>NC_141834.1:987500-1587500 GCF_982586985.1 Callionymus lyra
ACATGCCCTTGTATGTGCTGTTCACTTGTTTTCAAAAGAGTTTATCTTCACTGTATTATGTCCCATCAGTGCATTGGAATATTTCAAAGATTTTCTTGATAATATTTCTACTAAGATACGATATGAAGCTATTGTTTTGGCCTAACTATTATTTGTAAGGATTAATAGTTGTAAAAAGATTGTCTTTATGCAAAGCAAGCAGTTTAAAACAGTATTGATCTATAAATCTAGTTGGAGATGCTGGGGATTGAACCCAGGACCTCATACATGCTAAGCATGCGCTCTACCACTGAGCTACATGCCCTTGTATGAGATGTTTACTTGTTTTCAACTAAAATTTAACCTCACCTTATTATGTCCCATCAGTGGCTTGGAATATTTAAAACATATTCTCGATAAGATTTCTTCCAACATACTTCATGAAGCTATTGTTTTGGCCTCACTATTATTTGCATAGAATCATAGTTGTAAAAAGATTGTCTTTATGCAAAGCAAGTAGTTTAAAACAGTATTGATCTATAAATCTGGTTGGAGATGCTGGGGATTGAACCCAGGACCTCATACATGCAAAGCATGCACTCTACCACTGAGCTACATCCCCTTGTCTTAATGGTTCACTTGTTTTCAAAAGAGTTTATCTTCACTGTATTATGTCACATTGGCTTGGAATATTTAAAAGACATTCTCGATAATATTGCTTCCAACATACTTCATGAGGCTATTGTTCTGGCCTAACTATTATTTGCACAGAATCATAAATCTACTTGGAGATGCTGGGGATTGAACCCAGGACCTCATACATGCGAAGCATGCGCTCTACCACTGAGCTACATCCCCTTGTCTTAATGGTTCACTTGTTTTCAAAAGAGTTTATCTTCACTGTATTATGTCCCATCAGTGGGTAGGAATATTTGAAAGACATTCTCGATAATATTGCTTCCAACATACTTCATGAAGCTATTGTTTTGGCCTAACTATTATTTACACAGAATCATAGTTAAAAGATTGTCTTTATGCAAAGCAAGTAGTTTAAAACAGTATTGATCTATAAATCTAGTTGGAGATGCTGGGGATTTAACCCAGGACCTCATACATGCTAAGCATGCGCTCTACCACTGAGCTACATCCCCTTGTATGAACTGTTCACTTGTTTTCAACAAAAAATTAACCTCACCTTATTATGTCCCATCAGTGGCTTGGAATATTTAAAAGATATTTTCGATAATACTTCTACTAACATACGATATGAAGCGTTTGTTTTGGCCTAACTATTATTTGCACAGAATCATAGTTGTAAAAAGATTATCTTTATGCAAAGCAAGTAGTTTAAAACAGTATTGATCTATAAATCTAGTTGGAGATGCTGGGGATTGAACCCAGGACCTCATACATGCAAAGCATGCGCTCTACCACTGAGCTACATCCCCTTGTCTTAATGGTTCACTTGTTTTCAAAAGAGTTTATCTGCACTGTATTATGTCCCATCAGTGGGTAGGAATATTTAAAAGACATTCTCGATAATATTTCTTCCAACATACTTCATGAAGCTATTGTTTTGGCCTAACTATTATTTACACAGAATCATAGTTAAAAGATTGTCTTTATGCAAAGCAAGTAGTTTAAAACACTATTGATCTATAAATCTAGTTGGAGATGCTGGGGATTGAACCCAGGACCTCATACATGCTAAGCATGCACTCTACCACTGAGCTACATCCCCTCGCATGAGGTGTTTACTTGTTTTCAAAAGAGTTTATCTTCACTGTATTATGTCACATTATTGGCTTGGAATATTTAAAAGATATTCTCGATAATATTTCTACTAACACACTTCATGAAGCTATTGTTTTGACCTAACTATTATTTGCACAGAATCATAGTCATTGTTAAAAGATTGTCTTTATGCAAAGCAAGTAGTTTAAAACAGTATTGATCTATAAATCTAGTTGGAGATGCTGGGGATTGAACCCAGGACCTCATACATGCTAAGCATGCGCTGTACCACTGAGCTACATCCCCTCACATGAGGTGTTTACTTGTTTTCAAAAGAGTTTATCTTCACTGTATTGTGGCACATTATTGGGTTGGAATATTTCAAAGATATTCTCAATAATATTTCTACTAACACACTTCATGAAGCTATTGTTTTGGCCTAACTATTATTTGCACAGAATCATAGTCATTGTTTAAAGATTGTCTTTATGCAAAGCAAGAAGTTTAAAAGAGTATTGATCTATAAATCTAGTTGGAGATGCTGGGGATTGAACCCAGGACCTCATACATGCAAAGCATGCGCTCTACCACTGAGCTACATGCCCTTGTATGTGCTGTTCACTTGTTTTCAAAAGAGTTTATCTTCACTGTATTATGTCCCATCAGTGCATTGGAATATTTCAAAGATTTTCTTGATAATATTTCTACTAAGATACGATATGAAGCTATTGTTTTGGCCTAACTATTATTTGTAAGGATTAATAGTTGTAAAAAGATTGTCTTTATGCAAAGCAAGCAGTTTAAAACAGTATTGATCTATAAATCTAGTTGGAGATGCTGGGGATTGAACCCAGGACCTCATACATGCTAAGCATGCGCTCTACCACTGAGCTACATGCCCTTGTATGAGATGTTTACTTGTTTTCAACTAAAATTTAACCTCACCTTATTATGTCCCATCAGTGGCTTGGAATATTTAAAACATATTCTCGATAAGATTTCTTCCAACATACTTCATGAAGCTATTGTTTTGGCCTCACTATTATTTGCATAGAATCATAGTTGTAAAAAGATTGTCTTTATGCAAAGCAAGTAGTTTAAAACAGTATTGATCTATAAATCTGGTTGGAGATGCTGGGGATTGAACCCAGGACCTCATACATGCAAAGCATGCACTCTACCACTGAGCTACATCCCCTTGTCTTAATGGTTCACTTGTTTTCAAAAGAGTTTATCTTCACTGTATTATGTCACATTGGCTTGGAATATTTAAAAGACATTCTCGATAATATTGCTTCCAACATACTTCATGAGGCTATTGTTCTGGCCTAACTATTATTTGCACAGAATCATAAATCTACTTGGAGATGCTGGGGATTGAAGCCAGGACCTCATACATGCGAAGCATGCGCTCTACCACTGAGCTACATCCCCTTGTCTTAATGGTTCACTTGTTTTCAAAAGAGTTTATCTTCACTGTATTATGTCCCATCAGTGGGTAGGAATATTTGAAAGACATTCTCGATAATATTGCTTCCAACATACTTCATGAAGCTATTGTTTTGGCCTAACTATTATTTACACAGAATCATAGTTAAAAGATTGTCTTTATGCAAAGCAAGTAGTTTAAAACAGTATTGATCTATAAATCTAGTTGGAGATGCTGGGGATTTAACCCAGGACCTCATACATGCTAAGCATGCGCTCTACCACTGAGCTACATCCCCTTGTATGAACTGTTCACTTGTTTTCAACAAAAAATTAACCTCACCTTATTATGTCCCATCAGTGGCTTGGAATATTTAAAAGATATTTTCGATAATACTTCTACTAACATACGATATGAAGCGTTTGTTTTGGCCTAACTATTATTTGCACAGAATCATAGTTGTAAAAAGATTATCTTTATGCAAAGCAAGTAGTTTAAAACAGTATTGATCTATAAATCTAGTTGGAGATGCTGGGGATTGAACCCAGGACCTCATACATGCAAAGCATGCGCTCTACCACTGAGCTACATCCCCTTGTCTTAATGGTTCACTTGTTTTCAAAAGAGTTTATCTGCACTGTATTATGTCCCATCAGTGGGTAGGAATATTTAAAAGACATTCTCGATAATATTTCTTCCAACATACTTCATGAAGCTATTGTTTTGGCCTAACTATTATTTACACAGAATCATAGTTAAAAGATTGTCTTTATGCAAAGCAAGTAGTTTAAAACAGTATTGATCTATAAATCTAGTTGGAGATGCTGGGGATTGAACCCAGGACCTCATACATGCTAAGCATGCGCTCTACCACTGAGCTACATCCCCTCGCATGAGGTGTTTACTTGTTTTCAAAAGAGTTTATCTTGACTGTATTATGTCACATTGGCTTGGAATATTTAAAAGACATTCTCGATAATATTGCTTCCAACATACTTCATGAAGCTATTGTTCTGGCCTAACTATTATTTGCACAGAATCATAGTCATTGTTAAAAGATTGTCTTTATGCAAAGCAAGTAGTTTAAAACAGTATTGATCTATAAATCTAGTTGGAGATGCTGGGAGTAGATATCTCTCAAGGGATAAACTAATAGCGAAGCCTGTTAGAGGGCTTTGCATTTACCAATGGAACTGGAGTTACATTTGGTTAAATTTATATTTTTGCCATAGCTTGCCCTGAACTGTCACCTCTTTATAAACCATATGGCCACTACTGTTCAATATTGTCTTATTTTCATGAAAATACGATGTTTTAGATGGTTAACTTAACTAAAATCTCTCTTTGTGTCTGTGTACAGAAGATTCAGGAACCTACTTTCCGAGTGTGAAGAGAGACCCTGGACGATACCTGCAGCCCTGCTCTGACTCCGTAAAGTCCTGGCTACAAAGCATGAAAAGTGCAGGGAAAGTTCTTCTCCTTATCACCAGCTCCCACAGCGACTACTGCAGGCTTATCTGTCAACACATTCTTGGGTAAGAGGCCAGTATAACTGTTTAAAATCAGGTAGAAAAATTGCAAACAGTCTTTTGACCCGAACATGTTGATTTCTTGTGCAAAATGTGTATATTGTGGCCGACTTTGAAGTCAGAACGGGTGCATGAGTCCCACTTACCTGTAACATGAGAAGTGTAGATCGTACTATTAAGTTGCATTGACGTAACTACATATTCGTACTCGTAATCTGGGAGGCACGCATGCGTAATTAAAAACACATGGGTAAAAATATGTTGTTACGCACATTTCTTATTAATTTCAAAAACATACATTCAAATACATACATCAGTGTACATCAGTGTAAATTCAGTCCTTAATACAAAAAGAAAGTAATTATCTCTATTCAAAAAGTGCAAGACGTGCAGTTCTGTCATTTATTTCACTTTCAAATAACTCTAATAAAACTAAAACAATATATAAATAATATTCGATAAATGGATAACATCATGTACATCAGTTTATCTCACCATTTTAAACTCTTACAAGTTAGTTTCTGACAAACACACCATTCTTTATTGGAGCTCCATTTACCAAACAAACACATGGAAAATGAGTAATTTCTAAATAAATGGAAACTGAGACTATCAGCGAACTCTCGGAAGAATATATGCATTCTACTTCATATTGGTGCTCCGCCCTCTAACCGCTTCGCTATTGGTTTATCCTCGAGGCCCCGCCTCGTCTCTGAGAAAGCCTAATGAACTCGCCACCCAGCTGGGTGCAGTCCACTTCCTATAAAGGCTTGAAACACCCGCCGCACTTCCTCCCCTTTACAACTCATCAGTAAGCTCCTGACAGTGGAATGTAATGATGGCGAATGAAAATTGAAGTGAACAAATATGTGTGCATAAAGTGCTAAGCCTCCCTGAAGAGGGGAGACACACATGTCTGCTTCGTTTGCCTAGGCCCAAATCAAACGATGATGATTATGTGGCCTGCCGAGCGCTTCCCACGGCTTTTGACAGTGACGGGAAACGTTCGAGGCTTGTCGACCCATGCCGCCACAGCAATCATGATTATGATCAAGACAGGTTAATGCAATGTTGTTTAAAAAAAATACAACAACATGGCGTTCCTGTGCGGTACACTCAACAAGCTCACGTTCGAACGTGATGAGAAGAAAAAGGTTGTTGGGCCATGATGATAAGGTGAGTAGTGGGGGCGACATAGCTCAGATGGTAGCCTGCAGTCCAAAAGGTTGCAGGTTCAATCCCAGCTCCAGACAAGCTTGTGTCGTTGTGTCCCTGAGCAAGACACTTCACCCTGATTGCTCCTGATGGTGAACTTGGCGCAAGTGTGCAGCCTACTCACATCAGTATGTGTGAATGGTTGAATTTCCCCTCGCGGGACTAATAAGGGATTCTAAAAAAAAGTCCCTCGATCATGAACAAACCGCGACGAGGAGGACGACTGGCCCGCTGTTCATAGACGGCGAGAGTTTCCTCTCAGAACACAGTTCGAAGGAGGTTTTAAACCCCTTCGTCGGGGTCATGCCGAGACTGTAATAACGGAGTCTGTCCACACTAATGACGGGCAGACTCCAACCACGTGTGTTGTGTTTCCAGACGAGCAGATGTCCACGAGACCGACTGAGTCAGCTGTGTTTACTCCCGCGTCGACAAGCGCGCGTGCCCGACAGAGCTTGACAGCTGATGAGCGCTGTTAAGAAGCACTGGCACCATGGAGGACGTCACGTATGGCGGCGGAAAAACGCCATAGGACTGACGCAACATGCAGCTTTACGCGCGACTTTTAGATCTACAGTGTACTGCAGATGAGGTATAGGAGAACCACAGAGGCTGCCCTCCTCAGGATGACGCATGCATATGCTCTCCTGGAGGAGGTTCCGGGATCTGCTCGGCTGAAACATCTCGACATCTGTGGTGAGTTTGTCCATATTTTTCCTGAGATTTCAGGAATATACCCAGAGGTCCGGTGTGGGAGTTTTCCCATGATCGATTCCGGACCTCTTGGACACAGACGTCGGAAGTGATGTCGCTCAGCCGGTGTCAGTTCAGCTCAGTGTTTAGACGCCCGGACATCAGATGCACAGTCACCGATCATGCAGCAGCTGTGGGTGAGCGATCTCCTCCTTCTATAAAATACACTTTATGGCAATAGAGGACATGAAATGGATTATTCTTCTGTGGTTTATTATGAGAGTGTTACTGGCAGAGTGTGCAAGCCTGTGACAGGAAGTTACTCGCTTGTTTTGAAGTATTCGCTGCTAAGGCTAAGCTATTATGTTCCGCCGCTCAGAGCCGGCAAGGTTTTTACTCTCACCACATAACTTAAAGTGTTGTCTAACACCTAGTCCGTTCTTTCATAGTTGGGTCTGTCCACACAGATGAGGGACAGACCCGATCACTGTCTTGTATTGCCCTTTAAGATACAGATGTCCGCGAGACCAGCACAATCAGCTGTGTTTACTTTCACTTCCGCGTGACTTTTGAGATGCCGGCCCGGCAGGTTTCGTCATCTGATGAGGTAATAATACGGAAACTCATTATTCTGACGTTGCCCGGATGCTGTTTTCCCTCCCCTACAAGAGTGTCGAGAGCAGCCGGTTCCGGGTTTGGTGTCCCGGTGTTTCTGGGCGGGAGTGCCATGGAACGGTATGTCCCGGAGCCATTACGCACCAAGGGTTTGACCGCATCCTGGGATCCTACGGGGGCGCGCTGCTGCCCCTGATGACGGGACATGTGGTGACATGTTTGAAGACCCGGTTCGAGATCAGGATCTCCAGCGAGCCGGTTCACCTATAAGCAAATGTCCACGAGACCGGCTTAATCAGCTGTGTTTACTTCACTTCCGTGTTGACATGCGCTGGTCTGACGGGGTTTGACAGCTGATGAGGGAAGTGAAAATAGGCCGGACATGTCGGTGCCGACGTGCGCGCGATCTGTTCTGAACTCACATCAGCTCTGGGGAAATTCTCCAGCACATCCGTCCACATATCAGGTTTCGTCAGCTCCTGTGACCCTATGGAGTGCTCGGGGAGCTGGGAAGAGGGTACATGCAAGACGCATCTGAGGTTTCTCACGCACGCTCGCGCGTTTCTCCCACAGAGCCGGATTTTATGTACGAGAGTGGGGGCTCTAGTGAATCCAGGTCGTGTGTATATGCGCTGTTGGTTCAGGAGATGGAGATGCGACTCTTGTGATGCCCTTTCGTCAACAGCCCGCCTTGTGACAATGGCGGGGGCGGGCCGGAGGAAACCCCAAAGTTCGTCAGGGGTGCAGTTCTGACGGAACATTATTCGACTTGGAGTCGCCTGGTTTTACTTCATTCTAGATTGCAGAGGGAAGTAATCAGGCGGGGCTATGCGCTCCAGTTGACCGTCAACCCTGCGTTTTTCTCTGATCACGAGTGGCGGAACGGGGAGTGGGTCAGCTATTTGAACAGGTTTATAGCCACCCGCCCTTTTCGTGTGTTGACGGTAAAACGACTGCTGACAGGTGTAAGTCCAGGAGATTGGATCTATCGACCTTATTGCGCGTACTTTCATGTTCTGATAGTCGAGAGACATCAGAAGTACTTGCGTCCCGCCCTCGAGGATCGAGTGTGTCAATACACTCGACTCCCGAACGGCTACTCTCTGGCACCCAGGACCTTCACCAAGTGTGTGGAGGCAGCACTGGAACCAATGAGAACAAATGGGGTGAGGATCTGACCTAATTGGCGACTGGTTGATCCTTGCCAGGTCAGAGGCAAAAAGTCACGGTCACACACAGAAGATGTTGAGCCATATTGCCAACCTGGGGTTAATGGTCAAACTCAGCAAGAGCACTCTGACTCCAGTCCAGCAGTAAGTTTACCTGGTAATGCTGAACAGGGAGGAAGGATATGCGTGCCTCCCGGACCCGAGTTTACAGCCCATTCTCCGACAGACAACACAGTTGCTGGAAGAAGGACGGCAGCAGGCGCTGTTATGTCCCTCTTGCGGCTCGTGGCAGCAGCTCACACGGCAGTGCGGCTGGGCTTGCTGCATATGAGGGATCTCCAGAGATGGTTTGGTCGTCTCAAGCTAGACCCTAAGCGGGACCAAGTTCGAAAAGTGAGCCTCCCGCTTTGGTTTTGCAGGACAAGTTTTTTTTGGGAACTTTCTAACCAACCTCGGAAGGAGAGTTCCATTAGGTTGCGTCCTTCATTACACTTAGGTATTCACAGACGCATCCCTGACAGGTTGGGGAGGCACCTCGGGTCAGACCTACGCCAGCAGTGTCTGGAACAGATCGGTGTACATCAACTGGCTAGTGTTGAAAGCAATTCAAAACATCCTGCTTCACCTCTCTCTCCCCAACTGTCACAGTCCAACGTCCTAGTGCTATCAGACAGCTCCACCGGTGGTGTACGTGAATCGCCAGGGTCGAGTCAGATCCCCAGCCCTTCTGAGTGTGGCAAAGAACATTTGGCTGTGGGCAGACCATCACCTGCTCTCTCTCAGAGCTCAGCATGTGCCGGGTGCGCTGAATGTATTAGTAGACAGACTGTCAAGGGGGGCTGTCCAGGACGAATGGGGTCTGTCTGAGTAGTGGCTGCCAAGATGTGTTCTTGGTATGGTCACACGGTGGCGGACCTCTACGCCAAAAAGGAGAACTTCACATGTCTTCTTTGGTTCTCCCTCAGGGCCTCTGATTGCTCCCCACTAGGCGTGGATGCTTGGCCCACTTAAGTTGGCTGGCCAGCTACTGTTTGCCTTCCCTCCTCCGGCGAAACCTTCCCTTGTTCCGGGGAGCGAAGCGGGGGAGTCTGAGGTTAATAATGGTGGCGCCGTACTCCCCGGGAAGGGGGGACTCTGACGGCACCCCTGGTGCTGGATCTGCCTCTCAAAGTGTGGCTCTTGCATGGGACAAGCTGAGCGGGACTCTGGACCCGGATATTCTCCAGACGCTGGAGAATACACGTCTACACATGGAGGCTCATGTGTAGACTCATGCCTCCAAATGAGGGATGTTCTCTCACTGGTGTGCAGACAGGTCCCTGGACCACAGCTCCTGATTGCTCTCCGCTGTCCTGTTTTTCCTGCAGCATTGCTGGATAACAGACGGACTGTGGCGACACTGAGTGTTCGCATCAGCCATAGCAACAAGGCACGTCGGGCACGTACCTACCCTCTGGTGGTGCGTTTCTTACTCCTGTGAGGCCTTCCAGCCCTCGGCGGGATCTCCAGCTGGTGCTGGATTCTCTCGCAGACCTGACATTTGAGCCTCTTGACCAAGTCCCACTGGACATTTTGTTTGAGGGCTCGCTCCTTCTAGTACAGACATCCACAAAGAGAGCGAGCGAGCCTTGTGCTCTCTCCATTAGTCCGGTTGACAACATAGTTGCTGGAAGCTTGATGTCATGTGACGTCAGCAGGTACTGTGTGTGTCCCCTGGGGCTCATGGCAGCAGCTCACAGGCGAAATGAGTGACATTTTGTCTTTTAAGGTCACTCCTTTTGGACCTGACATCCACGAAGAGAACAAGTGATCTTGTGCTCTCCCCATTAGCCCTGAGTGTCATTGTGTCCGATCCCAGCGTTCCGTCGTCCGAAGGTTCAGGTCCTTCCGTGCAACAACTATCACGCTGCGGACCTTCTAACCTCCGCCCCACTTGGACCTGGGTCAAGGGTCTTCACCTGTTGTCCTGTGCGGGTTTTGTTTTGCGGCACCTGGCCTCATTCGGCCGCTCTGATGCCTCATTCTTTTGCCACGGTAGATGTTGACCTGGTGAGCTGGTCTTCCCTCAGAGGTCTCTCATTGGGTGAGATCGGCCATTATCCAGGCCTACCAGGCAGCAGGTGGATCTGTTCCTAGCGAATTAGGGGCACATTTCACCCGTGGTGTGACACCGCCGTCTTTCGCGGGGTGTTGTCTTGGGAGCCTCTTAGGCTCTAGCGAAGGCTGAGGTGGACGCCCATCTCCTCAACATGGTGACAAATCCAAATGTGATGCTGCTGTCCCGTCGGGCTTCGCCTTGGGTTTAAACCAATAGCGAAGCGGTTAGAGGGTGGAGCGCCAGTATGAAGAAGAACCCCTGAGTTATCTTCATAATCCCAGGTTCTACGAATTGGTGCGAAGCCCTCTAACCTCGTCGTCCAGCATCCGCCTTTCTCGCTGAGTTTTCAGTTGGAGGAGGTGCGGCGGGTGTTTCCTGCCTTTATAGGAAGTGGACTGCACCCAGCTAGGTGGTGAGTTCATTAAGCTTTCTCAGAGGCGGGGCCTTGAGGAAAAACCTATAGCGAAGCGGTTAGAGGGCTTCGCACCAATTCGTAGAACCTGAGATTATGAAGATAACTCAGGGGTTTTCCCTCTACCGCACATCTCTGCAGTAAATCTTAACTTTACAATCGCCTTTAGAAGTCACACAAATAAACATCACGCTGAGATTTAACAGCAACACAGTCTAAAGCTTAAGGCTTTCAACTTGGCAGTGTTTTACCATTACTGACCTGTGACAATGAAGAGGTGTTAGCAAGAAGAGAAGCATTAATTTTTTCGGTCATCTTGTAAAGAAAACACGGAAGTGTGTCCCTTTAATAGCGACCAGAACTGGCAACGACGGTGCATAAGGTTACACCTGCTGCACTCTATACTTTTAAAGGTAACTTTAAGCATTAGTTTATATTACCAAAAAAATGTGTAACTATCTCAATTTATTAAATAGAATTTTCACATTTTAAAAGCCTCATCATTCTCTTACCTTTTAGTTGGGGCATTTGGTGTCTGAGTAACAATCCATTCAGCTTACTCCACAGTGCTCCCTACAGAAGCTCCACTTCTTTTCAATTCTATTTTATTTAAAGTGTTAAACTATAACAGAGTTATCTCAAGACACTTTACAGTCTAAGTAAGACTATAAGATATAGAGAAAATAAAAACAAATCCCAGTGATTCAAAAATGAGTGAGTAAATGAGTGAAACGTCATTTTAGGAAGCAGTACCCTCAAGCACCCCTGGTCTAAACTGTTGTTCTAATCTATGAAAGAGAAGTCTGGTCTATATGGAACTATTTTATACTTCTTATTTTAATAATAATAATTAAAAAAAAAAGATGTCTCTTCAAAAATGCATTCATTTTTCATTCTTATTTACTGACCTAATCTGTGCTTTGCAGGAAGGACTTTGAGGAGCTATTCGATGTCATCATCACCAATGCTCTTAAACCAGGATTCTTCTCACTTGTACCACAGCAGAGACCCTTTAAGACTATTGGTGAGTGTTTATTGTATGTTAGCTGCAGACTTTTAATTTTTTTTCATTTATGCTGTGCTGTCAATCACAAATCAACTGCCTCACAAAACTGCTTCAGTATTATCCTCCTGTGTGGACGCGACCTTAAAACACTTAATTCAAAATGGCATGGAAATAAATAGATCTAAGCCATTGATTTACAATCAAATTTCCTAAGGGGCCACATCCGAAACAATGGCTGTTGTGAAGGGCCATCTAGCAAAAAAAGGGACGTGAAAGTGTAAAATCGAGAAATAAAATCAAACAAATTTATTTCGCTTATAAAAATGTATAATTACATTTAAAAGCCCTTTTCCCCCAATATTTTCTTCAAGTTAACTTATTTTTGAGGGATAATAAATACTCACATAGAATAACAAAAAAGATGACAAAAGTCAGAAAACAAAAACCCTTATATTATCTTATATTACTATAATTAATTTTTTTTTTTTCCTACATAATCTTGGACCTCATACAGTCAAAGAGTCACATGGTGTGCCCGGGCCACACTTTTCCAATGTCTGATGTAAAAGTAGTAGATTAAAATACATACATAAACATAGATCAAAGAAAAATAATACAAAAAAGGATACAAAGTTTAATATGGAATACATCATCTTTTCACTGGACCACCGTGGTTTTTTAGGTGTTCAGCTGCAACTGGTTCCTCTCACTACAGTCACGTATTAGACTCCCATACTTCTCCCAGCTGTTGTCCCAGATGCATCCAACAATTGCAGTGTCGTCAGCTGGACGAGAATCAGCTCAGAGTTGTCAGAAGTCTGAAGTATAGATGGTGAAGAGTAGAGGGGCCAGTACTGTCCCCTGAGGTTCTCATGTACTGATGTGATGTCCTTCAGCCTGACGTACTGTGGTCATTCAGTGAGATAGTCCAAGATCCAGCTAGTTCAGCAGCACAGGTCTTTAGCAGCCACGCAGAGACCTTGTCAGGTCTAGCAGGCTTCGCTGGACAAATCTTCTGAAGTACATCGCGGACCTGGAATCAGCTTATGCTGGGAAGCGATTGTGTGGAGCTGAGGGGGGCAGAGGAAGATGGGGCAGGTTCTATAGCAGGCAGCAGTGAGGGTGCGGTGGCCTGCTCAAACCTGTGAAAAAAATGTTGAGACCATTTGCCTTTTCCACCGTGTCTGCTGCAGTCAGAGAGGACTTGGTCTTGTGTCCAGTTATGGTTTAAACACCATCCCAGACCTCTTATTTGTTCCCCGTTTAGCTTCACCTCCAACCTCCTCCTGTAGGTGTCCTTTGCCTCCCTCAAGCATCGCTTCACCTATTGCTGTGCTGACCTCATGGCGTCTCTGTCCCTGCACCTGAAAGACCCCTTCTTCCTGTTACGGACATCCTTGACCTCCTTTGTTATCCATGGTTTATTGTTAGGGTAACAGCCAACAGTTCTAAATACTGACAACACAGGACCCTCTTCACAGTCCTTTTTCACAGTTGTTTGTTGATCTTCTTCAACAGGAAGTGATGGGTACCTGAGCGAATGGTATAAAGAATTCCGAGAGGAAATTTCACCGCCGCTTCTAAAATCATTTAATTCAACACTTAAAAAACAAAAGCTCCCCCTTCGTGGAGGGAAGCTGTGATCACAGTTATCCCTAAGGAAGGGAAAAATAAGGAAAAATGGGAATTCTATAGACCCATTTCACTATTAAATGTTGATTAGAAGATATTTACCTCGATAATTTAAAAAAGATTGGAAAATATATTAACTGAACCAGAACAAGACCATTGCGGATTTATCAAAGGTCGGCAATGTCAAGATAATATAAGACGTTCATTAAATATAATAAACTGGATATAGAGAAACAAAATGAGTGCAATATTAGTAAGTTTTGATGCGGGAAAAGCTTTTGACTGTCTTAATTGGACTTTATTTTCCAAATACTTGATTTAGACTTTGGTAGAAGAATAGATATAGTTAAAATGAATATCCTCCTAAGGCTGTTATATCTATTTCAATCCATACTGCACATGATTAAGGCAAAATTTTCTACATGCGATAAATGGATCTCAAGATTCATTTGGAATGGGAGAAAACCACTAGTTCGATACAAAACACTCCAATTAAATTAAAAAAAAGATGGAGGAATGTCAATACCCAATTTGAAATACTATTTCCAAGCAGCCCAATTAAGATCTTCTATGTCTCTGTTGTCCTAAACACCAATCCAGGTGGAAGGACATAGAAATAAACGATGATTAATTTAATGTACTATCTTCATTGGGTGATTGCGAAAACAAAACAATCAAAAACTAATTTCTCAAACAAACTATGATACTCTGAAAGAAAACGGTAAAGCACTACAAATTGAACGGGGAAGTGAGAGTGTTAGCTTGGCCCTCGTTAGACACCAAATTCAAACCTGAAGCATCTGATTACGAATTTAAAGAATGGTGTACTAAAGGGCTCACAGCAATCTGTACGTTTTCCATCTGTAATTACTGATGGAAACGTTGTTCAATTCAATTTTATTTAAAGTGTCTTATCATAACAAAGTTATCTCAAGATACTATACAGTTGAAATAAGACTATAGCTGATTAAGTAAAAATAGATCCCAGCAATTCAACAAAGAGCAAGAAGCGAAACACTGTACAGTGAGCTTCCTTTTAAAAGGCAGAAACCTCGAGCGGAACCTGACTCATTGTTGACGGCCTGCCGCTTTGACCGGCTGGGAGGAAGGATGGGGGGGTAGACAGATGGAAAAGGAGAGGAGTGAGGGAGGATATAGTGAGAAAAAAAAAGAGGAGAGTGTAATAGAGTCCATGGAGGTGCCGGGGGGGAACTCGGGATCTGATGACGTGCTGGAGATCCTGGATCATCAGCAGCTCTGGAGGTGGAGCCCTGGGGCTCCGGGAGAGAAATAAAAAGGTGTGGGTTTAAACTGCACAGGTGATGAATGTAATGCAGAAAAGAAGGATATACAGAGCTTGGTGTCTAAAACTCTTCCAGCATTCTCAGCCTATAGCAGCTAAGAAAAACAGTTAAGTTAGTTATAGCAGCTAAAGATAAACAGTTAAGTTAGTTATAGGCTTTATCGAAAAGTAAGGTTTTAAGATTGTTTTTAAACATAGAGAGGGTCTCTGCCCTCCGGACTGAAGCCGGTAGTTGGTTCCACAGCAGAGGGGCTTGAAAACTGAAGGCCCTGGCTCAAAATCTTCATTTAGAGATTTGTGGTATAACTAATAGATCAGAGTTTAAGGATCGTAAGGTCCTAGAGGGTTGGTAAGTTTGGATTAAATATTTAATGTATGTTGGTGCTAGACCATGTAAGGCTGTATAGGTTAGGAGAAGGATTTTAAATTGTATTCTAAATTCTACAGGAAGCCAATGTAGGGAAGACAGTACAGGGGAAATGTGTTTGCGCCTCTTAGTCTTAGTCAGGACACGAGCTGCAGAGTTCTGGATGAGCTGAAGAGTTCTGAGAGACTTTTTAGAACATCCTGACAGAAGAGAGTTACAATACTCCAGCCTGGAGGTAACAAAAGCATGGATGAGCTTCTCAGCAGCATCTAAATGAAGGAAGTGCCTGATTTTTTAAATGTTACGAAGGTGGAAGTAAGCAGTCCGTGAGATTTGTTTTATGTGTGAGTTAAATGACAAGTCCTCGTCAAAGCAGACACCCAGATTCTTTACAGTGGTGCTAGTAGCAGGAGAAAGTCCATTATGTAAAGCTAGACCATTAGTTAATGATTGTCTGAGATGTTGCGGACCAACTAGTAAAACCTCAGTCTTTTCCGAGTTCAGTAGGAGGAAGTTTTTGGTCATCCAGGACTTGATATCTGTAATACAGGACTGTAGTTGTGTTAGCTGATTACTTTTATCTGGCTACATGGACAAACGAGTTCAACGTGTTTTGTTTCTGTTGTATTAGTTTTGGTTCTTTCTGTCTGTGTGAATACTGCAAAAATGTTAAATAACAGAACGTTTTTGTTTAACAGTGCTTATTGTCATGACTTCACAAAGGTCCAGTTTTATTTCTCCTGTCTGCCTGTAGGTAAATTTAAAAGTCTGTTAGTCAAGTTTTTTAGCTCTACACATTTTGGTTCTTATATTTTATTTCTCTTTCTGCTGGGACCTTCTGACAAGGAGATACTTTTGATATCTACAGTGGTTTCTTATTGCTCCCTCTCTTGAGGGCTTCTCAACACCACCCCTAACAGGATGAAAATATCAGAAGTTATGAGAAGGTCAGTTATAAATCTATTCAGGTGGTGATGAGGAGGTTGTGTAAGTAAGTAAGTGATTTATATTTATAGAGCGCCTTTCCAGACCAGGGTCACAAAGCGCTTAAATACTCAATAAAATATAAACTTAAAAGATCACGATAACAGTGAGAACAACACAGTAGTTCCAGAAAATAAAGGAAAAGCCTGCACAAATAAAAAAGTAAAATAAAAAAATAAAAAGTTGCACATCATGAGTTGTGATTTTCAAACATGGTCTGTGGATGTCTGTTAAAGTTTGTCATGTGTTTTATTTGAATAATTCTTGAAGTTAGCAGAGTGTTCAAATGATCAGTATATTTTGACTTCAAGCAGAAGAGTGAAGCACTGCCGAGTATTCTGTGAATTATTTCACTCTCACATACACACACAAGGTTAGGAGAGGCTGGGGAGCTTCTTCTTCACTCTGATATTGTACCAATGACACTTTTTATTTTATTCCATTTTAAATTTAAGAAATTTAAACAAACAGTTTGTTTGTTTGTTGCCGAGCTCAGTGTGTTGTTTGTAAGATCTGTGTGAATGTCTTGAAGTGTCTTTCAACAGTAGATGGTGTTGTGTGTGTTCAAATGTGTTTAATGAATGTATTTGTTAATTTGAATAGGTGTCAGTTAGACCTTGATGCAATAGGTCGTCACCTCTGTGATTTTGTAAGGTTTAATCCACCTGGAAGTACTCCAGTATTTTATTTTTAGGTTGGTTTTCTTAGCAGTTTATCAACTTGTGCATGTTCAAGGTACAAGTTGGGAGTTTCTAATAATATTTATGTTTAGTGGACTTTCTACTTTTGAACTGTTGAATTGGCAAACTTTTTTAAATTGTATGATATTGTCACATGAGGTATCCTAAATTTATCAATTCACTTGATTTTATTACATTTACTGTTTCTGTCATTTAAGATGACTTTAACCATTTGTTTAATTTATCCACCCACAACAGAAATATCTCTTAGTTTATTTTTTGGTATTTCATAGATGCTGCAGTGGCGACTTTTTAGGTTCAGACAGGGTGACTCAGAGTCTCTTCAATCTTTTCTTTGATTTGCCTCAGTGTTTCTTTTTATATTTTTGTTAATATTTTCTTTTTGCTTGGACCATCCAACTTACAGAATTGATCTACATTTTTGTCAAAAGCTGGAATGAACAATTTACAAACCTTTGTACAATTGTACTTTCTTACAACTGCAATTTTACTTTCTCTTCTAATGCCACTACTACCTTAATTACGATTTATTTTCCTATTTTCAAGATACTCATTCATACTCAAAATGTAGCTTTTAGTTCAGATTATTCATTTGGACATTGATTCTTGTGTGACCGTTTTTTGGACTGAAATCATAATCTAAGTCTTCCTCACTCATGTAAAAAGAAAAGAATAAAGAAAGAATGAGAGTAAAACATTAAACATACACTCACAGACTTCTCTGCACTGGCACACAATCACACACACAACGTTTAGTCATGTTTTTCGAAAGTCACAAGGTCTGTTCTGCTCTTTCCATGCAGTTTTTTTAATCTTAGTGATTAATTATGGCTTAAAACCCCATTATGATTATAGATTAGTTTTACTTTCTGTTTCATGACTACGTTTCTCTGATTTTATTTTAAGTTATTGCTGATCATTTATTTATTTTAGGGCAAATCATTTTTCAATTTTTTTTGAGAATGGTCCTGATTTTCCACTGTTTTCTTTTGATATTCCATGGCAGTGTATTTCAATTTTTGGAAGTTTCACCATTAGATGGTGTTATGGGGTTTAGAACAAATACACCCACCTTTTTTAACTTTTTAACCCATTTGTCTTTTCCCCTTTTTTCTCAGTTATAGTGGTGCTATACTTCATCCAGGTTTGCTTTAAAACCCGATACAGAGTTTTCATGATTAATTGTTTGGATCGTGCTGTCGATGTTTGGACAGACTTATAAAACAAAAGACTACATGCGAATTTTGGAGACTTTGTCAGCCTGCATGCTTATTCAAGGTCAACAAGGTCAAAGGGAAGAGTGGGAATGAAGTTGACCATACATCCCTGTACAGGTAGGAATGTCTTTTTTTAAATATATATATATATATATATATATATATATATATATATATATATATATATATATATATATATATATAAAAAGTTTTTTAAATTTGATATTCATTGATTATCCCAATCCCAGGTGTTCATTTTGTATTCTTTATTTTTTAACAGCATTTCTTTTACAAATATCAATTAAGATGTAACATAAACTTTTTTTTGGTGGATAGCTAAATTGCAACATTAAAGAGGTACTTTAGCTTTCATCTAGTTCCATTGAGGTACTAAAAGAATTAAATAAACTTCTCATAATGTAAATAGGTCTGTGTACCTTCCGTTTATTGGTTTTTAATTTAAAAGCGCAAAACGGAAAACCACTTAGCCCAGGAGGTGACATAGATGTATTTTTTTTTATCTCGTGACAAAAAATAGTATTGAGAAAATCACACCTCGATATATTAGAATGTCGCGGTATTTAGACGTGCCAGTTCCATTGCCACACTTTACTGGACCAGTAAAGTTATCCTCTAGATACACCCTGTAAGAACACCAGTTTAAACCTTGGAGGTAATGCACTTGTTTTTAATTTGATACACTTTTTACCTTGTCTAACGATCTTGTCGCTGCTGCTAACAATATTTCTAGTAGTTATCGTATTGCTTTACCAAAACTCGAGTATAACAAATGCTAATAACCATACAACATCCGTTAACACTGAACAATCAAACCCAATGTTTTTCAGGTTAACTATCTGTCAATCTTAAATTGATTCCTACATCTACGAAAATATTGAAGATGATCTGCGTTCCTTCCTCCTGCAATGCAAGGTTTTGGAGGAGGTGATCGAAAAGATGGAGAAAGACAATGTAAATTAAAATGAATAGTTTTGTTTAATTATTTAGATTAGCACTGAGCCTGAGAAACCTGGGTGTTGTATTATGTATGTATGTATATTATGTTGTATATATAAAGACGTGTCTCTAGTACAAGACTGCAGAAAACTGACCAGAAACTGTTTCCTTCATAACCCTCAATTTAGGAAAATGATGTCACAACACGATCTGGAGCTTATAATCTATGCGTTTGTGTATTCTTGTTTAGACTATTTTAACAGTTTATTTTGGTGTCTAAACAAGAAGGAGCTGTCTCGCCTGCAGTTGATACAGAATTCTGCAGTGAGAATTGACCCGCTCTAGTAGAAGAACGAAGCACAAAGTTCTAACGATATGGCGGATCTTTTATAGTATGAATATTCAGGTAAACGCCTCTGGTCATTACAGCTTGTATTATTGGTCAGTTACTTGAAACACTTGTCTTTTAAGGTGGCCTTGCCAAGTGGTGGTTGTGGAAAGTTACTGCAGTTTGTCGTCTAGAGCAGTGGTCCCCAACCTTTTTATCACCAAGGACCGGTCAACGCTTGACAATTTTACCACAGCCCGGGGGTGTGGGGGGGGGGGGGGGGCTGGTTATATTGTAATATTTTATTATTATTTATTATTAAACAGCTGAAATAAAGTTTGAAGCGTCAGATCACGCTTCTGCATGTTTGTGTGCCCGCTAAGACTCACAAGCTCTCCTCTTCTCGACCACTCTCTCTAACTCTAGTTGCTATGGTAACGTTTAAACATGCCTGCAAAATAAAATACCGATACGCCACAAAAACGAATATAAAGTGCATGAAAATTTTAACTCACCATACTCCAGGAGCTTGTCTTTTAATCCAGGATGCCTGGTCTCTAAGTGGCGAAGCAATGTTGAAGGCTTCATTGCCTCATTAGCGCCGGTCGCCGCATATTATGCAGAGCGGGCTTGGTATGTGGAAATCACCTGCCGCAATAAATCCATATTTCAAGTAGCTATCCTGGTATTGTTTGTTAAAAGCTTTCTTGTGCTTGGAAGTCGTAGGCTCTTATTCTGTCTCTTCACTGGGCCTTTTCCCCTTCGCAAAGAAACTTTCCAAAGACGTCTGTTTCTTACTCATTTTCTAGCTTGTGGGTTAAATTTTGGCACACAGATGTAACCGAGAGAATCCGGTCATTTTTCAAAAGAAAAAGTTTTTCAAAATAAAAGATTGCTCATACTTGGATAATGAGTAAAACAGAAATTATTAATTATTTCTTGTGCAGCCCGGTACCAATTGATCCACGGACAGGTACCGGACCACTGGTCTAGAGAGAATCTGTTTATCAGTTGAGTTACGCAGATGTCTGTCCTTGTCCTTGTTGGAACCAGACTTGCCGGCATCATTTACAGATTGTTTTGTCTTTCTCAGTGTCTTTCTGAGTGTCGACTTGACCTGACCTGACGAAAAGCTGAGAAAGTGGATACTAAGGAGAGGCAATGGTTATTTAATAGGAATTAAATATGATGATAGATTATAAGTTAATCAAATGATTATTTGAAATGTGTGTTAAATCTAGATGATCGATTACAGCAAAGTTGTCATATCCTTACAATGTACAATGTACCTCCATTTTTGTTCAAAGATGTTTGCCTTTTCAACTTTCAGTTAACCTTTTTTTTTTTAAGATGAGCACGATGCAATCGTGATGATAAGACTATTTAAATGTGTACAGGATGGATCGGACTCAACGAAGGATAGAAGGCTGATGTCAACATATGCGGAGCTCAAATTTTAGCTCTAGGCTGCAGCCAGGGGCTTCTCCACAAATGAGGACCTGAAAATATTTATTCTGTATCCCACTGGGAACATAGGGATTCCTCGATGGCCGAATTCTGTGCGTTTTCCACACTTTATCTCGTTGAACTGCTCCTGAAAAAAGCCAAAACATGCTCCACATAACTTTGAAATAGTGGTCAGAGAGACTCAAAAACATATATGACACAAACCATTGATCAGTAATTTAGGAAACTTTGTTAAGGCTGATTATTGATAAAGGTATAAAGAAATGTTCTTGTTGTACTTCGTGGCTAAGCTGTTAAGAATCTCTTTGTGAGTCATACCTAAATTTAAATAAATGGTTATAAGATGCTCTTGGTCCATGGCATTTCCTTTTTCTTCGCTTAAATGGGCCTAGTGCATTTTAGGATGCGCATGTCACAAGGTATGATATTCTCAAGTTAAAACATGTTGAGGTTTTTTTTATTCATCACAAGGTATGATTTTCTCGAGATAATTATTAATGGTCCGTGTACATTCTGATCATTCTATATTCATTTTTGAAATGCAAATCAACGAATTTCGGGACATTTTTTTTATTTTCATTTTTTAAACATAAATTCAATATCAAATTTAATGGCATCTTTTTAAAAATCAATACATTTTCGAAAAAGGCCTCGAATTTCTTTATTAAAATTGTTAATACTTAAATCTTCAGTGTGCGCCGATTTATTCGTGTAACAGGAAGTGCAAGTTCAGTGACATGTGTGACGTTCATGGCTGGTGACGTATTTATTAGAACTTTACAGCGCATCTATTTTAGCTCATTTATAAGTATGGAACTAACAACATTGTAGTTCTTAATATCACCATCCTTCTTCATATAATTCTTCATACCTTCTTTGGTCTAAATAATATTTACTGTAAACAAAAGAGACGTGTACTAAACACATTTAATTTTAACCTTCAGTAAATTACATTATTTTTGTAAATAGTGTTGTGTTTATTGTTTAAATAAATCAAGGTTGTCAATAAAAATGGTAAGAAAAATAAAATTCTAACTCGCTAGAAATTACTCAGTTAAGTCCTTGTGGTGAGAAAGAGTACTGCATGTCTACATCTAATTTCTATGCACTTGATCGATCAGCAGACACGGCGTAAAATGTAGTAACTCAACTCTTTAGTTATTTTCATGTGAGAACACACAACAACGCTAACAGCAATCCGGGATTCAAAATATGTTCGTTTGTTATCGTCTTCGATTTCTCAACACACATCCATCAATGTCAAGAGAACAGCACATCCAAGTGGTCATTAGGTGCCACTACAGTTATTGTTATCGTTTGACATCAATGGTTACAGTTGCTTATAGAGTCAGTAATAGGTATTGGTTTCACATCCGTAATACCCTGACAAGAAAAAGTAACAAGGAGAGCGAGCAGGAAGCAGCGCTATCCATGTATACTGAAAACATGTCGATTTTGAGTTAGATTTTGGGATGAACTGTGAGTTTTTAGCAGTGACGGACCGTCAGGGCCAGCAAGGCCTTCTCTGCTGGCCTAAACATAATCAGAAAATACATTTAATTTTTTAATTAAAAATAAAAAAGGTTTCCTTTTTTTATGTTTATTTTTCATTAATTTGTATTAAATTATTCCTCATAGTCTTTTCTCTTCGTTTCATTTCTTTCCTCTTGCTTGCACTTAACGTTCATGTTACAGCTTTCATCCAATCATATTTAGGTTAGGTAGAACTTTATTGATCCCTCAGGAGGTCTCCTTCGGGAAATTGTTTTTTTCCAAATTATCCACAGCAAATACAGCAATTTTTCATAAAAAATAATCAAAATTAAATAAGAACAAGAACAAAGAGAAATAAAGAGAAAGAACAAGATGAGACAATCTAAGTCTAAAGATAAAGAACATAGATCAAAGAAAAATAACAAAGATAAAGGACACAAAGATTAACATAGAACAGAACATCATGATACTTTTACTCCACTAATGCCCCCGAACTCAGAATTGTACAATTTAATATCCCGAGGAATGAATGAGTCCTTGAGTCTATTTGTTTTGCACCTGGGAAGGAGCATTCATGCACTCCATCTGCTTCTCTGCTCACTGATGACAGTGTTCAGAGGATGACTGTCATCATCCATGATGAACAGTAGTTTGTTCAGTGATCTCCTCTCTGCAACTGTCACCAGTGAGTCCAGCTTCATGCCAACCACAGAGCCAGCCCTTCTGATCAATCTGTCCAACCTGTTGAAACTCAACCTGTGGAAACCTCCTCAGAAAGTACAGTCTGCTCTGAACTTTCTTATAAATTTGAGCAGCCGGTCATGGGTTACCCGAGGCCTTCAGTCGCTTCAGAGCTGGCCCTTGCCCATTGAAATCAACGGCAGCGCTTTGGAAGCTACCCTCCTCACAGCTTCCACGACGCTGGATGCGTTGAGCGGGTTGAACACATGACACGTTCATGTCCTCTGATTGGATAGCACTGAGCACTAGTTTAACTCTTTGTTTTTTCACAAAATGGCTGAAGAGCTTGATCTGGTCGTGGATATACTTGCAAAGCCATTTTCAAGAAGGACTTCTCCAGAAAAGCTTGACATTGTTAAGAAAGTTATGCAAACTCTGAGTCTTTCAAGAGCCTCAAATGATTGATTTATTTCCTCCATGAACTTCTAGTGTGTGTGTGTGTGTGTGTGTGTGTGTGTGTGTGTGTGTGTGTGTGTGTGTGTGTGTGTTTTGGGGGGCGATGCAGAGTGTGTGTGTCGTAGCCATGGAAACCACACAGACTAGTGGGAGTGATATTTTGATATAATGCACTGATGTTCATTTGATGATAAACGTCTTATTGACCTATAACAGTACACGGTCAGATCCCTGTGGTGCATAAAGAACCTTAAAGTAGTTATTGAGAGGTGGATTCATTCAAACGTGCGCCACTGAAGGCCTATGTGTGAAATGCACAGCCCGCCACTGCTTTTTAGTAAGGTGAAAAATATTTGTCTGTACTGTGCGAGTAGTCACAGAGAAATTGTTCAGCCTGAAGCCACTACGTTTTAAGGTTGAAAAGTTTGCCCCCCTGAAAATATGTAATGCCCCCCCCCTTAAATGTTTTTCTGCAGCCGGGTCTGTCAATCAGCAGTAACAATTCTCACTAATAAACTTGAGACATTGATTGTAGAGATTCATACTTTATAAGAAATATTTACAGTATGTAAAGTTTATATTGGTGATATGCTGATGAAAAATAACACACAAGCGTCATTTTGCTTCGATCGCAAGTACTAACCTTCACTGTCAGACCAATTACTGACACATTACTGTTATACACACATATATAACATCTTGTTTTTTTTAAAAGCAAGTACAGGGCGTTTTTCATTAAAATACAGCAATAAAATTGGATTTTGCCTTGATTTCCTATTGTGGATTTTTGTACTCGCAGAAAATGTATAATAATTTATTATTTATAATAATCCAATGTATGTTCAACGTATATATGGTAACTTTAAAATCTGCAAAGTATTCGCGTGCGTATGCGCACTAGACAACAGTGACCGCAGTGTTTGTTCTCATAGTAATCCTTAAAGACCAATACACAAATGAACGTCTCCAGAATCATGCAGTATTTATACTCACTCTCGGTTGTTTACATGCTGCAGCTCATTGTTAACAACTTTACAAGCACAGCGATTACCTTCATCTGTGCTTAAATATAATTTCAAGGATGTTATATATGTGTGTATAGCATTAATGTGTCAGTATTTAGTCTGAACGTGAGGGTCAAGGCAGCCAATGCCAGCTTTGGACACTCGCGATCGAAGCACTGGAGAACTGTCAATCTGGCTGATCCAATACAAAGTGCGCTTGTTTCGTGTTGTTCCTCAGCACATCACCGATATAAACCTTACATACATATTTATTACACAGGATGGATCTCTACAGTCAATGTCTCAAATGTACAGTGAGAAATGTTGCCGCTTGTCGATCGATCAAGTGCAGAGAAAAAAAGCAATAGAACTGCTGCAATCTTTCTCACCACAAATTGTGAACCGAGTTATTTCTAGCGATCTAGAATTTAATTTAATGACAAAGTCACTAACACAATATTGATGTTACAACTGAAGCCTGAGAAGGTAATACCTGACACCTTGATTCATGGCAAGGCTGATAAATAGTTCTTAGCACATACACACACTAACTATTAAAATATATTCTGGCCGAAAATCCTCTTTGGGCTTTACTTTCAGGCATTATGTGTGCAGATATTTCTGCAGATTACCAGCCCTCTTCCGAAGTCATTCTCTCTCCCGTTAACTGCATACATCTTGACGTACTGGCTCAACCGGGAGTCTCTTATTCTGAAAAGCCTGACATCCTGTTCAGGGGACTAGCAAAACGACCCGTTTTTTCTCTTTGAGTGCGTCAGTCTTTTTTTCTTTTTTTTCTTCCAAATTAAATATCGACCGATTTTTTATTTATTTTTTTAATTATTCTTTTTGGATTCAAATAGTAAAAAAAAAACGCCTTGTAAGTAAGTCATTTTTATTTGTATAGCGCTTTTCCAGACCAGGGTCACAACGCACTTAAACAATCAAAACAATACTCAATAAAGTATACAGTATACTTTAAAGGTCAAGATAATACTGAGAACAACACAGGAGTTCCAGAAAATCAAGGAAAAGCCTGAACAAATAAAAATGTCTTAAGATGTTTCTTAAAGGAGTCAGTAGACTCCATCAAGCACAAAGAGAGAGGAAGATCATTCCAAAGCTTAGGAGCAACAGCCTGGAAGGATTTCATGGCTGATTTTTTTTTTTTAATGAAAATTGATTAACATCTCGTTTTTTTGTTTTTTAACATCTGCTCTTAAAATGGAAATCCAATGACCAAAAGTTACATGGACCATACGCCACCTTAATGTTGTACTTTGTGTTCCCAGTGAACGATGTGGAGGAGAACGAGGGCCTGCCATCACTGGACAAACCGGGCTGGTACTCTCAGGGAAATTGGCCACACCTCCATGAGCTGCTGAAGACTATGACTGGAAAAGCCAAACCAAAGGTAACACAGCACAGAATACTCCACCAGATTGTTAGAGCAAGTAAAAGTAATTGTTTACTTTGAACTTCTTATGTCGGTGTAGTCCAGAGGCCTATTGCACAAAAGTAGGATTGAGACATCCAAGATAAGTAAGTAAGCTGGATTTGATGAATCCAAAATAAGAGCATCCAGGCTTACTTGGTTGCACTAAGGCCAAGCCAGGATGAGCAGACACGGATTCATCAAGCCAGGTGAAGGCAATCCTGGATAAATGCCACACACGGCTTCCTCAACTAGACCATGCGATCGATCACCGATCCACTGATGCACTATGACAAAAAGGTCAACAAGACATCCCTTTAGAAGCCTATGAAGAACTCAAAGACAAAATAAAAAAGCAGGAAATATTGCTTTGTGTAATTCCGGTTCAAACCATGTTCTATTTGTATCATGCTTCTAAACTCACTTTCAAGCTATAGCAAAAAAATGCATTTTTGTTTCATGGCTTGATGGTCAAGTGGTATGACTCTTGCTCTTAGCGTGTGAGGGTTCCAATCCCAGAGGTGCCATGAAATTTCTCTCTCTTGCACTACCTAGAGATTTGGCTACTGGAGGCTTTCAGTGCCTGAATTAGCTCCCTAATTGCTTCAACAATTCATATAAGTTGGATTAGTTTATCGAGAACTTTACCACTTAAACAACCCCACAAGTTCTCTCCATTAATTCTGATCTTTCAGAAGGGAAGCCATTTTAGTTCACTTATAAATATAATGCAACTTATAGTTGTTTTGATTTGAAACTACATGCAACGTATACACGGTAAAACAAGTAAAAAATAAACGTCCTATGGCTCCCTTTGAAAAAAAAACTTGTAATGTTGAGAAATGCAAAAATATTTTCGCTGCAGAATGGCTGTCTTGGTACTTGTTTAAGTTTTTCTATTGCTTATTTTGTGTCTTATCATATTTTATTCTGATACAGTGCCCCATTGAGATCTAATATTATTTGAAAAGCCCCTATAATGAGTGGAGTAGAGAACCTTTAAGTTACGGCATTCCCTGATTAAAAGATTAAGACATGTTTAAACTTGAAGACATCCAACCTAAAGGTTGACAGTGGACTTCTGGGGAAGCCCCTGCCTCCTAAATCTTTGTTTGTTTAGTAGTGGTTGGGGGAAGGGTGAAAGGCCTTTCTTTGAATTCCTCACATGCTTCATTCATGATTTTACTGCTGTCATAACACAGCATGCTATTTCTGGTATTTATCTTCTTTATCCGTCTTCTTTTCTTCTTTTTTCCTTCTTCTCACATATCCACGCCAGCAGTCAAGCAGATGTAGGCGCCTTACAAATAAAACATACTTATATAATGCTTCTAAATAACATTCCAGAGACATTCCCCTACTCAGTTACTTCTTTAGCACCAAGAACAGGTGCAGACATGGAGAAAAAATCCCTTTGTCTGTTTTTTCACCTATCCTTTCCTAATTTATGACCAAAGTTTAGAATTCTTAAGTAAAAAAAAAGATACTGGTCTGCCTTGTGTACCGTTAGAGGTTTAATACCGTTAACAGTGTTACTAAATCTTTTGCGGTGTGTCATTCTATAGGTTGTGTATTTCGGCGATAGCATGAGGTCGGACATGTTCCCTGCAAGCAGCTTTGGAGAGTGGGAGACAGTAATGATCGTGGAGGAAATGGAGGGCGAGGGGGTACCAAAGTGCCAAGTATCAAAGCCCACTGCAACTCAAGTAGAGCCACTCGAGAAAAAAGGAAAGTTTGAGGTGAGTTTCATAAAACAGCATTTATATTTTACTGTCCACCCTTCCTTCTCTTTTTTCGATTCGTATCTGCTGCCACTGTGCACTCTTCACATGTTATGTGTCCATATTAAACACCATCTCATCACACTTACACTCACTTGTAGTTGAAATAGTGTTGACAAGCTTGGACGTGGACCCAATGGTTTCAGGGAGTATGAGGCTGTAACCATTAACATTTAAAAAAACAATTATCTGCATTCTTTGGTCACTAATTCAGTAACAGCTACTGGGACATCTTCTCAATTTCTGGAGGTGCTATAGCAGTTAAGACATTATTAAGTCAGTCTTGAAGAACTCACTAACTCCTCACCTGTCCTGTGTAGGCACATCATCACCACTTAACTGTCCCTCTCAGTCCACACTTATGGAGGGAGGAAAAAAACGTAAATGGATTTGAAAAGTTAAGACTTTTCAATTATATACTTGTTATTTTAAATATACAGTTTTGTTGATTCAGAACAATAAAGACACCTTTTCAAATAAACACTACTTTGGACTGTCAGTTGCTGGCCTGGCTAACTCAACAAATCACTCCAGTGTACCCCTTATTAAAATAAAGAGAAGCTTCTTTAGTTTTCCTCCACGATTTAAACTTCACTAATTTTCTACTCACCCTCATGTATGAGTAAAGTTTGGCATTATTTTCAAAATGTACATCCATTTTTATGAACTAACTGGTGCTCAGTTGTTGTCTTTACCTCCTAGTCCAAAAAGACGCACCTAAAAACATCCATATACCTCAGTGGTGTTCATCTGCAATGTCCATCTTGTATCAAAGCCTCAAAATAACGAATTGTTCTGGAAAAATTATATTTTAAGCTTGTTTTAAGATGATGCTGCTAGGCAAACTCCTACACTGACAGGAGGTACTGCGGGTAAATACCACAAGCGCCTACTGTCTACTGTCTACATCTCCCAATATTTACCCAAAAAACAAATTAAATTCAGGAAACAAATGCATTAAATCTCAAAAATATGATGTGACGCCCCTTAAGTTCTAGAATTGACCTAAGGCAATCTAACCTAAGGGACTTACAAAGTCTCTCTGTGTTTGGAATGTTTTTTAATCATTATACCTACTGTTTAGAATTTATATTGTTGCAAAACCGTGCTTTTACCGAGCTATAGTTATTAAGCTGAAGCAATGTGCCTCAAGAGGGAGCAGGACAAAGTTGCAGTGCAAGAACAAGAGAGAAATTTTGAACCGTTCCACAGCTGTATGACCTATATGACCCAGGCCACCTGAATAGATTTATAGTTTCAAAGAGGTTTAAGGTGAAGGACGACGACTTGCAGCTGCAGCTCTGATTGGAAATGCATATTGACAAAGGAGATTCATGGTCCCTTAACTCTCTCTAATGGAGACATTGCCTATGGACATGTTTCTTCATTGAGCTTGACATTTAAACATAAGTATGATAACATTTACAATTAACACATTACAAATTGCATATTTACATAGTGCAGTTACGCTATTCATCCACACAGAAAATAATTATTCGAATGGAAGTTGGGCTCCTGTTGTAGCTCAACCATTATTTTTTCTTAAAAAAGTATATTTCTATTTGTCATTTCATTGTATAATTGTATTTCATTCAATTCATTCTGATGAGCCATTATTGCACTTTGGAAATCTTTTAAAGAGTCCCTCTGTGGCTGGAAGGATGTCATTTATTTTTTTCCAAGTTGAGGCTTAAGGAGAAAAGTTCATGTCTGCACAAGTCTTGAAAATAACTTCAACATTATTGTGTGTGTATGTGTGTGTGTGCTTGCTTGCATGTGTGCATTTGAGCAGGAACAGGGGATGAAGCCACCTTCTGATGCTTCTAATCAGTGGGGTTCCTACTTTGTTGGTGGAGATGAGGAGCAGCAAATACTGACCTGGTGCTGCCACTGCATACACAAGTACAGCACAATGGCCATTCCCAGTGTGGAGCACATAGCAGGTAAAGCAAATTTCAAATCAAATTTAATCAAATAATGGAGTATTACCACTAGTACTACTACTAGTTATAAATAATTAATATCCACCCATGCATTAAGATTATTAATGGATTGATGAATGTGTCATCTACCCGGAACTTATTGTAGTCCATGTAGAGACTGGAGGCAGAGCGACCTTTCTGTGTCGAGTTTTTATGTTTATGCCGTGTTGCATGGGTTTCCGTCTAGGCACCTCGGTTTCCTCTCACAGTCCACTGGTATGAGTGTTTATGTTTTTGTGTACCCTGCAAAAGCCTTGCTCCCTGTCCCCGATGTCCCTCGCCTCTCGCCCATAGAAGCAGGCATAGACTATAGCCCCCCTGTCAATGTATGATAACAAAGGTCAGAAAATGACTAATTAAACTAACAGATAAGATAACATAGTAGTCAATAGAAAGTATAAGCAAAGAGAAGAAAATCAGCATTGGAGATGGTGTGACACCACGGATTGGAACCAGGAAGCTTATGTAGCTCATGATAATTGCTTGAACATTTCAGTTGTCAAGTGTGTAACAGAATTGAAGGTCAGAAACAAAAACTTCAACATAATAGAAGCACAAAAAACATAGCACATGGCAAGTTGGATACTGTAGATGGATTGTTTTGAGTCCTGAATAGATTGATGGATGTGTGAGGCTAACTTTTATGCTGACCATTGTTTCTCCTGACTCCCAGACCTCCCACTGGATTACAAGTTTCCGAGATTCTCTCCTGACAAACCATGCACCATCGGCTACTACCCCAGACCCCCAGATTCTCTATTGAAGAGATACGAAAGCCTGCCATGAAGCTCGTCCAGACACATCGCTTTCCTCCCTGGAGTTTGTCCATTTTTGTCTCAAGTAGCGCTATCTCTGCTCACTATAGTGTAAGAATCACATTAACCATGTAATCAATGAGAATGTTAGCCACTTTACCTGTCATCGAAACTTCTTGTGGTTTTGTGGATTAATGTGATGTGTGTCTGTGAGTGTGTCTAAATTAGTGATGTAGCGTTCTAATTATTGTGTGTGTGTGTGCGTGTTATGGGACTGCACAGTGAATAAATTGAATATTTGAATGTCTCCATATCACTGAGGTATTTGCCTCAGTCAAGAGTTTCAGATCCACAGTGCCCATTGAAGCATTCATCTGTGACGTATTTAGATTTGAACATGTGGTAAATACAACTGTGACTTTAGTGGGAAATGTCACTCTTGCCAAATGGCTGACATGGGGGCATCCTTTGTGTTTCAGAAAATATTGTCGACCTGGGTGACTGTTTTTAATGTTTTTTGTATTTGTTAGTCTCAACAGTGCCATTCCAACTCATGCTTCATTGATGATGACAGATGCAGCAGTCCTCGTCATCACTTGTGTCGTGTGACAGTGTCGTTGACTTTGTATTCAAAAGAATATACAGAATTATATGAGGCCGTTAGCCTTGGATCCCAAAAAAATCTTTCTCTGGGACAACCTAGGATTTATGTTTATGTAAAGAGCAAACAAGTTAAGGCTTTCTTGGTCAGGTTTATCATAGAAGAGTTGCAAAAGAATCTAATAAACTCATACCGTTAAAATGACCATACCTAACAGAATTACCTGACCAATCAATTTTTTTAGTGGAATATATCTTTAACTATTGTAAATAAAGTAATAGACAATTTGCGAGTATTACAAAAAAAATTTACCAATGTTAGCATAATGTTACTAATATAAAAAATACAATTTAATCTGAAACCCAACTCCCAACTACAGACAACAAGAAAACCTGTCCACTGAAGCTGTTGGATGTATTACAAAGAAACGGCAAATAATATGAATACATCTTTATTTTCAGAGTCCCTTTGTTGTATTGTGTGTTGTTTCTTTTAACATACCTATATATATAAAAACGGTTCTTCCCCTGAAAAGATTTTTACACCCAGATTATTTTCATATGTTTCTCAAGTGTGTTGTATTGCTGAAAATAAATATAAAAATACAATTATAATATTAGTGAGCACAAATCACCCCTGTGTCAAGTTGTAGACTTAAAGAATATTTGGCGTTGTGGACCTCTGCTTTAACTGATGACTCTAAGGTTCATTGGGTCAGCATTTTTGGGGAAAATTGTGTCAAAAATATTAAAGGTGTATTAGGTTAAATTGTATTTTCTGTTCACCTGTTCCAAATAAAGTCAGTCTGATGTAGAAAAACTGATTATCTTGGTTATTTTCAAACTGAAAACCTGGATTAATTTAATTGTCTGTTCAACACTTGCCTTGGGATGTTGATCAATGGAACCACAATCACTTAAATATGATTCGATATTTTTCTTGAATGTGTTTTGATCCCACATATATTTCATGTGTTTTGTAGACATTGTGTGCGAGTATGAAGATAAATCATTAATTGTTAACAAGTTGAGAGTTTAACCTCATAAATATTTACTTTCTATTAACAATGGTGTCAAATGTATTATTTATTATAATGTTTTCTTATTATATTAACATGTACAATATTTGGCTTTTGTTTATATAATTATTCAGATATGTAGCATATAGGAGGAAGGGAGAATACATGGAAGGGAGAAAAATATTTACTCTCCTCTAAAAATATATATACTGTGTATTGTTACCTACCTACCTATCTACCACCTTTAACTGTAAATTGTGTATTTGCACTTTCACAGATGAATGCAGCTTAAAACTAAAGTTTGCTATATGTCAACAATTAGTTGTGTGAAGTTCATTTTAGTCAGAATGATTTACTTAATTCATTTTAAATATTGAGAAATTAACCATTGGCATACAGGAACAACATGTAATTCATATTAAAACACATATCTGGTCGCACAAGGTCCTTTATAAAAAATAATAATAATATGATTATTAATATTTATTATACTACTTTGTTTATTTTGTGCTAATGATTCCCTCAGGGGGCAGATTTTATTTTTGTGACTCTTATAAGAGTCCACCACGACAAGAAAGAAGTGTGGAATATAACTAATTTTAATATGATGTGAGAAAGTTAATATATTAATTTAAAAGGGACATCATAAAATACTACTGTCATTTGATAGATTTTTACATAATTTTCCATTTATTAATTTAAAGGGACTGAAGAAAATGGTAAAAATTCTATCTAACATTTTTTTTGTTACAAAACAAAAATCGAATGCAGAAAGATAGAGTGTAGATATTCCATTTCAATTATATAATAAAGCATAATAAGGTAGGGCTGTTATTTTATTGGCGATATTTCAAACACATTTTATTTATAAATAGGAATGTGAAACCACTTTCAAAATGATTTTCCCAAAAAGGAAAAATAAAAAAAGTTTAAAAAAAAAGATGGGAGGTGTATACAAACAAAGACTTTTAATTAGTTTAATAAAAAAATGTTTTAAATTTATTATATTTAATATATTATACTTTTTTTCTGTGACCTCATGAGGACCGGAAAATTACACCAGTCGTCTGTTTAACATATTTGCAGTAAACTATTGGAGTAAAAACTAATTCTTTAAAATATTTCATAAGCAGAATTTAAAGAAGTGTATTGTTGTATATAATGTCCACTCCACAGCCCTGGATGACTGATACAAACACGCTAAAGTGTCTATTGTTAACATAAATTGTACAAGAAGCTACAGTGTGTTGAACTCTCAGATAGCTAGTAGCTGCTAACTAGCCTGCACTCCGCCACACACATCGATCAAGAGTGGGCGTCTCCTTCCGCACGAATGCCTTGCGCACTACTTTTTCTGTTCTACCGCTGATCTCCACAGAGCTCCGCTTGTTCCCCCCGCACCCTCACTCAGGACGAAGGTAACAAGTCTTAACTCCAACCCCGCCTTCGACCACGTCCTCGCACCCTTAAGGCGACAAGAACAACGAGAGTTTAGTGCGCGGATTTGGGTCATTTCCTCCCAAGATTACTCCGTTGTGTAGTGTTTTTTTCTTTCGTTTTTAGGGGATACGTGGTTGTAAAGTCCGAGTGTTCCACTGATTCATCCTCCAGCTCCACTGTACGTGTCAGCAAGAGGTAGGTGTAGAATGACATGAATGATAATAACGTTGTAACGTCTGTGCTTGAGACACGGTTGGTTTAACCAACTTCTTCAACTTACAACTTACATACTTCGAGAAAGAACACCCCACGTTACCACCAAATGGTTTCCCTTAAGATTACGAAATGTTTACATCACGAGTAAACACGGCTGCACCATAACATTAATATTTAACGTTTCTTTCATGCATACAGTAACATGCTCTTTTCCAATGTTTGTTACGATTAATAATCTACGAAGACCTTCATTGTCCACATCCACAGCCTGTTTTAATGTAAGTGCAATGCATATTTCAATGTATGAAATGAAGTCAAAAGGTATGTTTTTCACTGACATGTTTCCAACTGTTACCATACTTAAAGTCATTTCGTAAAGTAAAACTATTTATTTGTTTTATTCACATTATTGCATACAACGGTTGTGAAAAGTAGGGAAACATTTCGTTTGACATAATATATGAAAAAGCTGTTCCGGATAGATGCTCTATCTAATAAAACCAATACTGAGTCAATCTTAGTAACCTATCTTTTCTAGAGTTCTTGAGAAGCACTTCTTTTATTGGGTGTCAGAATCTGAAACGTTTGGAGGTGATACCTTTAGGATCTGCCTCTTGAATAGTGTAACAGATCGTCATTCCCTCACACAAATATTTTCGCTAACTTGCCAGGATTTCCAAATTCTTGAAACTTAACCGTATAATAAAATTAGTAATCAATGCCTAACACCTAACCTTTGGTAGGAATACTGAAATTTAACTTTTTTATTTAGAAAAAGGTGCTAAGTTATTTCCACAAAGTAGAGCACAGCCATTTTCAGCTAGCTGCCTCGAAGCATAGCTCTCAGAGTGGAGGCTGTCACTGGCCCCCATCTGGATCTCGTTATTGAAAGAATGCAAACTCTGAGCTGGCTGTTTCCTTTCCTCAGCTGAGCTGCTCCTAGGATGCACTCGCTCTTTCTCTGATGACACCATGAGAACCCACACCCGCGGCTCCCCCACTGTCTTCTTCTTAACACTGCTATGGCCTTCCCTGGCGAAAGTCCTGATGGAACCCGACCCCAGCGGTGGGATACCTTTTATGGGAGGAAACTACAACAGTCATCCCATGTTGTACTTCAACAAGGAAGATGTCGAGCACCTCCAGACAGTAGCCACCACTACCCACCGTGAGATTGCAAGGAGGATCCGCGAGGCTGGAGAGTCCATGATGGAGCGCCATCAGGAATACCTTCCGCCCTGGAACCCAGCAGAGTTCAGTGCCCGCTGGAATGAAGTATATGGAAACAACCTGGGTGTGCTCTCGATGTTCTGCTTGCTCTATCCACATCGGGCTGGAGCAGTGGACTTTGCTAAGGACTACATGGAGAGGATGGCTGCACAACCTAGTTGGTACATTTTTCACGTTTATTATCATTACTTTATTTTCTTCCTTTGTTTTAAGAGCCTTCTGTCTTTCATATGTCTCTATTTCATCTGAGTGGCAAATAACAGGCGAGCCAATTGAGACTACAAAAGACCATATTTCTTATTGTAAACTAAAATCAGCAGTGTAGTTCAGGGTATGTGCTATTTATTAGGGGTGTAAGAAAATATCCATATAACAATACATTGCTATATTTTAATTCACGATACTGATACTGAATATCGATATTCAATAGCACTGTATTGATATTTAATTATCAATACAGCAGCTCAAGGCAGCGGCTCTGCTTCATTGAAGAGAGCGGCGGAGATTCAACAGATTCAACAGCATGAACTTTATTAAGCATCTAAAGACGCATAACAACAAATATGAGCAGATGGAAGAAAAAAAAATAGATAAGGAAAACGATGCGATATTTTCCTTTCATTTCCGCTCATCAGTGCCGACATGATTGAAGAAAAATATTTCTACTAACGCTCAGTTTCGCAGGACTTGCATCGGTTTCCCGCGGAACTGAGTGACTTCAGAGAGGATCCCGGCATTCATTTCCGTTCATGTAGGAATCTTGTAAACTGCAATACAATACAATATACATCAAATCAATAATAAATCCAACTTCCTTGTACACGCCCACATAACAGTTTAACAGCATATGGCGAAGATGGAGAGGTTTACACTGGGTTGGAAGTTCCAATGAAAAGTACTTACAATGTTGCTTTAGCAAAGGGTGTTAAAAGAGATAAGCAGCTGCTGACTGGAACACTCGCGTTTGAGTAGCGCTCATAAGTTAATCTTACTTCAGTGTATATACTGAGCCACGCTAAATCAGTGCGCCAGCAAGACACGTCGCCATAGCAACCGTGCCTGGCAAGCTGCGCCACAGAGCTAACAGACAGACAGACGTAAACGACAACGAGACATAGGAGTACAATTGACTATTTTACAGAACGTGAAATCTTGACCTTAAAAGTATATTCTTTATTGAATATTGTTTTGATTGTTTAAGCGCTTTGTAACCCTGGTCTGGAAAAGCGCTATATAAATACACATTACTTACTTACTTACATTAAGATAGCTTAGTCTGCTGAGCCACAAAAACATGAGTCAAATTTTTAACAAAAGAGAGAAAAGTCATTACCCAAAGGTGGGTTAGAAACAGATGTATTGTTTATTTACTGGTTAAAAAGTTGTATTGTTATTTTTTAATTTGGCTCCTTTTTAAAGGACCAACAGATGGAGGATATACATCAGCTCTGTATCCAAATCCATATTACCTGATCAAGCGTTCTTACTTATGGCTGAAAATAGAAAATAGTATTATTTGTCCACTATATTGTAGTGGCAATGAGTCCTACATCAAAAATGTAACTTTTCTTTCTTTGGGTCCATACAGGGCGATAACTTTAACCTTGGGCGATTAACCTTGTGTAACATACACTATATTATACAGTGTAAGTTAAGTGTGTATTAATAGCTTGTGGCCTGCTGTGTAGTCGGCCTAGCATTTGAAAATGTAATTGAAATAATTAAAAGTACAATTAAAATCAGCAGAATTGATTAGAAAGTGCCAGTACTATATTGCTAATACTAAATGTGAGAGCACTTAGTAAATAATTGAATACAATTAATTATTAAATTAATACACAATAAACAACACAAATAAAATAGAAGCAATGGTGCGGAAAAGCTAAACTCAGTTTAACATTAAACTAACATTTAATTTTAAAACAGCTTTTATAACTAGCAGAGGTCTGGTCCAACCAAAGCTCCACATCAGGACCATATCCTTTCAATAAGGTTAAATGTGCTTATATTAGAATAAAACGCTTGGTCTGGCACCACTGCAAACTGCACAAAGATTTTGTGTGAGTATGGGGTTAGTATGTTAGATATGGTTTTTAGGTTGCTTGTTGAATAGCCCTGCAATACATCATAGCAGGTCTCACTACTATCCCTTGAAGTATCAAGTAAAGTAAAATATGAATGGAATTTGTGATAATGTTTTCTTTTCTTTTTAACACGGATACAAATGTTAAATTTTGTCCTAAACTAAAGGGTTGTTGCTTATATTTGGCAGGTTGGTAAAAGATGCTCCCTGGGATGAGGTGCCTGTAGCCCACTCCTTGGTGGGCTTTGCCACAGCATATGACTTCCTGTATGAGTACTTGAACAAAGACCAGCAGGAGCGTTTCCTCCAGGTGATCGGAAACGTCTCACGTCTCATGTATGAAAAATCCCATGTGCGAGGGTGGGGGTTCCAGTACCTGCACAACCACCAGCCCACCAACTGTGTGGCCCTGCTTACAGGAAGCCTGGTTTACATGATTCAAGGTAAGTCATGTGACCTATCTGGTCAACCACTGATCCACTAAAGCAATCAGTGGCCTGTGAGAATTCAGAGCTGTAGTTATAACTTGCTTGCTTGCTTGCACTTTTGGAATGCCATTAGTCTCATCTTGACCCCACATACCCAAAGCAATTCACATCAAGATTGCAAGTTAAATGAATGATGATGAAGGTGTAATAAAAAAAACATGTTAAAATTAAACCAATCATTTCAGAAGATCTTTTCACCGTTTTTAGACATAGGTTAGTGATTGGGTATTGAAATGACAGATAACTTGAATACTTAAAAATGGCTTGCTACAGGCCTGTCGTTAAAGTCCTTGACAACACAACATACAAAGGATTTTGTATAATAAATGTTTTTAAAAAGTAAATGACAATACCAATCGTTACCCTATATTTACAGGTTACCTTCAGGAGAGCTATCTATGGACCAAGCAGGTGCTGACTATTATGGAGAAGTCTATGATCCTCCTCCGAGATGTGACAGACGGTTCACTCTATGAGGGTGTGGCCTATGGGACATATACCACCCGCTCACTCTTCCAATACATGTTTTTGGTTCAACGCCATTTTTCTATTGGTCACTTCGACCATCCCTGGCTGCTTAAACACTTTGCCTTCATGTACCGCACAATCCTCCCAGGTACTTGTGCTTACTGTTTTAAGGTGTATCTTCGATGAAAGCTCTCTGTTGACCAAGGATTTTATCCAAATTTAAATTAGTGTATTATTCTGCATTAACCATTGTGTTTAAAAATTTCAAACCAAACTTCTTCTGCAATCTGAAACAATGAAAGATCCATTATTTAGTCTGTACTGTACAGTAATTGAGGTGCTGGAACTACCGGTAATCCATTACTTTCTTCTCTTCAGGGTTCCAGAGGACAGTTGCTATCGCTGACTCCAACTATAACTGGTTTTACGGGCCCGAGAGCCAGCTGGTCTTCATCGACCGCTATGTGTTACGTAACGGCAGTGGAAACTGGCTTGCTGAGCAGATTCAGCAAAACAGGGTGGTAGATGGGCCGGGACAGGCAGGTCGAGGTCAGCGATGGTGTACTTTGCACACAGAGTTTATCTGGTGAGTATAAAAAAAAATCGACTTTTTAAGGCAGATGTATGGCCCTTATTAACCTGTGTATGTGTACAGTATTTAAAAAGTGTTGAAATTTGATTTTGTAATGGAACAGACTCTTATCTAAGTTTAATTTTGGTTGGCGAAAGTTGTTTCGATAATAATCAGTGTGAACAGATCTACACCCCAGTATGACAACTGATGTTTTGATTTGATCAACTGATTGAAACCTCTTATGATTAAAATTGATTAAAAAGATCACATCAGCTTCGTCATAATTAGCATGCGTGACACTGTGAGGATCTACACGCATGCCATTATCAAATTATTCAATTTATATTAATTAAAAAAAATAATAGTTCTGGTTTGAAAATAAAAGTTAGCTCCAAATATATATATTTTTTTAGTTTTTGATATACTTTTCTGTTCTTTTCAGCATGTTTTTCAACTTGTCTGTGATACTAACAAGAGCATGCTCTTCTCAGTGCATCGGGCTGTTTAGGTGCTAAATGTCATCTTAATTCGTATGAAGTTACTTTATCATGTCATATATTACATAACACAGCCCGCAGCCTCATTATTAAATGAAGAATATGGATGAGTACATGACAGAAAATGATGACATTTCTTTTAATATACTTCTCTTTCCTGATGTGTTCTGAAGGTATGACCCAAACCTGACCCCGAAGCCCCCATCAGACTTTGGAACACCCCAGTTACATCATTTTGATGACTGGGGTGTGGTCACCTACGGCAGCACATTAACTGTCGAGACCAACCACACCTTTTTGTCCTTCAAGTCAGGAAAGCTAGGTGGGAGGGCGATCTTTGACATGGTCCACAAGAACAAATACAAAGAGTGGATACAAGGTTGGAGGAACTTTAATGCTGGACATGAACACCCGGATCAGAACTCTTTTACCTTTGCACCCAATGGTTTCCCATTCATCACTGAGGCCCTGTATGGACCCAAGTACACACTTTTGAACAATGTTGTATTGTTCGGATCCAACCTACCTGGGAGCTGCTTCACGCCATGGGCAGGTCAGGTGACTGAGGCCTGCGACTCTAAGTGGTTGAAGTATAAAGTGGGTTTGGCAGCTGATGCTCAGGGCGTAATAGAAGCTGCAATTGAGCGTCAGGGGATGGTCTTTATCCGGGGCGAAGGTAGATCGGCTTACAGCCCAGATTTGAAGATCAGAAACTTTCAAAGAAACCTGTTGCTTCTTCACCCACAGCTCTTGCTGCTGGTGGACCATATCCACCTGGACCCAGACAGTCCTACCAGTGCAATGAGTGCCTTTTTCCACAACACAGAGCTGCCTTTCCGAGACACCATGCTAGATGGTGTCAATGGAGCGTTTGTGTCCCATGGTAAAGACCAATATAAAATGTTCTGGATGGACGAGACGGGTCACAGTAACAGAGGAATGGCAGGGTACTGGAACTACCCCAGAGGGTACCCATATAATGGTTCCAACTACATCAATGTAACAGTGCCTTTGAGATATCCTCACACACGAGCAGCCTATGTTTTCTTTGGGCCAGGAGTGGAAGTGAAAAGTTTCAGTCTGCGTGGTGATGACCAGAGAGTGGACATCTACTTGTCTACAAAAGACCACAGCTATACTGTCTACCTCCTGACATCAGAGGTCACTAGCAAGCCCCTGTTTTCAATGGTGCTGATGGACCAAAAGAAGGTCGTGTTTGAAAAGACAGCAGCGATGGGGGGCAGTCCTCCAGCCGAGGTGGAGGAGTACGTCAACATCATGGAAGACAACCTCCAACATGTTAAGCCTGTTTTCCAGCAGATGGAGAGACACATTCTTGGACGGGTCCTTAACACAGCCAGCTTCAGGAAAACAGCTGAACGGCTTCTCCAGTTCTCTGACAAGAAGAAGACAGGCGAGGTGATAGAAAAAATGTTTGCCATGTCCAGGAAGCAGGGAAAGGTAAAGGCAGGAAAGAGGCTTAGCTTTGGTGAGAGTCTTGTTGAGAACTTACCTGACATATTTGCACAAATAGAAGTCTCTGATAAGAAACTGAGACAAAGGACACCAAAAAATGTTTATGAAGACACTCAAGAAGGGGTGGACGCAGATTCTCAAGCATTTATAGATTATTCTGAAGTGCATATAAATAGGAAGGGTGGGTTAGTTAAGGGGCGTCAATATAAGGAGGTGAATATGGTGGCCACTGCAGGAAGTGAAGGTTTGGCTATTACAAGGTCATACATTCGAATCTTCCTCCTGCTCAACACTGGAACTTTTTTCATGCTGCTGGCCATCTTACTGAGCCGTTTCCAAAGGGGACGGAGCATACACACCCAGAGGTGGTTCTACTTTCTGTTACTCATGGACTGCTTAGTCTTACTGTACCTCTTCTCGTCGTGCTCGCACACACAGTGCTGACATCCTTTAACTCCCACACGGACAGGTAGGACGGCAGGACTATAAAGGTTGCTGGTTTTAACCGCCTTCTTCATCGGATCAGCACTGTAATATATGTACCTGGCAGAGGAAGTTTGTGACAAAACAAAATAAAATTGAGTAACAAAAAAGGGAAGCTCTTTCAAGTAATAAAGACACCTAATAGTTTGTAGCCTCAATTGAAAGTGTACTATTGTAATATTGTGATGATCATTATGCTCCTTAAATGTTGTTAAAGTGGTTTTTGTAAGTAACAAATTTGAATTTTAAAATGTAGAATAGGCAAATAAACCATAAATGGTAATATGAATAGTGCCATGGGTGCCAAAAATATTTGTCTATATGTTGTGATACAAAGTACGACTTAAAGAAATATGAACAAATGAAGAACAAACACATGACCCTAATGTAACAAAAGTTTGCATATTATTGGTTAAATGATTTGATCCAACAAAAAGTGTTGTGCGGTTATTTAATGGTTCTCCCCTTTAATATTATTAAAATTAAATTAAAACTATATTGCTAAAAAGTAAGTTATTATTTCAATGAGTCCTAACTTTCAAGGGCTTAGGTTCAGGTACGAAGTCCAGGTTAAACAAAACAAGAGAATGATCACTCAGATGGACATCATGTTCAGACACATTAGAAATGTCCAGGCCAAGTAAAAACTATAGGGTGGATTAAAGCACTTTGCACGTCTCCTATGGCGACAGTCACAACCAATTGGATTTTTTCAAAAAACTTTAGATTAAACAATGGCACTAGGCATGGGTGTCCACTGTCCCTGTCTCTCTGCTCTTTTCATTGAACCCCTTGCAGCATCAATCAGTGAAAGAAGAACAATTAAAGGTATCCCAACACCAACTAGGGAACATAAAATAATCCTATATGCAGATGATGTGCTGATCTTCCTTAGGAAGCCAAAGTCATCTCTTAAAGAACGATTTAACAACATCCAAACATTTTATAAAATCTCCGGTTACACTAAACTGGTCAAAATGAACTATTTGACAACTGGAAAGGCCAAACAATATGTGTCAACTTTAGTTTCTCCACATCGTCTAACAGTAGGCAACATTCAAATATTTTTAAATTTACATCTCCCTAATCTATCAGCGTCGTTTTCCTTAAATTTCTCTTCTACACTACTACACTATTTCTCTTCACTACTTCAAAGGATATAAGATGACGTAAATCACTAGACAAAATTACCTTTATCACTTATAGTAAGAATAGTAACAGTCAAAAGGTCAATTCTGCCAAAAAACAATGATCTATTTACGATGCCATCACTCCCAACTGTTCTTGGTTCAAATCTCTTAAGTCTGCAGTTAAAGAATTCTACTGGAAAAAAGAGTTGAAGACTAAATTAACTACATTACAAAAACCAAAGACACAATGTGGACTTGAAGCTCCAAACTTTGAACTTCATCATCTATCCTACCAGCTAAATATCTAACCTAGTGGCTAAAAGATCGAAAGTCTGACTCTTCCTGGCTTGACACAGAACAAGCTAATTGTAACCTAACCTAATAGTATCAGATCTTCCATTTGTCAATCAAACTATTAAAAATCACTAATGTTTAAAAACACTCACCATAAATACAACCTTAAATGCTTGTTGGAGAACCTTAAAAATCACAAACTCGCAAAAAGGACTCGGATTTTACTATTAATAAAAAAGAAATAACTTTAGCAGCTGGAAGCAAAGGGTGTTACACACTTGCACCATATTGTACGAGAAAACTCGCTCATTGCCTTCTCTGTACTTGTAGATAAATTTAATATGACAAATTCACACTTTTTAGTTCCATATTCCAGTAAATAAAATACTAAGCATCCCCAGCACAAAGAAAATGAACCTCTGTGTGCATACCAACATCAAAATGGGATGAAGACCTCTCCATGAGCACCAACTCCTACTTTTGAAGTCACATGTGTAACAACATTTCATTCAAAATATAAACAAACATTTACAGCTTATCCAATATAAAGTTATTCATAGAACTCACTATACTGCTTCTAGACAACACCGGATGGGCCTCACTGAATCAGACAGACTGGTCTCTGGAAACAAAAGACTCTTACTTCCACTCATTATGGACATGCACACCAGTCAAGGTATTTTGGCTTAATGTTACAACTAACATATCATTGTTTTTTAACTTGACGGTTCCATGCTGCCAAAGATTTGCTTCAGACTCTGCCAAGGCCCGGCTGGGCTGGTTCAGGGTGCTGGGGTTCAGGGTGGCGGACGGGACTTGTGGGAACTTGGGCCTTTCAGTTGGTGGCTATTGGTGCCACGTTGGCCCCGTTTGCCAGTGTGGCGCCCCCTGGTGGTCTGTGGTGGCTTGCGGGGATGGGGGTTTTCGGCTGCGGATGGGTAAGGTGTTGGGGTGGGGGGGGCATTGGGGTTGAGGGGCTGGTGGGCTGACCGTTTGGTGGCAGCATGTGGACCCTTGCTTGGATGGCCTTACCCCTTGTCCATGATGGTGGGCTATGGGTAGGTCAGTCTTGGGGTGGATGCCTGCTGCAGCAGTGGCTGTGTCTCTCTGAGTGTGTTATCGGTGACACTGCACACACTCACATGCACACGCTCACACTCTTACACACAATATCTTCTATATCTTCTCCCCCCACTTGAGTCTGTTTAGCTGGGTGTTAAATACATTTGCAATCGGCCTGATCACCCTTGCCAGAGTGATGTTGTTATCATAAGCTCTTGGCAGGTAACTAGAGCTGCACAGGTAGCATAGAGCAAGTTTAAACAATGTTAATAATAAATCATGATCCACAGATTAAATCTTTGTAAATAATACAAAGATTACTCACTTTAATTTCAATTCAATTCTATTCTATTTAAAGTTTCTTATCATAACAAAGATATCTCAAGACACTTTACAGTTGAAGTAAGACTATAGTGGAGAAAGGAATAACAGATCCCAGAAATTCAAAATTTAACACATATAAATGTAAGGCTGTGCAGCTCTAGTCCTATCAGGTCCAATATTTAATGAACCACAACAACAAAAACTAAGCTTAAATTAATGAAAAACTGTCGTTGGACAATGGATACCTAACCACATATCTTCTAGAATTCAAGCAATTTAAAATGAGACATTAGAAGGGCCAATTTCTTGCTTCATCAAATTGAACACAAAATAATTAGGAAGTTTTTAGCATACCAAAGTAATTGTTCCTTGTAGATCCTCTCTAAGCCTGCTTTCTAAGATTCCTTTAATTATTGTACTGCTGTAGTGGGAAGTAGGACAATTTTTTTTCTTCTTTTCTGTTGTATTTCACATTGGATGCTTTTAAAAAGGTTTTAGCTGTGTCGGGGCAGGAAAAAGATTGTTGTAGCATGATGAATACTAAACATAATGTGGAAACACAGATCTATTTACCACATCTGTATATACTCTGTAAATCGTGTTTTTCTTTGTATTTATCTTGTAGCTACCCTTTTTATCACAGGGACAGATCCAGGTTGTCTGGTAATCGTAAACTGCTGGTGAAATTATCTTTAAACATTCCTTTTAAGAGTTCATAAACTCCCTCCCCCTCCACACATAAACACACGCAAACAGTAGGCTTTCTTGAACTGAGAACTGCTATTTTTTCTACCCATGTTTATCTGTCTCTCACACAATGCTAAGTACATCTGTATAAACATCAAATGTTATAATTAACTGCTGGACTTGTTATTTTCCCTGTGTCACAGAGTAAGCTGTTACGCTCATGCCTTCATGTGGACATCGGCTTTTCTTCATGATTTAATTTCATGAATTACCTTTACTGTCAAACAAATATATTTCAGTGAAGACGTTGCTGATATTGACATGATCACTCTACAGATCACAGATGTTTTATTTGCCTAATATAAGTTTTCAGCCAGACAGTATATATAGTTATAATATTTCATGCGGAGAAAACACGAATTTGAGGCGTGTGACACCATACGAGTGCGTCAAAATGTGACGTATTTAACAATCAAATCGTTTTTTTTAAAGGTAATTTGTCCTCCAGCCACAAGATGGTGCTGCTCACATCTCGGTATTTTTCCAAAATCCTCTGCGCTTGAACTGAAGTGTCAGTCTCCTCAGTCCTCACTTGTGGGGTGAACTTGAAGATGGGTGCACGGGTGACACGGGTATTCCGAAACTTCAACATAGAAAATAGAGTTCACCGAGAAATCTCCAGAGACAAACCGAGGCCAGCACCACGACATGTGCTCCGATCCCCGGCCGGAGGTTAGTAGTCGTTCATCGTACTTGTACTCGCTCGACCTGCCATGACATGAATGTATTTCCTCGCAGCTGAAGCCCAAGAACCAGCGGTCAGCGGTGTTAACCAGAAGAATGAAACGCTCCTTTCTTATCTGGGCTCCGTGTACGTGCAGTCCACCGACACAACAGAGGTCAGGAACTGAATCAATTTATGGTTCTGGTGCCAGAATTCCACATTCTATGGGCTACAGAGCTGGAGAGCTGCTTATTTGTAGCACATACACGCATGATCATAATAACAAGTCAGATCATAAAGACATTTGTTTTGAAGGATCATTTTAGCGACATATTTTCCAGAGGCTGTGGCGGTATACGCTCGTTTGGTTTTGCGCATGTATGACAGCGTCGCGTGCATGATGATGTCACTACCGTTGCCCAACTGGGACAGAATAAACGGATTGCAACTTAATGAAGTTGACCAAGTACGACTTGTTTACAATCCAAGTGTTAAACGACAACAAACTGTTTTACATTCTTAAACGCAGTTATAAGTATTGACAATTTTACACAGGCATAGTTCAAGAATAAACACAATAGTTTATTTTCGGAGACAGAAGCTTGACCCCATGTTGTGGGTTTGGCTAACTGCATAATTTGGCTGTATTGCAAATTGACAAGTGTTCTTGTTTGTACTTGTTTTACTCTGACAACTAACAACTGTAGGTGCAAATGGGTTTTAAAATGAAGGTGTAAAAAGGGTGTTTAAAAAATAGAATGGTGGCACAGGATTGTATGTTACATTTTTTATTTTTTTTATTTTTAATAAAACACAAACAAATCATGCTTATACATTGTTCTTATACACAATGAGATGTGCACTCGGGCCAGATCCAAAAAGAGGACCACATGATGAAAGATAATAAAATAATAATACAAATAATTTATTATATATAATACTAAGACGTTTGCAAAGATTACAAGTGTAGAATTCCTAGAGTAAATCACTTTTTTACTTTTATTCAAATTGATTCAATTTGCAAATTAAAATATTTTGAGTTGTTTTTTTTTTTACTTTAAATTGGTGAATGTGATATTTTATAATAAACTTAATGTTGATCATACAACATTATGTTTTGGAAATTTAATCAAAAACAAGTGTTTGTGATTTGCTATCTTATTGTAAAATCCAGGTTTAAAGACACTGCAGCAGAGTCATCAAACAAAAATTGTCTTGCATTCTGCAGCAAGCATACGTCAAGCAGCACTCGCTTTGGTAACTAATTTCATAAATCCCAATTTTATATATCCCAAGTATGAAAAAAATTATAAGTATTGTAAATGGGGGGGGGTATAAAGCTTCTCTCACCACACTGATCTGTCATCATGTTAATTAAGTTAATTAAGCAAATGTACACTATAAATACGTGAAGGACTAGTCATTTTAATGCCTGAACTGCAGCAATCTTGAACTAAAATTCCAAGTTAATATTTCAGCTGTTGTGGTTTGAGCCTGAAGATCTGTAGATCTGAGCCAGTTCGGAGGTTCTTGTTTCTGTGACCACGTGATGGAGAGAAAGTCACTTGGAACCCAGTGCCTCAGTGCTAGTGGCTTTGTGTTTGTTCAGTCTGTGCAGGATGGAGGATACCAATTGCTCTTTGATGATGAGTGACTCACAGGAGGATGTAGTCAGGGCCAGGTCCATGTGGTTGGTTGTCTCAGTTTAGCTGTTCTACAGTAGAGATCTGAGCAACCTTAATGGTTTGTATCAAACATGTTAAACTCACACAAGCGGCAAAAAACCTTTTGATTCTTTAAGTAGGCTCTTTAATTTGAGGTTGATTTGAGGCCCTCAGTGTGGTTCAGATTCTCCCTCCATCTTAATATCAAGATCTTGTCCAATCAATTAGGTTATAGCAGAGAAATCATGTTCTCTCTTTGTTACAGGAAAATAAAGGGGTTCGGCTCATTTTAAATGTTGATGAGCACACATACAGTGGTGTTGTTAATCTCGGATTTTTATTTTCTACCTAGAAAAATTAAATGCAATAATTTATAATCTTTCATGTGTAACTTTAATGCCAACTCTCCATGCTCTCCTTCTTTTAGGCAGTGACTTTTAATTTTTGCCAGTATTTATTCAATTTAACTCACTAAAATGTCAGGTAAAACATGATACACATGATAGTATGACATAATACCTGAAACAAAAAATTTACAAGTAAAAGTTTGGAATACTTTCTATTCATGTACATTATTGTACTGTAAATAAATGTAATTTCCAACTCAGAGATTTAGGAAAAAAATGCATTTTGTTAGATTTTACATCCTATTTTTATCCTACATCAAGCCGTTCGGCTACCTTGAGCATAGTTTTACTCCAAGATTATTAAAAGCCTTTCTTTATAAACAAGGGTGTCGACTGTAGCTTAGGCAAAACTGTAGTGGAACTTTCTAAAGTTCAATTACATTTTTTTTTAACACTTTATTTGCTTGGTTGACCAATCTAGTATTTGGGGGATTCAAACATTTTTAATGTGGGTCAGTAATGGTAACATTTGCATGTATACTTGAAATGTAATTATAACGGTTAAAAATAACATTTACTTTAATTTTGACAGGCTTGAATTGTTTAATATCCACTGTGGACCAAGAAACCATGGTATTTGAGACTACTTTTTCACCTAATCTCAACAGGTTCCAAAAGAATCCAGCCCAGTTGAAGAAGCAAATCTCCGTCCATTACAGTTCAGCCTGCCTGAAGGTCCTCTTGGTCTGCAGACGGACTCCAATGCTTTCCTTGACGTGACAGAAGTGCCAAAAGGCAAGCTCAGCCTCACAGAGGCCCTGAAGGCTTTGAGCAGCCACCAGCAGCACCCTCAGACATGGACTCCAGAGAAGGTGGCTCAGGAATATTCTCTGGACCTGATGGACACAAAAGCGGCTTTGGAGTTCTTTGTTCCTTTCCAGGTGAAGATTTTTCCACCAAAGACTGGCAAGTCTGAACAAAAACAGATTTCATAATTTTGAGCCTGATGCTAGGACCCAGAGGAGTGAAATTATTTGTGTTGTCCGAAGATATTTATTCTTCTGTGTTTGTTCACATCTTGGACACATTTATTTAGTTTTCTTGGAGCTTCAGCATTACAATATTGTGTTCAGGATAACTTCAAACAACATGATGGTTCACCAAGACTGTTGGTAGCTTCAGTCAAGTTTTTCCAGCAATGCATTTATGTTTTTTATTTCTTTAGGCACCTGTCATCAACTCAAATTAGAAAGCCTAATATATTAAAGTAAAAATACATGTCTGAATAATAAGTGTCTTTCTTTTTTCTGCATGCATGTAAAACACTCAATGAGTGGTATCCAGTCAAGATGGCATCACTGCAAGATTCAAATAATGATGAACATGAAGCACACGTGTGTGTGTGTGTGAAAAAAAAAAAACCTAGCCTATAGCCTTGGTACAGTAATGGTTCTTGACACAATTTATTGTGGAGGCCATTGTTGAATCAACCTGACCAGTCAGGACATAAAAGCCAATCTATCCAGTCAATTATTTCCTCCAGATATCCTATATTTACGATACCAAATTTAACATGGGGCCATTGAGCAGAAAATGGGTTTTAGTAAACATTTCGAAGTAGTAGGAATGTTAGAAAAAAACATCATTATGCTTAAATATCACTTTTCGCTCGTACTGCATCATATTCAATGGCACTGTATCCATTCTTCTTTGCTTTCAAATTACATTTTATCATACATTTGTACGGTATATATTTAAAAGTAAATAAATAATAAAAACATTTGTTTCATATGTAAAATATTCACTCCGTTGGTTAATTTTTGTGTTGCAATTAAACTTCTGGAAGCTAGACGGAAGCTGTCCTTACATTCTGCACAAAGAAAGGACAAGATGATATTTTGGTTTCAAAACATGAAATTCAGCAATGCCAGGGTACTCTATACACTAATGACACAAATATATATGTTTATTTAGCATCTCATCTGTATTGTGATGCATATCTTATCGCCAGATTATTGCCAATACACAACGACTACAAAGTACTGTACAGTATCAAATTCAATTATTTGAAGACGCCATCTCAGTTCACTGATTTCACTTCTATTGTGAAACACAGAGGTTACAGAGTGTTGGGTGAATACTTTTATTTAGAAGTTGAAAGGCAACGTTTTAATAAAATACTGCATGCAAGTGATTGAGAAGAGTAATAAAATAAAAAGCATCTAATAAGATTATTGTGGTACTAAAAGAGAAGAGTTCAGCAAGGTAAGAAACATCTTTATTAAATTCAGCAGCACAGTACATTAGAATTGCAGTTCTTTGCCTGAAATTGCAGCATTCAAACTGGCATCTACTCAATAGGCACATCCAGAACTTTGAACTAAAAATGTACATTCATTGGGATCAGAAAAACACATTGCATGTCATTAACAGGCCTATGTTACATACACACACAATCAGCTAAACACACCACACTATTGACCTTTTTTTTTTTTTTTAAGTGGGAGAGTGGTTTCTTCAGCTTCACTCAGAGGGTGACAATAAATTATTTCAGGTCAGAAGTAAGCTGATTAGCTCATGAATGTCTTGAGTATTACATCTGAGGCAAACAGCAGTTTGTGTGATTGTTTAGAAGTACTGACCCACTGGAACAAATATCCAACATCATTTGTAAACAAAAGAAGGAAATTATTTTGGTTGCGACATATTGCACAGGAAAACAATGTTGTGCTCACAGAGCCAGAGGCTAGAAAACGGTCAGGACGACTCCTGATTTTTTTCACTGAAATAAAACAACAAACAAGTAAGCTGAAGTCATATATGTCTATTTAAAAGTCCAATTTATGACCCAATACTTTAACTTAATATTGATTATTAAAATGTACCTGAAGTTGGAATTGTGTTATAGAAGTGAATTGTTTACTCATTTGGCAGTTTCTGTTTTAAAAGAAAATCTAAAACTATAAGCACGCAGTGCATGTCGCGAAGACCTTATTTCACAGGATTAAAAAAAAACAACTTCACTTTCTTGAGCAACAGCAAAGATAAGGTTTGCTGGCTATGAAACAAACAAGGTAGTTCGGTGAGTTTCATTTCCGTGTTTTTAAGCTCTACCTACCAACTCTAAAACCTGTTAAAAAAAATGTCAACAACATATTTTGTCTTTTCCTTCACATCGTATATTTTTATAAAAAAAAAAAGTATGATTATGGTGTGTTTAGAAGTTTAGAAATTCTGAATGTAACCAGGCGCATGAGCAGCTTTTTTTATCAGGCCATACAAGTTAAAAACAAATTAGTCTAAAATCACAAATAAACTACAGAAAAGCAGTTGAAATGTGATCGCCCGTTACGTGTAACACAATTGAGATGTCCTGAAAGTGTCATTAAAAACATGTCCTCCAGTTTTTGAGTCAGATAAGCGCGATAATCACGTGACATTCTTGGCTACAGTAGCTGTCCCTAATGTAAATTAAATAAAACATTACTCAATGGAACTTCATTAAACTGAAATTAACTTTAGGAGTTCAAATTTAAAATATGATTTTAAAGACTGACAGCAAGTTGAAATAGTTTCCTATGAAACATGAATTAAAAAAAACAAAAACATCAGAAGCAAGGAGAAACAAAAAAAAAGAAAATCACATTTACAGTACCATCTTTAAAGCTGTTCTATCAGAATCAATTATGTTGCACATTTCCAGTGATAAAACATATTTAAATACATTGATATTTCTCAATAAAAATGTCTCTGTAGTAACCAGTTAAAAAGCATGTGACAAAACAAAGGATGTTAACATCAGTTTGGAACTTATTTTCTATCGTTCGTTTAAAGGAAACAACATCGTAGAATGCTTATATGTGTCTCGATTGCCTTCACTCATTTGTGTGTCTTTTTTTCTAATCAGATAAATATTAGGTAGCCGAAAACGCATGAGCCCAAAAAACAAAGATGGTCTGTGTGTCAATGTCTAACCTCAGCAAAGAACCTATGCTTATAAAACAAATGGAAACATATGTGTACAGTTTATGCACCAGATTTAACAACAGACCTGTCCACTGACATCACAACCAGAGGAAGGAGGTTGAAATCTCTCTTCAGCGACTCTACATTTACTTAAGAATTATTTAAACAAAAACTAAATAACTACCTGTATCATTTGGAGAACATGTGGTGTGTTTTTTTTTTTACCTTGGACAACAATTTAAATCCGATTTGTAGTCATAGATGTCATGTTAAAGCTATGTAACTCGTGTATGAGGTGCGTAAAAGCGGTATGGGGTGGGGGGCAAGAGACATTGTGCGCACACACACACATGCACGCACGGTATAAAACTGTCTGATTCAATTGGCAACAGTTAAAAAATTATATGTGTCACCAGTAAAACCTGCTTCCCCCCCCACCCCCCATCATGCCTGTAACTGATCTAGAATGTTAAGGTCCAATAAGGACAACCCACGCTCCATATGTATCTAAATGATGAGTTTGTTTCTTATTTCAGGTGTTTTGTAAACTGTGAAGCTAGGGCGTGAAAGTGTACAGAATGTCTTGATATCAGTGTATCTTCTAAACTCATTTTTCTTTTTACATTCTTCAAACGGTGGAGCGGTGCTCCCCACACACGTACACAGCACTCGGCTGGATCCGCCTTTTAGTGTTGCCTGGTAGGTGAGGAAGGAACTTAAAGTACTTGGGCATCAGATCGAGGCAAGCGTCACGAAATTTTTTAATTCGCCAGTAGTATATGAGGGGATTCAGGGCTGATTTGAGGTAGGACAACCACAAGATCCATGTGCTGACTTGAAAGTAGCTGACCTTGTGGTAGAAGCTGTTGCTGAAGGTGGCCACCAGACAGTAGGCAGTAAATGGGGCCCAGCAAACTGTAAACACAGAGAAGAGGATGAGAATGGTGGTGAAGGCACGCGTCTTGAAACTCATGTCTATGTTCATCTGGAAAGGTCGGTGCAGGCCCAGCAGACCAAGTTTGTTGGCTTGGCTCAAGCAGATACTGTCAGGATGGCTGTGGATCCGGATGGCATTATGGCGGATTGTGTTCAGGATTCCCATGAACGTGTATAGCATGACCACGAATGGAATAAAGAACACCACCAGCATCAGTATCAAAACATAAGCGTGATATCCAGGCTCAGTGCTATAGCCAAAAACGCACTGCGGGGCACTCGGGGGAATGTGCAGCGGGGGGGAACCCAAGGCCAGGGGGAAAGACAAAATAAAAGCCAGAAACCATGTGACCACAATCAGCATTTTGGCTCTCTGTGGACTTAGCTTGTCTTGTTTCTGGACAATGATGAGAAAGCGATCTATGCTTATAATAAGAAGCACAGCCACACCCTCCATTACAAAAAACCAGAAAAGCATGGCAGAGACCCTGCAGAAAAGTTCTCCAAAAACCCAGGTGGTGGTCAGAACAGTGACAAGTGCAAAGGGCATGTTGAGAATAGCCAGCATTAAATCGGAGAAGGCCAAGCTGGCCAACAAGATGTTAATAGCAGAGCGCATGGCCGAGCGCTGGTACACCATTAGGCACACTACCATGTTGCCGAGAAAAGACACGAGCAGGATGACAACCATGACCAGGGAGAAGAAGACCTGCAGCGGTAAGCCGATACCCTGAAGAGCCTTCGAAGACACGGCTGTCGGCATAACCTCCTCCGGTAGCCCTTGGGAGCCAGCAGAAGCATTAGCCATGAAGGTGTTCTCCTAGGACAGCCCGTCGGAAAATTTCAGCATCCCCATAAAACGGTAGAGACTGGTGCTCGAGTCCCGGACCTCTCGAGGGGGACCAGTTGTGGAAAAAAGCAGCGTCTCCCTGGAAGGTTGGCCATCGCCATGGCCGTCTCAGCCTCATCACAACAGATAAGTGTCCCCATCATTGTCAGAGCCTGGAGAGAACAACAACGAACTTCATTATTAAAAATGTAATTTCTCATGAATATTATTAAACACTGACAAAGTGCAAATTCAATTGTGAAAAGAAAGTCAGTTTACTTTTTTTTTTTTACCTGAACACAAAAAAGCTAATGAGAAGTGTGAGTTGACAAATATTCCATCCTAGTTTACCTTATCATCCAACTAAGAAGGGAAATGGAAAACATGAAAAAATAAAAAATATAGCCTGGTTTTTAGGTTGTCCTCATGGCTTAGCTTATATTAATCACTTGGTTAATTAGCCAGGAGGTATTTTCCAAGAGAATAAGAAATCTTAGAGACACATTCAGACAGTGATGAGAAGAACATCCTTGTCTGTGGACGCCCACGCATCCCCATTACCAGATGCATGTGGGAAACTGAGGTGTTACTCTAGCTAGCTTCCTAGCAAAAAAACACAGCAGCGAACAGCCTTGTGAGTAACAACACTTGTCCATCATTGAACAACATTTCCACGTCCTGTTTTTATCTGAGAACTTTATGAACAAATCTCTTAAATCCCTCAAAGATACCTTTAGGAACTTAAATGCCATTGAGTGTTTTACTACACTAATCTGATCAAATAAGAGACAACTTTCAAATGTGTCATCAAAGCTTAAATACAACTTTGATCAATTTGACTTAAAGTCAGTTAGTAAAGTCTTTACCATTGAATCCATTTACAACGTAGTTTTAATATAGTAGGCACGCACACCACTTATTGGTTTATTGGTAAATTAGAAAATATTAAGAAATTATAGATGTAAAATCACGTCAAGTTGGGTTATTTATTATGCATTTATATGCACTAATATATTGTTTTAAATGTTTTTTCACTAATCAAATATGCATTTGTGGTTCTGTAATTCATGTTGTTATATGACTTTTAGGTATTCATCATTTGTTATCCCTGCTTTAAAATGATATTGAAAATCAAACATCTAACTGGATATCAGTAAGAGGCCAACGTATTTTTTGCCGAAGAAGCACAACAAAATTGATTGCTTTTAATCAGTTCAACCCTTTTCTGCTCAGGCAGAGGTTTATCTGTGAAATCTTAAGGAAAGTCTGTCAAGATATAGAACATAAGGGGGTATTTGCCATCTCGATTTGACACATGAAGTAGGCTTGGCCATGAAAACACCTTAGTAAGACCATTCCAATGTTATGCATCCGATTACCTAAAACTGAAAAAAACACAGCCTTTTGCTCTGTAAGTAGGACCGGGTATCAAACTTCAGTTCTTTTGTGGCTCTGATCATTTCGGTAATACCAAGGATCAAAACATCTTTTGGTCTTTCAGTTCAAGTTTTGGTATATAGGCGAATTTAAGTAGATTTTTCTGCAGAAAAACTGACTATTGACACAGCAGTAAACTTTAGATGTATTTGTCATTCAAGTTTGCACTGCAAATTATTTGTTCTTCATTTTTTCTGTAAGGTAAGGAAATGCTTGGAGTGAAAACTTGCCTAAGCTGAAAAATGTGACTCAATATTTCCACTATGTGTAATGTTATTTTCTTTTTTGTTGTAAAATGTATCTTGTAAAATTGGTATCGAAAAAAAGTATCCGGAGAACCGATATCCAAGTGAAGGTATCAGTACCAGTATCAAACATTTCCAATCGATAACCTGCCCTATCTGTGAGTTTAGCATATATTAAATGTATGCTTAAAGGAAATAAAGTTTAAAAATGAAAATGAATGAACAAAACATACGAATATATTGTAATTGATGAACAGGTTATAATAATTACCTATTGGAACAATGTCAACTGGGTAAGTGATTCCCAAAATACTATTGGAGTTAAGGCAAATCTACGGAGCCCCGGGGGTGACATGGATGAGATATTTTTTTTTATCTCATGATAAAAAATTATCTCGGTATTTTTTATCATGAGATAAAAAAAATATATTACCCATGTCACCTCCGGGGCTACGTAGGAATAATCATTAACTCCATTTAAGTAAAAACGAGAAATACATAAACATAAAAATAATAAATACAGTGTAAAAACAAAGCGGTCATTATTGAATACAGACGCAGGTTGTTTTCTCTGCGATACACTTCCTGGCTACGCGCTGCGACTTTACCGTATATGTAGGATTAAACGCGCAATGATTTTAAGTGTGTGCTGGCGTGATGGGTAATTATCGAGGATGTTTTCATGTCCTCAATGTTGCGATTGGTCATGTTTAACAGTTTGAGATAAAGATCAGTCCTTCGATCTTTCAAACAATCCAAGTCGATTACCAGCACAAACTGTGGATATTGTATGTCATTGTTGCAAGATTTAGGAATTTACCTGCGGAGGTTTCTTCGTATAGAAGCCCTACAATAGATGAGTAAATCTCAGCCGCCCACCAGGAACATTGTTCGGCCTTACGATACCTCCTTTAGGACGGGAATAACGAAGGCCCAGTAGTGTTCCCGAGTACTCCGAAGACCCCGATCGCCAGCTGCTGGTCCCGCAGCCCGGCACACATCCAGAGACGGGGAGAGAGTTGTGAGTGAAAGCCGCTGGTTCCGCCTGGCTTTGTCCCCGAGAGCGAGGCTCGCAACCGGATACGATCAGACCCTACTTGAGCTCATTCAGACGGTTTCAGGAGGTGAGAGTGAGACAGTTTCGCCGGTGATGTTGACCAGTCTTCCTGCTGCTCGGATCCAACACAACCACGCACGAATCAGTGAGCCGCTGTAGCTGCGAACAGACACACAGCTCACTTCCTGGAATTTCTAGGAATCTGAAAAATATTAAAAACGCACCAACAAGAAAAATGATGAATCATTCACTCTTATCTTTGGTATCCGTCTGATACACGGATCAATGTTAGACGCAATAGTAATATGGACTCATTTTGTATTTATTTATGTTTTTTTATTTTGAAAAGAGTGGAATCTTACTTCCGGGAATTTGGCACCCATGTATTAACTGTGCAGACCACTGAGGAGGGTCCATCTGCAGCCGGTCATTTCAGACACTTGGGACCACTTGTACAGAATAGAGATAGCTGTATTTTTATTTTTTTTTATATGCCATTGTTTTCTTTTTCAGTTTTTTTGTTTCAAAAAAATAATTGCTAACCGAACAGAAATGCCTTCCTTGACATTTGCCGTATTATGGTATGAGTCCATATTAACGAAAAATGTGGGTTGTTGTAACAGCCGAAACTCTAACGTTTTTTTTTTTTATCTCAATTTTCTTTGGTTCCAGAAGCTGCTAGGTTCAGTATAGTCAACTGTTTCCAAAACCTGTTGAAGGTGGGTAGGTGATCTTCAAAATGTTGTATTCAAGCTAAATTTTGAATTAAAAAGTCCAGCCCCTGAAAACACCAAAAGCATTGATCGTTCATCTCCTGGCTCGTCTACAACGCACACAGAGGGGTAAAGGGAGGTTATGTCAATAAACAACCATCATTAGCTCGATTTAAAAATAAAACAACAAAGTAATGTTTTGAAGTAAATTAGTGTGCCCCGTCATGGTCATTGTACAATAGGAAATGATGGGCAATTCAGTTAAACTTTTAGGTGTTTGGTCAACCTCTGTTTACGTTTAATCACTGTTTAATTGGTTTTTTTCATTGACTTTCAGTTTCAGTCATAATCATTTGTCAATAAACATTTAGACGATTCCTTTATAGATTTAAGTGATATTTAGTTTAGAGCATCTGACATATTTCAAGGCATCTCAGCCATTTCTAAGCTTCTACAGTTGTTTCAGAGACATGATTATTTTAAACTGCCAAAAACATGAAATTATTTATATATGTGTTACTATTGTGCCTGAATAACACACTATAACTGAAGAAAAAGAAGGCATGCAGCCATTTTTGTTATTATGACTATAATTATTATAGTTTCTTTTAGTTTTTGTGTTTGGGGAAGAAAACAACTGAGCCGTTACCTTGCCCACCATATTGTAGTGTGAATAGTTGCATCCGCTAGTGCCACATTGAGTTACTCTAAGCTTAGCTTTAAGTTGTATTCAAACCTTTAATCCTACTTAAATAATGTCAGAATGTTTCCAAAATACTCAAAAGCACATACAGTTCCGAAGTAAGGAATAAAGTTTAAGGCCAGTATGATTTTTGCAAGTAAGTAAGTAGTAGTTATTTGTAAAGCGCCTTTCTAGACCAGGGTCACAAAGGTATTGAACAATCAAAAGCAATACTCATTTAAAAATACCTACACATTTAAAAACTCTAAAAGGCCAAGAAGGAATTCAGCTGTTGATAAGTTGTATACAAAATTAGCAAAACCTAAACCTAAATATCTCTTCTGGACTCACTGTATTTGGAGAAAAACATATAAAGACTCACGAAAATGGGAAATTAAAAACAATCAATAGTGGAGGTGATCTGATTAGGAAATTGATTTAGTACAAATGTGCAACATGAGACATGAGAATAAAAATAAAAATAACATATTAAACATAGATACAAGTACAGATTAATAATAATAACAATATTTTTTATTTAAAGTTTACCTATTTACACAGTGCGGATTACAATTGTTTTTTAAATGTTGACTGTAACAACAAGTTTGATCAAACTGATAATAAAATTAACCGCTATTGTAAAAAAAAAAATGCATGGAAAAGGAATCCTTCAGATAAGCTACTCTGCATTGTGTTTGGTGTTGCTATTTTACAACAAAAAAAAGTTATGATATGATTTGTGTTTAATGTACTGACATATCTATGTTAATTTATTTCATAACATTTTCAGCATTGGCTGTTGATAACTCAGTATGTCAGTATACTGTATATCAGTAAGTCAGTATGTGGCATAATTTACACTTTGAAGTGCAATCTTTAAAGTGCAACCTTTGTGCGGAAAATAATTGTAACTTTGGAAACCATTATTTTCGTGAAAGAAATGCATCATTCTACATGACTTGAAACACATGACAATCACCATTCAACAAGAACATTCATTTTCATCCACATAAGGACATTTAGAGGAACTAGGATGGAAATCTAAAAACATGTGACTTTATAAGTCGATCCACGCTTGAATAAACTGGTTGTAGTTGACAATAACCGCCTATGGGGGCAGCAGCCAGTCGTCATTCGTCTGCATGAAGGAGGATTGATAGAAGAAGAACAAGAACAAAACAAGCTTCTGCATCCATCTTCTCAGACAGAACCACGATCATCAGCGGTGTATGAATTGAGAACACCAGAGATCAAGTAAAGAATCAACACCCTCCGTTCACCATGGGAGCTGTGCTGGGTCTGTGCTCGATGGCCAGCTGGGTAAGAACCGCTAACGTTTGGAAAAATCTGCGTCATTTCACCGCAGTCATGACTGCGCAATTCCACCCACTCGCGATTTGCTGTCCTCGATAATGACACAGGAATAAATAACACGTATATTCATTTTAAACATATAATCGTCGTTTATTTTTTACCTGATACCTGATTTCCAGGTGACCCACATAGCTATGACGTCACCGACCCGAGTTTGTTTTTGTCGTCGGTATTTTTAATTCGCTGTCGCAATGACATCGTGACTGCTACGATGCTTCTCAGGTTCGTCTGTTCAGATCAGCCAAGATTTTTAAATTTAGAAACTGGTTACGAAACAACGGTTTACAAAAGTGTGTCGATCAACAAACAAACAACGGAAAACAAGACGTACAAGGCCTGAGCATAGATTTCAGTGCGTTGGTGTAACATTATGAGTTATGGGACAAAAATGATCAGAGCACATTTATAACATAAGTTATTTTATATTCTATCAGCAATCACCTCGTCATGCACAACATAGCTTGATTCTTAATTCTTGATTTATTATTTATTATTTATTATTCTGATCAGGAATAAAGACAGATGATTGAAACTACAAAGACAAATGAACTATTTCAGGAAGATACTGTATAGAAAAATATAAAGAATAAAGGGAAGAATTAAATAAATTATTCCTAAATAATAGGACGTATGTTGTACACAGAGAAGGAGAGAAGGAAATAAAGAGAGGATTTCTTTAGTGATCGAGTCAGTGGACGTACTAAATCAAACCTTAGTGGAGACAAAGGATATATTTTTTGAATAATATATAAGCAATGGCAAGAGCAACAAATCAGATACTTTTATTTCCAGTGTTGTAAACACAACATAGGAATTTCTGTGCAGAATAAATGAAGTCATATAACGCATTACGTATAATGTACTGTAGTTTGTACCAGACGTAATGGTAACGGATAAAACAAATCTGGCTCTTATTAATAAACTGCCTGGATGGGATGGGTGGATAGGAGCTTTTTCCCTGACACCTGATCCAACTTTAGGTTAGGTTAGGTAGAACTAAATTGTCTCTTTAAGAGCCTGGATTGGACTGATACTCAATACCAGTTTCCGAACGCTGTATTGCTAGTAGGAGATATAATAAATGACAGTTTAGGACACAGACATGAAGATTTTGGGGCAATCACAGCTACCTGTTGAGGCAGAGATGCCCTTTGTGTGGAGATGATTACATATATTTTGTCAGGCTAGCAAGGTGCTAGAAAAAACTTTCTTTAAGAAGGAACTTACTGGAATTACGCGCATATCTAGTCCATGCATTCTTTCGACACAGAGCTGAGAGATCAGTTCCATGTTGAGGGATGAATCTACAAACTCGAGAGGGTGGATAATGCAGGTCATAGCATGGCCAATGAGATCATCACATGATTAGTGACAATGACAGTTAAGAAACAGTGGAACAAGAATAGGACAAAAAAGGTCCTATTCTTGTTCCTCTGTAGTAGTTATCTTCTTTTGAGATTATCCTGTAGATATTATTTTTAGAAGTTTGCCATGTTGAGTTGCACAATGTTGTCTTGCAAAACTTTTATTTAAGGTAATGTAAGGTTAAACTTTATTGATCCCTAAGGAGGTCTCCTTCAGGAAATTGTTTTTTTCCAATAGCCACAGAAAATACAGCAATTTTTCATAGAAAATAAATCAAAATAAAATAAGAACAAGAACATAAAGAGAAAGAACAAGATGATACAATCTAAGTCTAAAGATAAAGATAAAGAACATGGATCAAAGACAAAGGATACAAAGACTAACATAGAACAGAACATTCAGATACTTTGACTCCACTCATTTAAATCAATCTCAAACATGTATTTTCACACAGCTTATCTCTGCATAATATCGAAATGAATGTGTCATAAATGGGGTATTAAAATGTTTTTCTGATAATTGGTTATCATTTTGTAGATTCCCTGCCTGTGTGGCAGCGCCCCCTGTCTGTTGTGCAGCTGCTGTCCCAGTGGCAACAACTCCACTGTGACACGCCTCATCTACGCCTTCTTCCTCTTGCTGGGGGTAGGAGTGGCCTGCATAATGCTAATGCCAGGCATGGAGGGTCATCTAAAGAAGGTGAGTGTGTGAACATGGCAGTCCTACATTATGTATTTAAATCTTCAAATTGAAACTGATGAAATGCTGGACAATAGATCCTTTAGGTTCTAGAACCCTTGCCTGAGGAAATTGAAATTCTAATGGGGAATTCTGAGGGTAAAGAACAATCATTTAAGTGAGATCAAATAAATGTCAGTTGATAAATACATAATATTCAGAAAAAAGATATCCTGAACTCAGTCGCTCAAAAGGCAACTAACGTGAAAACCCAACTCTCCGGACTTACTCGTATGTTTCAAATGTTAAAGTTTTCCTCTCCAAGATGCAGTAAGTTCCTCATCAGGACAATGTCTTGAAGTTATTGCTTTATAAAGTTCTTCCCCATCTAAAATCTCTGCAAACGAGAGCGGAGCCAGCGATTATGCACTGTGACAAACCTTGATACTTGACCAATCACAGCAGAGTGGGTGTGTCAGGCCATTTGATCCACTTATACCACCTAAAGATGTCAGTCACTCACAATCATGCAGTGAGTTTTGAGGTGAAGTCATGCACAATGTAACTAATGGTGCGAACTTCCCATCATTGGTCTCCTTTGTGTCTTTGTAGATTCCGGGCTTCTGTGAAGGGGGTGCAGGTACCTCTGTGGTGGAGGGCCGTGTCAACTGTGATGTTCTGGTGGGCTACAAGGCTGTGTACCGTGTTTGCTTCGGCATGGCTATGTTCTTCCTGCTGTTCTCGCTGATTATGATAAAGGTGAAGAGCAGCAAAGATCCTCGAGCCGCTCTGCACAACGGGTGAGTCCTAAAAATCATGCTAAAACCCTGTTTCCCTAATGCATAGTTGCTTAGATTGCAACCTTCTATGTACAAGCTGGAGATAATGTCTTCATTTTGTTTCCCAATTATCTTTGGATCTCATTTAACTTGTGTGTTTCCTGCAGGTTTTGGTTCTTCAAGTTTGCTGCAGCAGCTGCAATTGTTATCGGATCTTTCTTCATTGCTGATGGCTCCTTCACAACAGGTAACAACACATTTTCTCAGAGTCTGATATAAAATCATATCCTATGGTAGCCCTTTAAAATTGTTTTGGAGCCCAGTGGATCATGATAGTTTATCTAACAAAATACCATCTTAATGTTGTCATCAGAAAACTGTAGTCTGATTTAAGGTATTGGCCCTTGACCACTTTCTGATTGGTCAGGGTCATCTATCAATCCGCTTCAGGAAAAGATTTGTGTCAGTCAGCCAGAAAACTAGTTTGTTTTACACATACTCTGCTCAGATTAAATAAGTGTGGTCTGCCACACCATATTTAAGGGGCACAATCAGAATATTAAACAGAGAATTCCATTACCTAAATTTAAATAAACAATATACTATCAGTCAGCTGTGCCTTTTTACTCTTTTAGAAGTGCTTTTGTAAGTAAGTAAGTAAGTAAGTAATATTTATTTATATAGCGCTTTTCGAGACCAGGGTCACAAAGCGCTTTAACAATCAAAACAATACTCAATTGTCTTGATCTTTGAAGTATGTTGTACTTCTGTTGTGTGTGCACTTGAAAACGCTGTTGGTTATCCGATCAGATCCTATTGTTAATATATTTGAGTCATTTTGTTTTCTATTATTATTCTATTTTCGTTGTGATGTATATTTATTATTGTTCTCATTTATTTTACAACTATTTTTACCCTTCCAGTCTGGTTCTATGTGGGTATGGCCGGAGCCTTTTGCTTCATCCTTATCCAGCTGGTCTTGCTCATTGACTTTGCACACTCCTGGAACGAGTCCTGGGTGGAGAACATGGAGGAGGGAAACTCTCGATGCTGGTATGCTGGTACGTAGACCCAGGAACTGTCTTCTGTGATTCACAGTTTAATTACACAGACTATGAAGGTGGAAAAAGTGGCTCAATGGTTTATATTTGTTTTCTTTCTACATAGCACTGCTGTCTGTCACCGCCCTCAACTACCTGCTGTCTCTGGTTGCTCTGGTCCTATTCTTCATCTATTACACCCACCCTGACAACTGCACTGAAAACAAGGTCTTCATCAGCATCAACATGTTGATCTGCATTGCTGCGTCTGTCCTGTCTGTTTTGCCTCAAATTCAGGTAAATACTCACACATTCAAATTTTATGATATTATTTCAGTGTGGAAAAAAATAACGCTTCATGTCCGTTTGTTTGTTTGTGTAGGAGTCGCAGCCACGCTCTGGCCTGCTCCAGTCCTCCCTGGTCACGCTGTATACCATGTACTTGACCTGGTCTGCCATGACCAATGAGCCTAGTAAGAAAGTTTTAACAAAATTATCTTTAACATAAAAACTCACAGTCCCTCTAATCACAATGACGTATACAGTATTAGAGACTTTTGGGCTCTAATGGTCAAAATATTCAATCCCCCTCAGGCAAACTTTTCGAGTTCATACATTTCTGTACTTGTATAAACTTGTTGATCTTCTGACCTTTTGATTTGTACCTCACAGACAGGGAGTGCAACCCAAGCCTTCTGGGTATCATTGGTATGAACACGACCAGTCCTGTCGGTCAGGGAGAAGTGGTTCAGTGGTGGGACGCTCAGGGACTGGTGGGATTAGCCCTCTTCTTGATGTGTGTTCTCTACTCCAGGTGAGGATGCACACCACTCTCTGGATCTATCAGCTCCCTTCTCAAATTCATCTCTCTCCCACCAGCATCCGCAACTCGTCAAACACGCAGGTTAACAAGCTGACTCTGACCAGCGATGAGTCGGCTTTGATCGAAGATGGACCTCAAGCTGACAGCGATGAAGAAAGCGGGAACCGTGTTATGGACAATGAGAAGGATGGCGTCACCTACTCATACTCCTTCTTCCACTTCATGCTCTTTCTGGCTTCGCTGTATATCATGATGACACTGACCAACTGGTACAGGTAAAGAAGATCAGTACCAACCAAGTTTCTTTATTCCCCTTGTTGACACTAACCGTTCCATTCCTCTAGTTTTGGCAAGTGTCTTGGTTCACTATTATTATAGAGAGAGGGTAGTACAGTTACTATGTATAAAATGTTATATTATGGTAATGGTAAACTTGGAAAAAAAATAAACCAAATTCCCGAAAAGCATAACGCAATAAAATAAATAGTATATTTCATTTAAAAAAATGTGATGTAAAAGCACTACTAAAAATTGAAACCCAATACACACAAATAAGAAAGGAAGATAAGAGGAATAATGTCTTCAAACAAAGATATTTAAAAAGTTTAATGTATAGTTGAACTGGTAATTAAAATGTTGTATAGTGACCAGAAAAAATTGTAAATGGCCAGTTTTATAGTATTTTACTTTGCCCGGGTCTTCTTTAACGTTGTTCCATCTTCCTCCACAGCCCAGACTCGAACTACGAGATGATGACCAGCAAGTGGCCTTCTGTGTGGGTGAAAATCTCGTCCAGCTGGATCTGTATCGCACTCTACGTGTGGACCCTGGTGGCCCCGCTGGTTCTCGTCAACCGAGACTTCGACTGATCGAAACAGCTTCTGCTCACCGTGTAAATAAAGTGCTGCATGCTTTTCCTTTCAACCATGAGCTGACCCTTCAATCATGGACAGGTGTCCGATTTTAGGAAATCAAGAGTCGATATGTTGTGCTCACACATGCTTGTTACACACGATAGTGTTTCCCCTCAAAATGCTTCTTATTTGCACTGAGTATTTAATAAGTGTTGTGGCAAAGTGCTTTTAGCTAAAATCACATGATGGCACTGTTGTCTGTGCTTCTCCCTGTGTCGTTTTATTACTTAATTACTTGTACTGAGGTAAATAAAACAAACTACTAATTTGTCTGATTTCTTGTCTATTAAAGTGAGATACATCTGTTTATACATCATATTGTGCTTCCTAGACTTTTTTTTTTACACTCAAGTCCAAAAACACTCACAATTTCTGAGTTAGACACTTTTAATAGATGTTGACAGGTTGAAAGTGATCACAGGGTGGGTTTGACACATCAGATGAGTAACAAAGCAACAACCGCCTCTTTTCACTGATCAAAGTTGAAATAAAAAAATAATACAAAAGAATATCCCCTCATTAGTGGGGAACAAAGAAACTGGTATAAAAGTCAAGTGAACATAATAAATTAATACAGTATGTAATTAAAAAAAATAAATTGAACACAATAACTCAGTTGGCCACAGGTGTGTGTTGACATAAGATGAATGTCTGCAGATGAAAATATTAGCATGTGGTGGACCACTTGAAACACTATTATGCCAATATGATGGAATCTCAAGCCCAGACCTGCAGGTCAGATTTTGTCCAGGTCTGAATCCCCCTCTGCTCCTAGCTCGCAGAGGTGAAAGAGGGTCTCCTCACTGGCCTGAGCCTCGGTCAGAGGCTCCAGCCGAATGAGGGAGCTATGGCGAAATGGCTTAGGCTCCTGGATGGAGTCTAGCAGTTCTGTCGGGGGCTCCGACTCACAGGTCAACTGGAGGGTTGTATGGGACGACCTGGTTCCACTGCTTGTTCCTAAGTCCAGACTTGTAGAGGAGGCCCCATCGACAGAGGCCAGCAGTGAGCATGAGGTGTACTGGATCAGCTGCTTATCCACTAAGAGAAACAAAAGCAACAGGAACAGACATTAACATTTAAAATGTTACGAGAGTAAAAAGATGATTTACATCACAACAACACAAGTCCACTCACCATTGCTCTCTTCCTCCAACCTGAGGTGAGACTGTGAAGGGTGTTCTTTGGGTGACACATTATCCTAAAAACAAACGATTAGTTCAGTGTGTCTTTTAAATGCTTTATTATTTAAAGAGTTAACAATTGATGTACAGTAAAAAGTAACAGATGTTATATTTAGATTTTTTTTTACATGATACTTTCTGAATTATGATTAAATGTATGATCGATATCAGTGGTGGGCTATTCCATCTTCTCAGGGACCACACCATCTATGCGGTGGCTGTTGTGAGGAGCCATCCACCCATACTTATAAAATAAAGTATTAATAAAGCCAAATAGGACAGAATCATTAGTTGAAGTATTTTTAAACGTATTTTGAAAATCATTTATTTTTTAATTTCCAAATTAATCTTTTTAGGTGGGCAATAAATCCCCACAGAAATGCAAAGAGCAGAGGACAAAAGTTCTAAAACAAAAACCCTCTAGTCATATTTAGAGAATATTTTTGAATAAAGGAAAAATACAAAATTAAAATGTGAGTTTCTGCATGATCTTTAAACCTGAGGGTCACATACATGCAGTGAAAGGGCCACATGTGACCCCCAGGCCGCACTTTGCCCAGGTATACATTTACATTATAGATAGAAATCCTTTTTTTTCTTAAGAAGGTTCACAAGACATTCATAATTGTTATTTATACATTTAATTTTCTTACAACTGAATGTCTCGTTTCATTTTAATTTGTTGTATCATATTCATCACTTTATATTTAATTCAGATGATATCATTCTGTAATGCCACCACAAAAGAAATCCCTATGTTGTGTTACACCATGTTGTTACTATCAGAGCTATTCATGGTCAGGCTCCTCCAGCCTTACAACCCAGCTCGGGCTCTGAGGTCTGTGGATCAGAATCTACTGATGGTTCCTCGCACACGCTTCCGGACGAGAGAAGAGAAATCCTTCCAGGCTGTTGCTCCTAAGCTTTGGAACGATCTTCCACTCCCTCTGCTTTTAATGGAGTCTACGGACTCCTTTAAGAAGCATCTTAAGACCTATTCCTTATTAGTGTGGGCTTTTTCCTGATATTCTGGGTCTTCTGTATTTGTCTTATGTCTTGGCCTTTTAGAGTTTTTTTTTATTTTTAGGCATTTTTTAATGTGACTATAACTTACAGAAAATAATAAAAGTTTCTGATTCCGAAACTAACGATTGACCCCTGGTACACCAATTAAGGCAAATTGATGTAATTCAATTATGAACCAAGTCACCTTTAGGCAAAATTCCTATATTAAAATAAAAAATCTCTTTTTAACATGTGCACAGATAAATAGCATCATAATAACAGAAGATCACTTACCTCAGTATCCAAATCAAATGGCTTTCCATACAGCATGGCTTGGAAATCCTCCAGACTGCAGTCTATGCTGTCCAGATAATCCATCAATTCCATCCTTATATACAACACAAAAATGATGTACTCAAGACAGTGTTTTGTTTCCTGCTGATAATGTCATACATGCATAAGGCAGGTCGCATGAATAAGTCTTACACAGTAGAAATCACAAATTTAATATCAACACACATTGGAGTATTACTTGCAAAATCTTTGGACAAAAATACTATCTCACATCATTTTAAGATTAGTTTGCAGATTCACTATACACAAGACTGGGTTCTAGTCCCATATTTAATTTCACTTTTGCACAGCTACACCTTTAAGTGCAACATCACACATCAAGTCACAGCCCTATACAACCCTCAACAACATAGTTTTATTTTTTATTTTAATGGAAATTTAATCTGGACAGAAACAAGTAAATGGAGCAGTGACTATTGCAGCTGAAACGGTAGTCGAGGTACACAAATGACCCTTAATTACAAAATAACGGGGGGAAATAGAGAAGAATGTGGTTTTAAATCACAGTGTAGGAGGTGCTTTCGCTGCAGCCTCTTTAATTGAGTCTTATAATATTAAGGCCAAAAACGTATTCAAAATTACAGCGTTTAAGAAGTTAAAGAATAATTTGAAAATTCTATGATTAAGCAGGAAGTAGTGTGTTTTTATTGGCTCTCGGTAAATACTTAACACAAAAGTCTACTTACTTCCCAAGCAGGTTAATGTTCTGTGTGAGAGCGGTGTTTTCATTCAGTATAGAGTCCATCATTTTCACAGGGTCCTCCAGACTTAAGCATGACGTCTTGTTGAGCTGCAGAGCAGAGCTTGTTGCTCCATTGCTGCCCGGACTGTCGCTCCTCTGCGGCTCAACCATCCCCAAGGATTTTCCTTCATCTATGCACGATGCTTCTTCAACAATATCACAGCCATCCAGTTCCACCTCCACAATCTCCACATCACTATCATTTCAGAGAACATATCAGGTTTAAATAATTACCAACAATCAAGACTGATCCTCAACACAAGAAGGTACAGGAAATATGTGCCAAAGAAGAAGATTAATTTCAAGTGTTAAATAAAAGATGTGTTTTTCATTCAAAGTGTAATTCACAGTATTATTCTGAGTCTCAAAAGTTTTTGAAGATTTACCTCAGCTCAAACCCCCGAGTAGACCCTTGTGAGGCCTCCGGTTCAACGCTCTTCTTGGATATGTCACAGATGATGACATCATCCAACGACTCTGAACCCTTGACAACATCCAGACTGCTGACAGAGGACTTTGAGAAGAAACAAACAGTGATTCCACCTCATTAGATGACCGGATTTATATACAGAGCTAGAAAACTCACCTGCTCGGTGCAAGCATCATCATCAAAAATGGGATGAATGAATTTCTGCTTTTTTCCCTTACCGGTCATCAGAATAGGTCTGCGGAGCAAAATGAATCTAAAATGAACAAAAGCAGTAAACAGGGGAGTAAAATTGGGAGACGCTTACCTTTTGCGCTTTAAATTTAGGATGTGATTATTCTGCACTAATGTGACGATAAAGTGAATCAGCTGGAAAAAAGAATAAGAGACACATACATCAATTTAAAACCAATGCATAATTAACAGAAACAAATGTGTCATGCATTCCACATATAGGGTTAAACAAAAGTAATTGGTACATTTGCCACCTTTGTCGGAGATGGACATGTCATTTTCTATAATTAATTTGTGATAGCTACCTTCTTGATGAGTTGCTGTTGCTGTGAATGTTTTTGTCGCAAATCAGAGATCTCTCTCCAAAGGGATTCATTTTCTCTGAAGATACAAAATAAATATTCAATAGGCAGCAGAGATATTCGTTCACAGTGGTAAAAATAACAAGTTTCCTGTTATGAATTCTGATCCATTATAATTCTTAATCTGTGATTAACACACATGGAAACTCTGCCCTCATCTGTTACTTTAGTGCAGAGAAAGCAATTTCCTTTGCCCTTCATCTTGTTTTCTACTGTTCTGCCAGTAAAGCACACAATGGTCCAAAATGTTCTATATAAATAATGATATAATAATACATTGTATTTCATTACTTCTTTACATTGATTATTAATTCAATAAATACACTGTATAACTCATGAAAGTGATAACATAACTGCTTGTGAATTTAAACAAACGGTTCAGCCTTCTGCCTGTTGAGCCTTAGTTACTCATTAGCTATTTACTCATTTCAATTCAGTAGTCTGAACCATCTTTAAGGACAGAAAAGGAAATTATAATAGAACCATTACTAACCTTCTTAGGGTGGACAGTCGTGAATCTATGCTCTCCTGTCTACTGTGAACGTTCTGAATGCTTGACAAGATCTTGGACAGGTCTTCTTGGCAAGTCTTGTTATCTTCTGGTCGAGTGTTGGAAACCTTTACCAGAAGACAACTTGATGAATCCTTATGCCAGGAAATTAATTTAGCAAGACTTGGACCAACTAAACAAAAAAACATAGTGACCAGACATTAAAAATTACCTTTCTTTTAATATTCTCCAGCAGGTCATCCTGGCCATGTTTGAAATAAGGGTGCTGAAACTCAACAGGACCGTCTTTCTCTTGCTTTACAATACCAGAGTCAATATGCAGAACTTTTCGAAATCCATCTGCACACAAAGTATGACATGTCATCCAAACACACAAGTCATACATTGACTAACTTCTCTTATTGCAAGTTTCAGTCTAAATATATTGTGTATAATATATATAAACACAGAAGTCACTACAAAGTCAGTTGTGCCGCTCACTTCAGTTGCGTAGTTCAGAACAATAACGGTTAAGAACAACATAAGAAGTACATTTTTAAGTTTTTAAATTGTCTGCAAAAAACATAACACAAATGTAGGAGCTGTGTGTGTGCCTTGTAATAAAGTATTCAGTGTGGCAAGGTCTTTTTTACAATGTCGACGTAAATAACTTCTTAGTATGGATTTTTGGGGTGTAAAGCTTTTTATGGCAGTTAGTTTTTTTGTAGCAATAACGTTTAGCACATGCATTTTTGTTAATGTAAGAATAAGGCCAGCAGAGATCTTACACATGTTCAGTTGTCTGATGAAGCTGGCAAAGTTGTTGTGCTTGAAGAACTTCGGGAGGGTCTCCTTGGCAAAACGCTGCTCATCCAACACCATAAAGCTATTACCGCCCTAAACAACGAGAAATCATAGCAATTGAAATGATATGAGAAGTCATCTGTGTTGTTCTCGTAAACAGTGCAAACTAAGCATGGGCCGAGGCGTGCAAGCTAACGTAAACTTCCAATGACATAGAGCCATTTGTATCATCACAAAAAGGGAGATGGAATGTCTTTATATAAAAATGGACACGTCTTGCAATGACGTATGTATCGTTATCACTGTGTAGGACGAGAAGTGTACCCCAAACTTAGTGTTGTCGTTAGCTTCCACAAGCTAGTAGCACAAACCTGACTCCAGCAGATCAACTCGTTTGTGTCTTCGTCCTCCACCAGCGTCCACAGTTTGGTCAGGAACGCTGGCACATTCGAAACGTGCTTCATATTTGTACTTTAGCAACGCAATTTAAAGATAAGGAGTGAACTGGACAAGTGTGTGTACCGTTTTTACATTCTCATATTACCACTTCCGTTTTCTGTAGACGAGCCTGATTCGTCGAAAAGAGTAAACGCAAAGTGCTCCCATTGGCTGATAATGCGCAGAACCTTTTTTCCGGTCACGCTCCAATCTTTTAATCCTCATGTAGTTGCACATAAATAATTTCGTTTCGTCGTTTGAAAATGTTTACTCATGTTAATAATAATAACTTATTTTGCCTACAATATTAAATAGATAGATACACTTTATTGATCCTCTGGAGATCTCCTTCGGGAAATAAACAGACAATATAATCTATGATAATTTCACAATTAATCCATCAAATGCAAAATTCAATGCACAGAAAAAAATCTGTCGTTGTGTTACAATTCCCAGGTAAATGTATATATTGCAAAGCGTAAAATGTATTCAGTGAGAACTCCTTTTGAATCATGTCGACGAGGATTACTGTAAAAAAACATTACATTGTAATCATTTAAATATTAATGGTATAACTCAAATTCATTATTATAATCATCAATAATGTATTTGGTAATAAGCCTAAAACAAAAGGTGCAACTAAACTGGAAAACTAGTTAAAAAACAACCAGAGCAACTATGTTTTGGTATTGTGGTCTGAAATTAATATCCCAATATCCTATTGGTTATTGACCACATATAAAATGAAACAATAGCGACGACGACTACATCGTGGCCAAGACCTTTAAAACCTTACCTGGAAGTCGGATCTCTCATAGATATACTTTTATATCTTCATACCTATTGTGATAATAAATCTTCAAGACCTGTGAAAATAAGAATCGCTCCACTCGCTAACTGCAACCTTTTGCAATTCAACACTCCTTGGGCCCAGAAGAGTATAATGCATATTGTGAGAGAGATTGTTTTTTCATTTTCGGCACAACTGACTTGTAGCAAGTTTTATAGAAATTGTTGCCCAATGTCTTGATTTATTTTCTCAGTATTATGAGCAACTTCTTCCCGATAGATGGCAGTGTTCACCAACAATTTCTGGTCCATAATTATGTCATGTGCCTTTCCCTGCCCATGACGACGTTAAATGGTCCAAAAAAGTAAATGTTCAATAGATAATAATATGCGCAAAGTTTGGTTAACTAAACAACGTGACTTCAAATACATTACTTGTTATTGGTCTTCATTATTGTTTTAATTCAGTTTTCCATCAATAACTAATTCAGATCGTACATAATGTTTTATGCTTTCAATACAGCCCATTTGAGTTGTTCTTTGTATTGCAGTGTTGGTCCCCTCAGTCTCCAACATAGCATGTGAAATGCATACTGAAGGATTAGAGTCTGAACCTTGACTTTGCTCTGCATTTTCTTGCCCCTGATGAACTTCTGTGTTTTGCTGCACCACTCAGTTTGGCTGCATTATTATTACAAGTGGCACATAATGTTTCCTAGAATTCATCTTCATGTGTCATCCACGTTTAAGATAAACCCATCCCAGAAGAAGCAAAGACAGACCATTCCATGCGGTCACTTTGCTTTCTAGTTTGTATATTTAGAATCACAGACATTGTTCAAGTATTTTGTCAAAGGTCATCCTGAATTTTTTTCTCTGTCTTTCTGACTAATTTTGAGTGGTACTCATTTTTTTGCATTCTTAATGTAAACTCTTCATTTATTTTCTGTGGAAAGCATATTTGTGATATCTTCACCCTTGTCAACTCGAGGTCGTTGCCCATTGTCATGATTCAGTTCATTTTCTGTTGTATTTTGGTTAGTTTCCTTCCTGTCTCTTGTCTCTTTCCCTCCCACTCTCTGCAGGCTTGTGTACAAACGGCTGGAGGTGATTACGACTAATCACTGCCTTCTACTGACTGCTTTTGCTCTTTCCATGTGCTTTGGAAAATGATTTAGTTATTCCACCAACGCAGCTAAATAAGTAATTGTGATAAAACTTCTCAGAAGGGAAAGCAGGTGAGTGGGCAACTTTTCTGAATAAACCGAATATGTGTGCTTGTGGTGATGCCCTAAGAATGGTGGGACTGACACATAGGCACAAAGACATTGGTGACCTGAAGATGATTCAATGAAAGTCTAAGTCTAGGTGGCACAGCTCATCGTTTTTCTTTTTAATAAGGTGACAGAGGCAAAAATTAAGTAGTGGACAAGTGATGTTATGAGATGGATAGATGTGTATATATATATATATATATATATATATATATACATATCTGCAGCAATTACAGGTTTACTTAGCTAATGACATGCTGCAAAAACTGTCCTGTCCTGCAGTTCTGAATGCAGTTTGTGATCATTATAGACCTCGTATTTGATTGCGTCTGCCATGTTGAAGAGTTGTTATCTTTATGTATAAATCCTGGTTTTTACTGTTTAGGGCTTGTGGTGAACTTCATGTGGGTGAGTAGTTTGCTGGTGCTAACAAACACGGGTGCATGTTATTGATGGTGTTCTTAATGCACAGATGCCTTGACTAGATCCAGAGGTCCATTGTTGTGTCATTCATCCACAACCATTACCCCACGTTACAGGATAATAATGCATGCCTCATGTCAAAAGGATATCAACACAACTCCTGGAAGCTGAAAATATCCCAGTTCTTACATTGCCTTCCTACTCTTCAAACATGTCAGCCAGGCATGTTTGAAGAGTAGGAAGATAATCTTGAGGAGTTGACATTTTGTTTAAAAAGATGTTAAAATAATTGAGTTCAGCTCAATTAAATTGGGGGCAAAGAATAAATTGTCATTTATCATATATATATATATATATATATATACAGGTATATGATAAATTGTCATTTATCATATATATATATATATATATATATATATATACAGGTATATGATAAATTGTCATTTATCATATATATATATATATATATATATATATATATATATATACATTGGGGGAAAAAAATGATTTGGCACACACAGATCCTTCCATACAAGATGGAATGTAAAAAGAAATCCAGGAAATAAAATTGTATTGTATATATGTATATATGTATATATGTATATATATATATATATATATATATATATATATATATATATAAAAATCATGCAGGTATTTTGGCCCATCCTACCATGCAGATGGGATTCACTACTCTACACAGACTTTCACCCTTAGAGATTCTCTATTAGATTGAGGTCCATGACTGACGAGGCCTTTTTCCAGAACCTAAAATGCTTTTTTACGTTACGTTACGTTTACTCCTGTCCTGCTCCAGCTGAGTTTGGGATCATTGTTGTAAGGTACAACCAAATTTCATTCTCTATGCCATCTCAAGGAGGTGTTTGCCCAGTCATTCTTTCCTTTTTGCACACAGGCAGTCCCCAATAAAATATTTCCCATCTACATGCTTCACAATTAGTATGGTGTTCTTGGGACGCAACATGGTGATTCGTATGACATCCTCTCACAATCCTCCTCTGGATCCGCTTGATGGTCTTTGGCAAACCTTAGACAGGTTTAGACATCCAGGACATGTGTTATCTTAAACAGGAGGAGCTTTCTAGCCCTGCAGGATTTTAATCCATTAATGTCACGTGGTCCCAGCTCTCTTCAGGTCACTGACCAGTTTCCCAAGGTGGATTTCTCAGCGTTCTCTAGATTATTTGTTCACCACAAGGTGAGAACTTGCATGGAGCCCCCAGGTCAAGGATGATTGTAAGTAAGTTAGTCAGTAATGGTTATTTGTAAAGCACCTTTCTAGACCTTCTGCTTCCGGCGTTGACTGTGACTGGCAGCACCTAAAGTCGGCTCCTGCTATTAAGTTAAAAAGTTGTTTTCACAACTATTTATGCTCATTTTTTTAAGGATATGTCTCAAGCCTTATGGATATATGATCGTTATCGTTTAATCTACTCTTTTTAATGCAGTACATACACCAGAGCTGCCCACAAGTTCCAGCTGTAACCCACATCTGGGTGTAGCATTCAAAAAGTCCCACTTTGCTCCGCTCTCACAGCTTCAGTGATGTCATCAGCGCTGCATTTCTGCCTGTTGAATGCTTGCTCCAATGCAAATATATCATTTTCTCTGAATGATATCTTCACATGAGAAAAGTTGGATTTATGACACATGGCAGAGAGAGAAAGAGTTTATTCATCTTAATTAACTTTTTCCTGTTGGCTGCTCTGTTGTAGGGAAGCCCAAGTGGCACCTGTTAAATCTAACTTACAATACAGAAAAAAAGGTGCCCTCTGACCAAAAAATATTTCTCTCCTAAGGTCCAGCAGCCTTTGCGCAGAACCATCAGGAGATTCTGATTCACAGACCTCAGCGTCCGAGCTGTAGTGGAAGGCTGGATAAGATCATTGGTGTAAGGTGGACCATGAATAGCAGAAAGTAAAAAACAGAATTTTAAGATTTATCCCGAAAGAAACTGACAGCCAATGCAGAGTTTAAATGATCTGGGAAATGCGTCTTCTTTTACTAGAGCGGGTCAGAATTCTCGCTGCAGAGTTTTGTATTAACTGCAGGCGAGACAGCTCTTTCTTGTTTTGACATGAAAATAAAAAATTACAATAGTCTAAACGAAAAGACACAAACGCATGGATTATAAACTCCAGATCATGTTGTGCCACCATTTCCCCCAATTAAAGAGATTTTTCTTAGTTGAAGCAAACAGTTTTAGGTAATGTTTTGGTCATGTTGAACTAGAGACGGGTCTTTGTCAAATACAAATTTTGCCAGTGGTCTTTCTAATAATTTGCAATGTAGTAACAGTTAATGGCTTCTCACTAAGATGCTTGTCTATTCTTGATTTGCATAACCCCAGTCATGTGCATGTGGGTAATCTTAAACCTTGGCGTCCTAAAACAGCTCTTTTAGGTCTTGACCATGGTGGAGAGGTTGACTGTTTAAGGGCGTTATACAGAGTTTAAACAAGTTCCATTAAATCGGGTATAGAGTGGGGGAGTAACAGGTCTGTGAGGGCAAGAATTCTTGCTTGCTTGTATTAATGATTGTACATATTTATTTATGAAATCGAATTGTACCTATGATGAACATTACATATGTATAATTAGTTTTTATTGCTGTCTGGCTTCTTTGCGGCTGTTCTGTACTGTACTCATTTCTCCCTCCTCCATAATCCCTCCTGTGTCCAAGTTAAAGAATGCCCTAATTATACCCATTTTGAAGAAGTGGGTGACATCTTTTGAAGTGATATTAGCCTCAAATCCAATTAGCCCCAGTGCTCAAAAACCCAACTCCATTGTGAAGGCTCTAAGCTGGGCCCTGTCATTACCCACGTTGAATCCTCTTTCTGTCTATAGAAGGCACACATGCACATGATCTGACCTTGTGGTTGATTCACCTCATTAGGAGATGCAGGCTGCTTAACTTATTTTTATACATTTTGTGTCTGAAATCTGAAACCATTTCTGTGGATTTTCGAGATCTTACTTGCGCTCCAGTAAAAAGTTTGATTTGAATATTTAAGAAATCTGGTACTAGATCAACCTAAAAAATATCTCTCACTCTACCCTGTTATATAGTAACCTTGGGGTTTATCGTCATGAAAAAACTTGCAGTGCTAACTAGAAGGCTTGTGCTCAATGTTAAAGCGGCTCATGATTAGTGTTAGAGGTAGATGCAGTGACATCTCATGAAAAAACATAATATCCCTTGCCTGAATAGAGGGGCATGGGTGGTTCACCGAAATTGGCTGTTGAAAGAGGGTATCACAATCAACAGGGTCCTGGATAAGGTAGTGCTGTTAACACAATCTTCGTAAATAATAAGGTTCTAGAGTGGGACCTTAACACATGTGGGTACATTTGTACCAGCATAAAAATCTTCTTGATTTATGTTTGCCCTCACATGTTGTCTAGTTCATATATTTGGCTTGGTCAGGCTGCTTTGGATTGTGGTAACCCATTGCTTCAACTTCCTCCAATGAAAATTGAAGCAAAATTGTAGTAGTGCTGCTAAACCAAATGATTCTAACACATCCACCCCTCTAAGGTGGAGATTGTACACAAACAACATAGAAAACCAAGTTAAAAAATCCATTAGAGCCATCAAACAACATAAAAAGAGCAAGTGACAACGCACCTTCATCAGAAGATATGTTGTCGTATACAACACAATCCCTGTTTACATTGGTGTCCACACGGTATTTAGGTAGTCTACGGATTGCATGTGTCTGTAAAAAACTCTCATTCAATAAAGATATTTACATTAGAGACCTGCCCACTAAAAAAGCTTGGATTTTCTTAAACTAAAATCGTGTTAACCATGACCACGCCCACTCCGCTGTGATTGATCAAACATTGAGGCTTGTCCTGAAGCGTCATAAATCCCGGGAGTCTCCACCTTCAAGGGACGTGTATACAGTAAGAAGCAGCGTATTTGAGCCCATTATTACGACATAATGGGCTTCATTCTCGTCACCTCTAATTCTGTGAAACTTCAGACACGGAAGGACGTTTTGAAGTAATTACTTAAAAACGGAGCAACGTAATGATGAGGGACTACCTGCTTCTTGGAGAGGAAGACTTCAACGTAGGTCAGGAGAATTGGGTTTTCACATTAGTTGTCCTTTAATTATATTAAAGTTGAAGTCATCTGTCATGATCATCCATCAACACATTGTAGCAAACCAATTCTTTCTTAATGGCTCAGTTGTTACAGCCTTCCTTTTCTTGTTATCCTCCACCTCAGAGCGACAACCGAGTTGTAAGCAGCCCCTTAACAGTTACCAAAGCGAACCACCAAGAATGTTAATGTGCTAATATATCTCCTTCCCCATGGCATCTTAATGGCTGCTTGATTTACAAACTCTGGTGATACAGAACCAACAGCTAGACCAATAAGAAAATGTGTGAAAAGGAAAGCGGTTGAGAAAGGGTTAGAAGTATACGTCCACTTGACAGCAGCCCTGAACATGTTTATTTTGTGAAATTGCGTGTGTATTTGTTTGCATGTTGTGTTGTTTGGGTGTAAACAGGGGAAAAGGTAGGTTTAGTTTAAAACTAGCAAGCACATGTGAACAATGACCTCCTAACATGCATCGTCCTTATCAAAGTGGGTGGGAGGGCTCAGTGTGGGAAAGAGTGCAGCACCCTTCATGAATGGTTTGTGGATATTTATGTAAGCCCTAAACAGATGAACACTCACTCCCTAACTGCTCACATTGTCACCAGCTGCCGGACTGAAAACCACTAACTCTTCAAAGGCTTGCATTATAATTCTCCTGTTTTGTTAATTTAGACTGTATGTTGATATCATACTGTGGGCTACTAAACTTAAAGTCTGTTAAGACTCTTAATCTTTTGAACAAAGATCATATGCCCAGGGATTTTCCCTCTTTTAGGAGAGGATCTGTTCCCTCTGTGACAGTAATGAGTAGCTCCCAAAGCAAACCACTGTGTTGAATAACTGACTGTTAACACTCAGGGAATGTTAATTAAGCCCCTTGTACATCTCTGTGGATAATTTGGGGCTCTGGGGAAATGCTATGCAACTCAGTTTGTAAGAGGCTGCGATTGTATGCTTTTTCACTTCAATCAATGGGAACTGTTTATCAAAGTCACTCACCGTTGTCTTGTTTAAAATATATTTTTTTGGATTACAACAACACTCAATTTAGCAACTAGCATTTTCTGACTTTTATCTGTTTTTCTCTGTTCTTTTCTTTACTACAATTAAAAAACAAATATTCGGAATAGATTAGATACACTTTATATATATAACATTCGCATGTGAAATAAGGTCTTTAACATATTAACACTATTACTATATTTGATTCATGGATGCCTTGGCCAACTGAAACACAAAAAAAACAAAAAAAAAAACAATGAAGTTCAACCCAAATTAAATGAGATACTAATGTGGGAGCTATGGTTATCAAATGCAGTTACGAGACTATTACGGATCAAAGAGTGATCTTCCACAATTCTATAGTTCCTATAGTAAATCATCAATCATCACCTCCCGATTAAACTGATGAGGATGTCAATCACATGGACTTAGTTGAAGTAAACACTACGCCTATAATAAATTATTTGTCTTAAATGCCCCACCCTTTAAAAGGCTTGACTAATTGTCTACACCGTGGTGAGATGAGTGTTTTTTCCATCTGCTTTTTCCAGACAGGCAGGAGGACCCATTGGCACCAATGACACTGCTTCCTGTCTTTGTGTCAGTGCTTCTGTTTCTAAACCGTCTGTAAACATCATGGCTCGTTTCTGTTTTATTGGGCTTCCTTTCCACTCTGTTGGTCGGTCTACTGTGACAGATAATCCCTGACATTCCCTGATGTCATTTACACACCTACATTCTGACAGCATTGTTATTCTTCCCAGCTCAAACCTTCTCTTCTCCAGCTCTCTCTTAAATCTAGAAATGAGAATTTCTCCTGCCAACATCATTGCCCATGGGAACTCCTCCTTCATCAAGTAGAAACTGAGAGTTGATCACTGATGTAATTCTTGTCTCATTCCGAATCCCTCTGTCTTAACCTAACCACTGTTTCACAATTTTCAGACATATACTGCACAACCCTTACTTTTTTCCAGGCTTTCTTTTTTGACACCCATCCTTTCAGCCGTTTTTGGTCGACTACCCTTCGACGTCAAATCACATGGTAAGTCTGATTATTAGAACTTTCTATCGCCAGTGTTGACAGACTTCTTCCATGTCTATCCCTGTAGATGTCAAATTGATGACTGTGGTTGAAAACGTTAACGTGGTAAGTTCTGCAGTTTTCTCACCAATCTCTTCACTTCTCTAGTTTTCAATGCACATCAATCTAATGCCCTTTATTTAAAGCTTCTTATTTGCATTTGCATCTCGCCTTCAACTCAGACTGTCCCACTGTTCACTGCTAAAAATACACCCTAAATTAGTTTAGGGTGAGTGCTTACAAGCCTCAGCTGTTTCTAGAGGCACCGATCTAAATCAACACCAATGTGTTTTCAATATGATGTCTTTTAGAAAGTTTTTGAAATCAAGGTTAATGTTTTAAGTGTAATTTATACATTGAGCTAAGGAGAACGTCGAGCTCCTCTCATTGTTATACCAACCTCTGTATAACAGGATAATCTACAGTATCAATGACAAAGAAGACATTGTAAATGTATCTACACATGTGTTCACATTCGTCAGAATTTGCTTCAGTATCAGTCAAAAAAGATCTCAGACAAAGCTACATTCCACAGAAGTCTGACTGCTACAAAATATTTTTAAAGAAAGACTACCGCTTTAATTTCCTGGGGCCTTAGAAATCACAGACAGCAGGCAAATTCAATATAGCAAATCCTCACAAGAAATTGCACCAGCAGGCGTGCACATGTGAAATCATACTGAAACATCCTTTGTTCATGGGGGGTTGTGTTCTTCTACAGGTGGCCTCCTCAATACTTCCTTACGGCACAAACCCAGTCCTTGCTGGAGATCTCGAGTTATGCATTCAGGTAGAGTTGGTGTTGAAACTCATGTCTGTGACAGTCGTTTGGTGGATTTTGGTTTCTTTAACCCTTGTGTAGTCTTTAGGTCAAGATAACTAGGTGACCTGGCACAAATGTGTTTGAGTTATCCCTTGTGTTGCTCCTGGCTCAAGGTGAACAACCTAGCTGGCTTACAAAAGTACATGCGACAATACAAGGGTTAACATTGGCAGAGTGATTGGAGTGTGGTTTGTGTGACGGGGGTTGTGGGTAGATTTGATCGTTTAATGCTTATATGTTTTTTATGTATAAATTCATGTTTAATTGAATGACAACATGTATATTGTGCTGCTTTATAAACCCTTTTTTTTTTTTTTGTCTCTGACAGCCCGGGTTGATTCGAAGCCAGCTTGGGGACAAACGTGACCTTTTAAAAAGCCCTCTAAATTATATTGTTGAAAATGACGACAACAAATCAATGTATTTGGAACAAGATGGCTGCCTCTCACTCAATTTTTCGAAATTTTAACAACTTGTTGCTCTAACAAATTACAAATAACAAAATGGAATTCCATGTCAGAAGGTATTATCTGGAACTGTTAATCTTGAAAGTCAGAATCAGAAAACTTATATTCTCAATTATTATGAATCTCTTTCAATATCTTTAAAATAATCAATATCTCCAGTCTTGACTAGAATGCACAAGTGTCCTTATTAATAAGAGTAATGTAGGATGTTTTAATGGCTTGCCTGAAATTAAATAGTCTTTAAAGCAAAAGAGAATAAAGAAACAGATCAAAGATGAAGGGATATAAATGAAGTTCTGAAGTTTACTGTGGAGGGTCTGACTTTTTTCTCTTGGCAAATCAACCTTTGCTGGTATTCAATATCAATAATGGTTCCCTTATTCTATTAAGAAGTGATGTTATGCAACTCTTTCTGCCATCCCCAGATGTCCAGCTCCTATGTTGGACATGAAAAAGTTCATCAATGAGCCTGAATAACCATGCCTGGGACTGCTTGTCCAGTTTAAGTCTGACTAAAACTGGAGACAAAGCTGTTGCTAAGCTAGATCTTTTGCAGCTAAAGAAATGCAGTGTTTATGCAATACTGTTTGGGTGCCACCTCCCTGGTACTGCCAAGGCAGTGGTACCCTTACCAGGCCTCTCTTGGCAGGATGAGGAATACTTCCCTCCCTAGTCTCTTTCTATCAGTTTAAAGTAATAAATAATTAGCCCCAATACATCAATCTTCCTAAAACAAAATGTTGTTTGTACTTTTAAATTGTCATTTTGCTCTTTTCAGATTGTATTAAACAGTTTCCGATGACCATGTTGGATTACATGTAAAATCATACAGATTAAGATTTGCTGAAACTTTAAATCATCACCAACCGCATCATTGAGCAGAATTTCTAGAGGCTCAGGACTGAGAGAAAACGTTCGGCACCAGGCTGTACTGGGTTCAACTGCTTCAACCAATGCTCCTTCCAGACATCACATTTATCACTTTATGGAGGTATTTCTTAGGGCATCACAGTTCCCAGGACTTCATCTTAACCTAAGGACATTAAGTAGTTCAAATTAAAGTCACAAGACATCTAAGTCTATGGCCTTCATTTCACGTTCTTTCTAATGACCCAGATTAGTCTTTGGAGGTCAACCACCTAGGAACTCCTTCTCATGAAATGTTTTTTAAGCTGCACCATCACGTCTATTGCAGATATCACTTGTGAGGCTAAAATGAGATAGATCGGAGTCTAAAAAGATCACCTGTGGACTTTTTTAGTATAAATCAGCTTGATTTCAGGTTTATCTGACAGAATAGTCAGCACTTTTGTGTCTTAAATTGTGCCATGATAAAAAGTTGTCTGATATCTTATGGAATTGTGTGACAATATGTTATTATAGTTTTTTTTGTTTTTTTTATTGTTTGGGCACAATGACTGATGACGTAATAAAAATCTCTTGTATGTTCATAATATGACACATCAAATTTTCTGGAGTTGGGAGCTTTGCTACAAGGCTCCATTGTGTCAACGTCTCTGAATGTCAGTCCTGCTTCTGACCTGAGCCATTGCCTTCAAACGATTATCTGTTTCCTAAGGTGAAAACACATCAACGGGTGACTACCACCATGTCTATTGCATTGGCAGGACCTTGGCTCTTGAGGCACTTGCCAGACCTCGGCATGCCAGGAGGAAACATGCCTGAAGATCTTGACCTTTGAAAATAAATGTTCAGGTCAATGGCTATAACACAGAAATAAATAAAATAAATGCAAAATCTTCTGGCCACATTTATTTCTGTTTATTTATTTTATTGTAGTGGTATGTTTCCTGTATTTCTCTACATTTCTAAAAGCTTTTTATTTCACTAACCAAGCATGTTGGCTGCTTAACCTGCTCACCACATTGCTGTTTTCACTGGAACCCCTTGATCCAAAGCTGTGTCTGAAAAGGTAATTCTAAATCTCACCTCAGTAACAAGTTGCCACCTGGTTCTTAATCCCCGCCCACTGAAAACATTTTGTTTGACTATCCACGCCCACACTGCCGTGATTGATAAACCATCGATGTTTGTGATCACGGGTCATCAATCTCGATAGTCTCCACCTCCAAGTGACTTGTTGTATGAACAAGTGGACATTGTTACAGCTGGCTGTAGGAGTGTAACCCATTATTTCATCATAATGGACTCGGCTCTCGTAACCTCTCATTTGCTGAGATTTTAGACGTGGGATAACTCTATAAAGTAATAACCTCAAAACCAAGCATCATCATGAGGTGGAACTTACTGCATCTTGGAGAGGAAGAGTTTAACATTTGAAAAATGTGAGTAAGTCAGGAGAGTTTGATTTTCACATAATTTGCTCTTTAATTACATATTGAACAAAGAACTGTCATCTTATTTCTTCCTTTTTTATTGTTAACAAGCAGTTCAGTTTACAGATCAGTGAAGAAATGCAGACAGGTTGAGGGGCAGTGTTGTTATCTTTCTTTTTTGCTCTTTTAAAATGTGAGTCAAGTTCAGAGAACAACAAATAACTGATTGCAACACATTTGGTGGCCTTACAGAATAAAAAAGAAATGATACGAATGAAATAAAAAGTTGTTAATAGTAGAAAGTACAATAGATGTAAATAAAATGAGACATACCTAAATACATTTCAAATATTAGAATTGTTTGCATTGTGCCAGATTTTACACCCATTAAATATTACAGTTTATTTAACGGCAATTAATGTACCAACTGCATACTTTATTGTTTTTATTTATTTTATTATATTGATTTTATCTTAAAGTTGTTGTTCTGTGTGATATCTGAAAAACAAAACATGAATATGTTTGAATAGTAAACCAGATTGAACTTTGCTCCTGATTTTTTACGAAGGTCTTTTTTAATGGACTGCTTAGTCCTGTGAGCCATGCTTTGTTTAATTTGATACAGCCGAAAAACATAATCTCCTTTGTGGAGGTAATTAGATTTATAGACATTTCATCATCCTAGCATTACAAAGGTAATAGTGAATAGGAGAAAATGACGACTTATTTTCTGAATTATATACTTTTATTCCAACAACAACAAAGCAAAGAGGAACTTGCAGTCATGCGATACATTATATACAGTATAGACATCATTGTACATATTTTACTTGCTTTATTCTCGCCTCAGTCTGGCTTCCACATACATTACAACATGTTGGCCACCTACTAGCCAGCTTGCAGACTTACTCTAGATCCTTGGTCAGGTCACTATTAGTCGTCCCAAAGTCTCTGCCATCTTTTAAATCTCTTTTACAGACTCACTTTCATGTGATTTTGAATCATGTGACTTTTTACTAGATTCATTCATGGGACTTAAATCTCCTTCATTCATTTAATTGCCTTCACTTTTACTGTGTGGTGTAGTATTTAGTAGTCATTTTTAATTAATCACTTTTGCTTTTTTGCTATACTTTCTGTCTGAAATGTCCTATATAGATAAAGATTATTATTATTATACCGTATTATAATTTTATAAAGTCCGCTCTCATCTCTTTAGTCCTGAAGTATTAGTCAGAGGTCGTGTGTGTGTGTGTGTGTGTGCGTGTGTGTGCGTGTGTGTGTGTGTGTGTGTGTGTGTGTGTGTGTGTGTGTGTGTGTGTGTGCGCGTGCACGTGTGTGCGCAAGACAGAGTTAACTTAAGCAGACTGCTCACTTCTCCAGCTAACACAACTGATTCATTTGAGCAAAACTACCATAACTTAACTTTACTTAATAAGGCTAATCTTAGTTAGTTAGTTATAAATCTAGTTCTTTATGTTCTTTCTCTTTATGTTCTTGTTCTTATTTTATTTATTTATTTGTTTTATGAAAAATTGCTGTATTTTGTGTGGCTATTTGGAAAAAAAAACAATTTCCCAAAGGAGACCTCCTGAGGGATCAATAAAGTTTTACCTTACCTTACCTTACCTTAATCACCAATGATAACACCTGAACACTCTCTTAACTAAGTGACCTATCCGTACTTTGCTAGTTTGACACCATGAATAGTACATTTCAGAATGAGAATTATTTTGATTGCCTATTTTAGTGCAAAACCACCAATTAAGAATTTTCCTTGGTATTGTATGCAACATTAAACAAAAAAAAAAATCGTGAACATAAATTAAACTTACTATTTACACAGTGCAGATTAAGAGATGTAGTGTGTCTTGTTACTAGTTTCCGAAGAGACTTGTTACAGAGGGGAAGAAACTGTTGTTGTGGCAGGAGTTCTGGTCCTGATTGACTGTAGACTTCTGTCCAAGAGGAGAGGAATGAAAAGTCCAGCTGTGATTTTACCTGTACGTGTAGACCTGGTCTTGAAGAGATGGTAGTCTGCAGCAAATCACCTTCTCAGCTGCGTGCTGACACGTTGTTGTTGAATGTACCTTACATTTTTATTGGGTTACTATTGAACACAAGTCAAAACTCTCTTAATAGAGCTTATTCATTTTAAGAATTATTAACGTGCAATGTTGGAATCTATCTATCATAGTTGAGTGATGAGATCTTATACATATCTTGATCTATCAAAAAAAGGACTTCAAACTCCCCATATGTACACTGATCAATATCCAGTTGCATTTATAAAGGTTAATTATATCCTCCAAATTTCTTGAATTTTATCATATATACCATATACATCATATTCCTACGGAACACACATCAGTCATAATATAGGAAAGTAGTTGTAACATGTCACTCTCTTAATTCTTTATCATAGAAACTAGTATCCTGCTGTTCAAACACAACTCTTGACATGTAGAATCTTCTTATTCACTGACCTATAATAGTATACCACGCTTATTCAATTATTCAGGTAATTAGAAACGGGCTGTGTACTAAGCTAGAGTGGAAATGTTAACAGAATTGGTCAGCCTCTCTTGTGACATAGTCACATGACTTGATGTGGTGCTCGTCTTTGTGTGAGATGGGGGTTGGTCATGAAGATTAACTCTGTTTGAATGTTTTGTAGTCGGAAGTGAAGTTGAAATCAGAGAGATGCCTGAAATGCCACACAGATTTTTGTCTCTGAATTTAGCCGTGGACATTTATCTCACACACAAACTGGCTCAGGGGCACTTGTAGCGTTCTAAAGTAGCGTTTCTACATTTTTGTACAACTTACCCTGGAAATTCAAACTCAGTCTAGGAATATGGGCAAAAGTGGTTTAGCAGAATGTTGTTGGCATCAGTAAAAATATTTATTTTGGTAAAATTAAGTCCTTTTCAAAACAGGTTTTTTTCATAGTATTTTGTCCTATAAAGTCCAAAGATTAGGATGACTCCACTTCAATTCCTTGGCTTGAATATCAAATTAAAACATGGGTTTAAAATGTTAACGTATTTATTGTTAACACTGGGATTGTTTGAGAAAGGTTAAGGAAAAGCTGTCATTTATATGACACTGGGCCCAATAATAATTAAAGACAAACAAATAAAATAAATATAAATTTGGTGGATTTTCAAAGAATAAGTACTTTTGTGGATAATTATGTCACGAAAGTTTAAAAGTTGTAAAATAGGTGAGAAAGGTAAGAAAAGTTGGTCATGGAGTTTAGTTTTATGAACAAAACTGAAGGAAATTCCGAGCTAAACTTCAAGATAGAAAAGGGTATTTTTAACTGAAACATTCTGAAACATCACGCAAAAAGGGGCAACCACACCAAGTTTGGTTTATGAAACATTTCTGTTTTGTTTCTGATGGATGGATGAAAGATGGATGGGTTTATGATGGATAGATAGATGGTTGATGGATGGATGATGGTTGTATGATGTATAGCTGGATAATGGAATATTTTATGGAAGGATAGATTGATGGATAGATAATGGATGGTTGATGGATGGATGATGAATATATTGAAGGATAGATAAATGGATGGATAGATGGCCAGATAGATTGATGACAGATGGATGAGGGATAGATGGATAATAGGTGGATGTATGGATGGATGATGTATAAATCAGAGTATAGATGGATGGATGAAGGATAGATAGATGATGGATGGATAGGTGGATGGACGGACTGATGAGCGGGCAGATGGGTGATGGATGATGGATGGATGGATAGATAGATACATATGGAGAGATGGAAAATAGAACTCCATTAAAATTCAGTGTTACATTCAAAGTGAGACAGATTTTCTTCCAAAGGGGTTTAGGCTAGAATTTTAAAATTAACTTAGAGAAGGTCAAGCTCCTTCTTTCATCTTTCACCTATTGCCTCCAGATAAACATCTGGTTGTATTAATCGCCTCAAAATCATTTTAGATTAAATAAAGATATTTTCTAACCAAGCTCAAGATAATAATAACAAGTATGGTTTCATTGATTTCATATTTAAATGTTTGAATGCACAGCTGCAACTGATAATAATGTGTTTTGATTTTTATGCTGGTAAACTCAACAACAGATTTCTGACAATGGTGGGCTTTAAGGAGCCAGTGGTGTGACAAGATATGATGTGACTCTTGATTCTGTTGCTGTGACAACTGTTGGTTCAAGAGCGGTTAGGGCCAAAATAAACACAAGGTTCTTCAAATTCCATGACTTACCCGTCACAATCATCGTTGGATTGTTGCAAAATTAAAAGCTGTTTGCAATTACGCTATGATTTTGATTTCAGGCGCAAGTATGCCACCCAAACAACAACAATAACATACCTGTAGCTGGGCAGAAGAAAAGGAGTTGGCCACAAGATCATCATTAGCAGCTATGAACATTTAGACATGGTTGAATAGCCTGCTAATGGCAGCCTGAAGAATTGGCCCCGACAGGCAGGCAGACTGGCGTCAAGGTTGGCAGAGAGACACTGAGCGAGAGAACCGGAGGGAAAGGGGTTAGTGGGGAGAAGTTGGCATGAAAAGAGAGGATCTGAACCCGAGCCAGATTTGGACACTCAAATGCAGAACCGACAGCTGAAACAGGCCGTAGTTGTCCGAAGAATTGATAAAAAACTAAGTAAGAGGAAGAGAGAGAGGTGGGTTGGGGGTTCTCCATTCCCCATTTACCTTCTAGCTCCACAAACATCTTCCTTCCTGCAAAGCTGTTGTGGCACTAAAAGCAGTTATCCAACCAGCTTACTTCCATGTTTGCTCATTTTTTTTGCTCTCTGTTCAGTCGTCACTGATACTCCAAATGTTCAAATGTTAAGCCTATTCTATGTTTAACACTTCACCAGAGTGATTTATTGTCTATGAACCAGCAATTTACCTGACCATACTGCTAAACTGAAGTGGTTCTGCTATGACACGGTCACTGACTTTCAATAGAGGATCAATAGAAAAATGCTAAACCCTTTTTTAGGACACGAAATTCTCAACAATGAAAATAACAGTTGCTTCTCTGACTTTCTGTCTTTTTTTTTATCATATTGACAGTAGTTGACATGTAGTTCGTAGGTAAAGGTCGCGCTGTTGGCAGGATTTGATTTGCAATGTTTTATCTTGAAATAATTAGAAGAAGTAGTACCCGATGTTACAATGAGATGGGTGGGTGATTTTATTTTTATATTTTGCAACACAAAAGCAAGATGTTCACCATTCAAGCACATTCATTGATTTCTTGCAACATACACACTTCTATATATTCCATCACATTTCTTTATATTTATTACAGCTGAAATCACTTGAGCGAAGTCAATCACTTTCACAATGATGATAGTAGTAATTGTGATTTGTCCAAGTCATTTCAAATTTGTCATACTTTTCTATTTGTATATTTCCTCTTTTACAACAATAGTTACTAGTTACTCAAATTATTTAGGGCATTTAAAAGAATTCTCTGAAATATTTCTGTCAAATATTGTCAAATGATGTTTAACTTATAATGTATAAGTTAATTACCAGCATCAAGTGTTGTTTGAGCTCTGATTTTATACCAAGTGACTGATTGATGTATATCGACTTTATTTAAGTACCTTAAAAATAATTTAGAAAATACACTACATCTAAAAAACAATTAAGCTCAGTATAACTTGTCTTTGATCTACTTAATAGTCACTTTTGAGTCCCGCTTTATACCGAACACTTATCTCTAATATTGTTTAGGAGCAACCAGGATCATGAGACTGCAGGAGGGTCGTAGAGCTTCACCGTGACAACAGTTACAGTACCAAGATTTCATTAGTTACATGTTAGTGTTAGCAAACCTGTCGCATCCCATTTGTAGCTGTGATCAGCCAGCTTGTCTTAACTTGAGAGCTGCTGTCAACAGTTGCATATCAACATGGATATGATGAAATACACGCGTTGGTTTATTGAGCTTTTATAATGAGTCCCACTAAAAGTGACAGTTTACCCTCATGTTGACTAAGTGTTGGGATTATACTCAGAGAAATATTTTGGTCCCTGGCACTGAGGTAATTTTATTTTGTGTTCAAACAGTCTGGTCCCATCATATTTACTTTCAGTAGCACCATTATCCACTTAAGACCCTCTCTTTTGTCTCTCTTTTTCCTGAGATTTGGGATAAGATGGACCGAAAAGGTATAATAATTTTACCTTGATTGTTTACTTTAAAAAAAAAAAAAAAAAAATCCGGTCTGGTTAGTTGACAGTTGCCTTTATTGCAGATAAATGGAGACATTTTTGATCATTTCCTACATTCCTGCCATTGTGTTTATTGAATTGGGTATACTGTTGGACTATTACTACGGGTTGGGAGTAGTAATAGTCCAGGCTAAATTACACAAATGTAAAGTCCTCATACAGGTTAACGGCAAATGGAAGCTAGGCTCTTTATGAAAGCCTCATTCTCTTCAGTGGGCTTCACAGGACTTCTGAGGTCCTACTGTGGCTGCTTTCTCTGTGACCTTAGTGTGACTTTGATATGCATGCATGGACGTTTTGCTTGTGATTTTCACTAACACACACACTCAAATTGCAAACATCTGAGGAATGTCAGGGTTTGGTTGACACAGGGCTTCAAAGGCCTCAGAGGACCATTGAGGGCTAATGTGCTTTGTTGTCAGGCTACTGACGCTGGCTGCGGGGAAATAATCTAGATTTTAAACTACATTGATTATTTCCTTGTGGGAGAATGGAAATTCACAGAAAACAAAGCAGATGCCAGGATTGCTGTAAAAAAAAAAAAAAAAAACTTTTAATCACATTATTTGATCAGAACTTTGGCAAAAACTTTTTTTCTTTAGTTGGATCCAAGCAGTCTTGATCTATTAATGCCTACAATTGTCCTGCTACTTCACCAGAAGATCCAATTACTGCTTGTCTTGATCACACAAAAGGTTGTGACACTTTCCCCTATTGATCCTGAAATATCAGACCATATATTGCATATTAGAGTTATTGTAGGATATAATAAATGTTTTATATCCCTGCACGGAATCACCAAAAGAAACTGCTTCAAAAAATAAGATTTTAAAATTCCATCTAAGCAAATACGAAATATTGGAGAAAAATTTAATGTTTAATGTACTTTAAACTTTTGTTTTGTTGTTTAAGTGCTTTTTGACACTGGTCTGTGAAAGGTGCTTTACAAATAAAAATGACTTACTTACTTAATAAATTGAACCATTTTTGTCATAACAAATTGTCTCCAAGACTTGCACTTCACTCCACATAAGAATGGACTGTGATTGCACGACCACACACACACATACCACACACACACATTAACTTTAAAAATAACCTTTGGCTAAAAGTATAAATAGTGCACACACTGAAACATTTATCACCTCCACATGAACTTAAAACAGAACATTATATTAAAAGAAAAGCATGCTTTTTTAAAGTTTCAGTCCACAAATGAATACAACTGGGGGTTAAGTGTTGCAAAGTGATCCAGGTTGCAAGGTTGCAAGAATTGTTCTGATTTGGGGCCACTTAGGCGTCACTTCACACCCTGAGAAAGTCATGCTGCTGTTCACGGTAAATCTGTTACAGAAGTGTGGGTGTATACAATTAAGAGTAGTGCTCAGAAAAGAAAGCTGTTTTTAATTTGCCTGCCAGTCTTTGTTGTGTTGCTGTAAAAAAAGGACTTGACAAGCGACCACATTAAATAGTTGACATGTAAGACAACGTGTAATGTAATGTATTATGACACGATGTGTAGTGTGTGTAGGGATTTTTAAATTAATAACGTATTGGAACATTTCCAACAGTTAGAATTTATTAGTTCCGTGTCTGTTGGTGTGTGTGTTTGGGCGGGGGGTCTTTTTGCTGTCTTTCCAGGTACGTTTTAATTCCAGGCAAAGCTGCAGGGGCATGTGAGGACACACAAGTGAACACTCAGCAGATTTTTGCCAATGCTGGGCTTATTAAATCGCTGTTTGCTAGGGATTTCAAAACATTCTTCAATCCAGTAAACGATGCCCCCCAAACACATGCGGTTGCTATGAGAACTTGTTGAATATATGTGAGTGGCTGTTCATGGCCTCTGGTGGCGATATTTTAAATCTTCTCGTACATATGTGAAAGTTGCGGCCCTGGGGCTGAATCCAGAACCCAAAGTCATTTTAAAAAGCCCACGGGATGAAACGAAAATCAAAATAGATAAAAGTTTTTGTCAATGTTGTGACCTACAACGATTCAAGTGATTTCGCTAAACTCAGGAACTATTATCGGTTTTAGGGACTTCCAATAATAAAGTTATTAGAGTCATTTGAGTGTTTGGTGAAGGATAATTAGGACAGAGTGAACTTTTGGAAAGGAAAGACAAAATCAACAAATGACAAAGACTTCTGACATATTTTGCCCCCTTGTGTATTTTAAGTTCTACTGGCCCTGATGATTTGTTTTCCAACAACTCTTAATAAACAAAGGAAACAGCCAGAGTGTGTTTTATTAATCTTATTTTAAACCCGAGGTCTAAACTTTACTGAGCTCCTTGTATCAACAATACATGTATTAACAATATATCTCTGATTTATTTAATGTATATTAAGTCTTCTTGGGTCACTGAGTCCTTCAATGTGCTGTTAAGAAAATACAAATCTATCATGTCTTGCAAGTATGTCTATACTGGAAACAAAGCTTAAAAAAAATCATCATTACCTTCTGGAAGCCTTGACAAAGTTGTAATGATCTTGTGATTTAATAGTTGAATTCTTTGATACCCTTTGCAAAATCACACTTCATACTTTATACATAATCAAACCAGATCATACTAATCTTTAACTGTTTAAATGTGTTGTTAATTTAGAAAATATTTGACTTTTCTTGTTTGTGTTAATGTGTATAATTGTGTGTGCATCTGTGTTTGTTTTTGCATCTGTGTGTATTTTATTTTACCATCCAGCAGGTTTCTTTTCACAGTTTAGTACATTTTTATCTTGTGTTTCCTCATATTGCATTGAAAAATAACTAAAATCACCTTTCCTTCTGCCATAAGATGCTACAACAGATCTCCCTCCTGCTTAAAACACACTTTTTACTATTTGTGGGGAACTTTTGAATTATTTATTCTTGTCTTTTTATATGCTTTGTATAGATTTATTTTGATCTATCAATCGATTGACTGCTTTTGATATGGAAGTAGAACTGAGTACCTATCTCTCATGTATTCTCATGGGAACGGACAGCCTTCCAACTCTACTTTACTTCCTACTCCCTTCTTCCAACTTTGAAGCTTACTTTTAAATAAAAAAAAGTATTAAAGGCACGCAGAACATGTCCATTCAACCTTCCAACTCTACTTTACTTCCTACTCCCTTCTTCCAACTTTGAAGCTTACTTTTAAATAAAAAAAGTATTAAAGGCACGTAGAACATGTCCATTCAATCTTGTTTTTTCATAAAAGCGTGTAGGGATAGAGTGGACCATAAATGTTATGTTCAGAGAGAGAGAGAGAGAGAGCAAGTCAAGCTTTTCATTCCTACTTTGGCACAATCTTTGTGAAAGGGGGTTTAAGGGAGGCTGCATGGAGTCTGGCTACTCAGCATGCCTCTTTCGTAATGCAAGACAACATCCAAAAAGTTACACAGTGCTTCCGTTCTGCTGCTTACACACATGCACACGCACACTACCTGGTTCTTTCTGACCGATGAAAGGATTCAGAACAGAAAAAGGATAAAGAGCTGAATCTACAAAGCAGAATACTTTAACTTACAAATTAAAAAACTTTAAAAGGTCAAGTCAACACCATGTTGTTGTCAACACAGTGACAAACATAGCAGCCCAAAGACAATTGAGAAAAAGGCTGAAATGGCTACACAAACGTGGCTTGATGCGATACAATACACACCTCTTCCTTAATAAATACAAAAATGGATTTTATATTCCTTTATTACACCTTCATTAGAGTGGGGCTTTGTGTGTACTAGGCCGTACCACACGGTGATGCTGCTTGACAGGATGCTCTTGATGGTGCCTCTGTTGGGATTTTTTGGCCAGTGATACTGTATTGTGGCTCCAGGACAGATCTTCAAAGTGTCAATGTGTGACTGTGTGTATGAGTGGGTGAATTTGTAACTTAGTGTAAAGCGCTTTGGGTGCTTAATAAGCATAGAAAAGTGCTAATTAATTAATAATTATTTTCCTAGACACACACAATTGGTGAATGGCTGAAAACTCAGAATCTAAAGTCAATAATCATATCTTTAGAAAGTGCCACATTGAAAGACATAAACTGGTTTCCTGTTTTGTGGGTTGAAGCTTACAGCGGCCTCAGATTATTGTTGCTGGGTCCTTCTGGCTCATTGTCCATTATCACTGAATGATGATGATGTAATGAGCGTGAGAATGTTGATGAGGCAGAGTTGTCCATGGTTGTTGATGTACTGTGTGAGGATGAAGTATTGTGTGTATGATGTTTCATTGCTTCCAAAACTGTCTCTTCAGTCCTTTCTTGATGTAGCCTTTATACGCAGGGTGAGAATAGGCTCAGAACTCAAGTATCTCAAAACTATTTTTGAATTCAATTTATTTTAGCTCTGAGACATCTTGCCTGTCACATTGTAGCTGTATTTCTGTCAAGAGATGTGTCTTTTACAACCTTTCATAGCATCAAAGCCCAGCATCTTAATCCTTACTGGCAACAATTTGGTTTGTTTTTACCTTCATCTAACTTTCTACAGATGACTTATTAGCACATTTCTCTGGGTGGCTTGTACTTGTTTTATTTTGATTGATCAAACATTTTTAAGTAATCTATTTTTTATTTGTCTTTTAATGGGCACCTAATGTGTTGATGTAAGTGTCTTTTTGTACAAAACTCTCTTTTAATTGAAATAATTACGTTACAAAATGTGCTTGAGCCCCACCCACTGAAAAAGCTTAGTTTGCCATAACCACACCCACTCTGCTGTTATTGGTCAAGCTTTGGGGTTCCAAAAGTCTGCAGCTCCAAGGTTTCCTACTAAGTTGGGTGTGATTACAGCTGGCTGGAGAAAAAGCACAGCCCATTATTACGTCATAATTGATTCTGCTCTTGTAACCTCTTCAACTTTAAAAATTCCTCTTAATGAGGGACTTACTGCATTTTGAAGAGAAAGACAAGATTTAAAACATGTAAGTGAGTCAAGAGAGTTGGGTCTTTAAGATTCAAGCGATTCAAGAGCAGCTTTACTCTCCAGTACATATTGGTATACATACATGGAATTTTCCATTAGTTTCTCATTAAGTTGAAACACAAATGTGAGACATTCATAAATCATAGGAACTAGACAGCATGCCACGACTACTAATTGTTCACAAAATTATTTCTATTCAAGTTTTACTCAAAATTCAAAGACATTTGGGACATTAACACCATTTATAAAACCTCTTCATCTGTTTTCAATTTCAACCGAACTGACTTACCAACATAAATACAGGCAAAGTGCTGTACTTCATAGTCTAAATCTTTGCAGGATAACAATTTTTAAAAGGCCTCTGGAAAGTACTTAATGATTTAAGGGAGATTTACTTGGTTTATTTGTTATTGTGTTTCGTCTCATGTGACCTTCAATTCAGATTTCCAGGCAGTGCAGTGAGCATGCATCAGTTGAATCTGTCTCTTCAAAGTTCTTATGTTTCTTTCAACACTGTGACTGACAAACAAACTAAATTCTGACAATTACACTTAAACGCACAATCACATGGGAATTAGATAGCACAAGGAATTTACCTGAGTCTATTTGTGTTGCATCTGGGAAGGAGCATTCATGCACTCCATCTGCTTCTGTGTTTACTGATGACAGTGTTCATAGAATGACTTTCATCATCAATGATGGACAGTAGTTTGTCCAGTGATCTCCTCTCTGCAACTGTCACCAGTGAGTCCAGCTTCATGCCAATCACAGAACCAGCCCGTCTGATCAACCTGTCCAACCTGTTGACACTCCTCCTGGACACATTCCCACTCCAACACCTCAGCATAAAACATGCTGGCCAGCACAGACTGGTAAAACATGCAGAGTTTCCTGCAGATGTTAAATGATCAAAGTCTCCTCAGAAAGTATAGTCTACTCAGAACTATTTTATATACATGGTCTGTGTTGCAGGACCAGTCCAGTTTACTGTCCAGCCACACACCATGGTACTTACTGTATATCGCCTTGATGGACACTGGACGTGGCTTTATCCTGGACCTCCCAAAAAACAAGACAAGCTCCTTCGTCTTTGAGGTGTTCAGCTGCAAGTGGTTCAATTCAATTCAATTCAATTCATTTTTATTTAAAGTGTCTTATCATAACACAGTTATCTCAAGACACTATACAGTTGAAATAAGACTACAGTTGATTAAGGAAAAATAGATCCCAGCAATTCAACAAAGAGCAAGAAACAAAACACTGTACAGTGAGCTGTACAGTGAGCAATGTTCCTCTCACTCCAGTCCACAAAGTCACGTATCAGACTCCTTTACTCGTCCTCACTGTTGTCCCTGATGCATCCAACAATGGCAGTGTCATCAGCATACTTCTGGACGAGACTCAGTTGGGAGTTATAGCAGAAGTATGAAGTGTATATGGTGAAGAGGAGAGGGGCCAGTATTGTCCCCTGAGGTGCTCCTTTACTGCAAACCACAGTGTCAGATGTGATGTCCTTCAGCCTGACATACTGTGGTCGATCAGTTAGATAGTCTGAGATCCAGGAGACCAGAGTGGGCTGGATGGTGTTAAAGGCAGGAATAGGATCCTCACTGAGCCGCTTCCTTCATCTAGGTGGGAGTAGGTCCGATGCAGGAGGTGAAGCGTGGCATCTTCTACACCTACCCTGGGCCGGTAGGCAAACTGCAGGGGGTCTTGTGCGTGCTGGACTTGTGGCCTGAGATGTTTGAGGACCAGACACTTCAGTGTCTTCGTCAACTGTGAAGTCAGTGCCATCGGTCTGTAATTGTTCAGCTCGCTTGACCAGATCTTTTTTGGGACTTGAACGATACAGGAAGCCTTCCACAGGGTTGGTACTTTCCCCAGATGTAGACTAAGGTTGAAGACTTGCTGGAGCGGCTCACCTAGTTCAATAGCAATAATAGTAATTAAGCACAATATTGAGAGTTTTTAGCAATGTTCATATAACAGCAGAATTTAAAATGTCAATTAAAGTCAGATTATATGTCCTGTTATCAATAATTAATCTCACTTTTCTTAAAAGCTATTGCCGTAATTATACAGCAGCACAATGACATAATATGGATCCCACTCTTCATTGGCTTTGGCAGCCATATTAGTTTTATTCTTGGTCCTGTGAATAAAATATTTGCCAAGTTTTACAGGTTGTTTCAAGTGTTTCCAAAAGAAACCCTAATTATTCTGCATGATAAGATTGACAGCTCTAGGCAAGAGTTTTGTCAATAATGAAAGCTATTGTGAAATAGTTAATTCCAAGAGGAACCCAAGTGCGAGTCTCGAGCAAAATGCGGAAGTGGTAAAACAAGAGTACAATTTAATAAAACAAAGTCCACATCTCAAAACACAGCAATCAAAAAAATCACAAGAAATTTCCAAAGCCAAATCGTCAACCAACACAGGAAATAAATAGGAGAATAAAAAAACAGGAAAGGGGTTCTAATCCAAATAGAAGTAAAGATACATGAGAGAAGGAATCACTGCCAATTACCAACGTTAGGAAACTTTTGGTCCAGTACACTGGTCTGGAGGCAGGTGTTAGAAATGCAGCAGTTGACGGCATGATCAGCTCCAGCCGTGTGCCGTCAGTCAAGCCACAGGGGAGAGAAAGGGAGAAAACAGGAAGTCAACAAATAAATTAAAACCACAATAAAAGTAAAACATAACAAGTAAGTACAAGTTAAAAGCCCTATTGATATTCAAGCAGCAGTAAAACACTGTAGCTCTCTCTGTCAGGAGAATACTAAACATAATATTTATTTTGGCAACAGAAAAATCAAGCTACAAAACAGAATGCTGAAACACAGAAAACATATGTCAGCTGCTATTTTCAGGCTAACCTCTCAGCGGGAGTAAACTAAAATATAACTAAGTAATTACAATTTTTAATTGTAAGGATATGATATGTGAACAGAACTTTTAAAATAAACTGAACTGAACTGAACTTATAGGTGTCACATGAGATCGCTGGAGTTCTTAACTTCTAGTTTGAGGCCACATTTGTGCCATCTGCTGCTACAATTCTTTCAAATCCATAAATAAATTACAATGAAATCGTCATCATGCTTACAAACAACAATTTTGTTGAGTTAAGTTTTTCTTATCCATGTAGCTCACAAAGTGTCAAACTAAAGTCTGGCCCACCAATTGATTTTATATGGCCTGCTGGTTGGTTGGCTCAAAACCAAATTGATGTTTTTTATTGATATGTTGACCTTTATAGATGTCAGCTTGAAAATGCATTCATGTGACTTCACAGACACACTTCTTCAAAGCAGTAATTCGTCTGTCTGTTACAAGGGAGAATTAGCTTGTCAGCGTGTGACTTCTGACTTTACACATCCCTCTGTGTATGTTGCTGATACACAATAGTCAGTAGATAAACATGTGAAAGTACATAATCATATACTTCTCAGCATAATCACAGTTGTGTATAAAAAATAATTACTATACACACACTTAAGTAGGGCGTTTCTCATGTAATTATTCCAAACAGTACTTTTGTGCAGTAGGTGGGGGTCTAATGGTCAGTTACACAGCGCTGATCATCCTCTGCACAGCTCAGTATGATTCACGAGAAAAATGTTTTACTGGATGAATTTTGTCAAATATGATGATCGTTGTGATGAGAAATACAAGTAAGGGAAAGGTCGGGGTGAGTTGTAGTAGTTCCCCTCAGAGAGTTCACCTGAATCCCCAGCTGACCCCGCTCTGCTAACAGACCCAGATCTGTCTCTGTTGGCATGACATTGTCCAGGTAGACAGCACAATATGCAGAAATATCACATATCCTTTGTGAGGTTGAAACATAACACATGACTCTGTGGGGTGGCTAAGTGAGTGATGGCACCCTTTGGGTTTTCAAGTAGGTGCCCCCTGCTTATTGTTTTGCTCATAGGCCCAAGACACCTCCAGAGGGTTCAGCAGTGAATCCCAACGTCCTAGGTTCACTCCCTGGAGGCTATCAGCTCACTTGAAGGCCAAAGTGAAGTCCTTTCTCTTTATCCACAGCCACTGGCTCCCCTTTTCAGAAGCCCTGGAAAGATTTTTGACTGCATGGCAGTGGGCCTTTCCTTGCACTAGCATCTCCCTTAGATGTCTGGATGTTGAGGTGGAAAGAAACTTGTTCTTTTGTTTAGACCCTTCAGATGTTGGCACCAACCATTATTAATGGGTCAGATTCAGGGAACACAACAGTGAGTTGTGTACATTTGTATGGTCTGGCACTATCTGGTTATTACTATGTCTTACAGTCAAACATCTCCACTCGATATGTACTGCTACTTAACAGACTTAACTTAATAAATTTCACTTTTTTTCAACCTAATTTCCAGAAGGAGATCTCCAGAGGGATTAATAAAGGTAATCTAATCCAACATTTTTAAAATATCATCTTGAAGCAGTAGGGAATAATATGATCATTCATTGCTAGATTCAAGCAGTTCATTTGAATTATAGCATTCCTTTGAAGATAAGGTTCTTGACATACAGTAGCTGGATCAACTAAGGTAAGGTAAGGTAAGGTAAAACTTTATTGATCCCTCAGGAGGTCTCCTTTGGGAAATTGTTTTTTTACAATAGCCAGCAATTTTTCATAAACAATAAAAAATAATACATAAAAAAGAAGAAAAAGAAGAACATAAAGAGGAAGAACAAGATGACACAATCTAAGTCTAAAGACAAAGACAAAGAACATAGGTCAAGGAAAGAAAAACAACAAAGACAAAGATACAAAGACTAACATGGAACAGAACATCCAGATACTCTCACTCCACTCCTGCCCCCGAACTCAGAATTGTACAATTTAATAGCCCGAGGGATGAATGAGTCCCTGAGTCTATTTGTTTTGCACCTGGGTAACTATTCACCAGATTCAATTGAGAAGCTATGAAGATATAAGGACATTGTAGTTCTATATATAATCTCTTTACTCAGGACCATACTAATCCTTAAACTTGGTCCAGTTACAAATAATATATATATTTTTTAATTTCTTGGATTAACAAAATATTATAAATTTACAATTTAAATATAAATATTGAACACTCAGGTATTTTTAACATCTTCTTGAAAAAGAAATGATGGGAGATGGCATCCTAAATCCAATCAAGTGTAAAAATGGCCAATTGTAACAATGGAAACAAGTTAAGGAGTTAAAATTTGGATTTTCCTAAAGTTCAATATACTATATGACTTATTTATTACTATATAAGTTTCATTTAATTAAACGTCAAGTTACTTCCAACTGACTTTTGTGTTTGTGTTTTAGTATTCCTCATGTATGCTTGTGTATGCAGCAAAAATGAATACAGCAAGCCAACTTGGAAATCTCTCATGAAGAGGGACTTTCTTTAGGGCATTTCAAAAATATTTCCAACACCCATAATCAGGAAAATTGGTAGCTTTCCATTGTTTGGATGGTTTAAGATGATGATGTCTTTGTCCCAAATTGGCCACATTACTTAACTATGAAGTAATATTTAGTTTTTATTGAATATATAATATTTTATTCATAACAAATACAGATTTACATTGTATCTGAAAACAGCTTCTTTGCAACCACACCCAAAGCTCTGACATTACCCTTGAAGATCCTGTGACTGACTAAAAGATGTCTGACTCCGACTCACGACATATCATTAGACGTTGGGATGATTACAGTTTTTAAGTGGTTAATTGTGCTCCTCCTTGCTTCCAGAAAACTGCAGTGTCCTGCAGGTGAGGATCTACTTCTGGGCTGAAAACCATGCTTAAGAGTTTTCCTGAGAAGCGTAATAGATGCCAAATGATTAAATAGAATCACGGAATTGCAGAAAATAAAGATTTATTTTTTGTGAGTACTACTTATAAAAAACACATTTCCTCTAGGGCCCTTTAGCATGGTTTCCTCTTCTTGATGGCCATTTCCTTTAAAATGACAGATTCATCAGGCATCACAACTAACTAGATATTTTCCTTTTTTATTCACGCTTTAGGACATTTTTGGAATCCAGTGCTGAACACTCATTTCAAACACAATGGACCACCAACTACTTACACAAATATAATACCTAGATTTGCTGTTCAGCCTCTGTGTTTTTAATATTTTGAAATAAGTTGGATTGTCTGGAGCACAACTGCACACAAAATCGTGTTCTTCAACTTTCAACTCAAACAACTCTATTTGGAGGGATTTTGAAGACTTACTAACTAAGCATTTGAAATTAAGCTCAATTTATTGTTCATCGTTCTGCTCAAACACTAAATAGAAAGAAAATGATGGTATATAATGCCTTAATAAGATGATGACCGCTTACACCCTGTCTTTCACTAAAAGTTCTCTCACGTTAAACTGATCGTTTCTCGCTTCACGTCAAAGAGAAAATACTGGTTCATTTTTCTGGCTCACTCCTAAAGCGGAGTGAAAATGGTTATTACTAATAAAATTGTTTTCTTTTTCCTGTGCAATTTATTATTATGTATGTTTAATAAATGATCAGTATGATAATATGTATTTTTCTTTTTCCTTTAATTAACAGTTAAAACTACTATGTTTTAAAATGAGGTTGTGGCCCAACTTTTACCCTCTTTTTTATCATTGTTGTGAGTGCATTTATTAAGATATGCTATTAATTATATGATATTGAATCATATAATTCTGATGTCACAAACTGAGATGCTGCAAGGTCTCATGGAGAAATCAGCACCGTACTGAAAAAACATTTTCAAATCAGATAAACAATACAATTTTGAAAAACCTCATGATTACAAATCAGAATGGGCAATAATTGAACACAGAGAAAATGTGAAAATGCAGAATAGGACCCCCTTAAAAAATCTTTCGTCGACAAAGACGGAAAAATGTTTGGTTCCCATAGCACACAAAGGAGACGTGGAACCACATCAGGCAAGAAACAATGTTGTATGCTTGTAATTACTTTAGAGATGTGGTGACTTAATTTGCAATTATTTTCAAAGAGATGGAGAAAGAACACGCAGACCTGGGCAGATATGTCTATGGTTCTGCTTTACAGGCTTCAGGAGAAACAAACAAATTGCACCTCATTTCATCAAGTTGGGTTTTCTTAACTGTTTTTGGCTGCTTTACCACAGAACTGTGCTGAAGAACTGACTCTGCAGAAATACATGCACAAACACACATTAACAACATCCCAAGGTTTTACATGAGAAATTTGCAACTCTTTCCCTTTGTGGCGTGGCACCCCAGCAACTACCTCTTGCAGTACAGTGGTCTGACTCACTGAGACCTATGTGGGATGAAACACGTACAACCTATTCAAATAATTTCTGTTCCAGTATTTGACTCCAGTCCAAGAATCAAGGACTCTATAGTGAGACATTTCAGACAAAAGAAGATTTGTTCTTCCATGTGTTTTAACTAAAAAAGGAGTGGGCAAAAAAAAAACCTAGGTGGCGTCTGCTGGTTGCCCCAAAAGAGGGGGAGTGTCTTTGAACGTGCAGAATAGATGTTTGATCTAACAGACACTGAGCGGTGTACATTGTGTGTCTTATCTTTCGTAGGCGTGAGACATTTATGAATGAACCTTTATGACTTCTGGGGGTAAAAAATAGAACAATATGGTGCCTTAGACATATACTAGAGTTATAAACTTAAGAGAGAGAGAGAGTTTTAAGTAAAGATATACTGTAGTTTGGACAGAACTTAATCTTAGAATTGGCAACATCATTTATTATTTTTATATTTTTATATATATTTTAAAATTCAAAAATATTAGGTGAACAGATAACTTAAGGCAGTGGTCCTCAATCTTGTTTGCACTGCTGACTGTCTTTTAGTTGGTCTGCTAACACCTTGGGATCCCATGGGAGAAGATGGAGAATGTAACAAAGAAAAGGAAGGTCTGGGCCTGCCTAACGAAGCTACTTCCCTGACAATAACCCAAAAGAAGCACAAATCTTCGGGGGGGAAGAATGATCAGGTATAAGAATGACTATTTATCATTCTGGTCCCTTTCAAACCTCATCAAATGTAAGAGTAAGGAAGCTAAAAGTGAATGTGATGCAAAAGACAATAAAAAATGCTCTTTCGATAAACACCTTTAACTAGACACACATTAATTTACAGGAAGGTTTTAGCTTCACTAACACCTTACCTATAGTAAAACTTGTTTTCTCTAACCATTCCTTTTTCATTAAATATCCACAGTAACACATTAACCTGACTTAATGCATAAGTGATAAATTGAATATTCAGAACCCATAAACCTATTAACAGTCTCGCTCGCCCTGCAGCTGTGGGAGTCCGTTCTGCTGATCTCTGAAAACAATCCAGCAGAGTCGGGCCAAGGTCCTTGAGTGCATTCTTTGGCTTCTTCTGACAACTAAATGGATGTTTTCATGAACCAAATAAAGCAACCAATAAATTAGCTTAACATTTGACATCATAGTTGGCTTTGGTTTTGGAGTGCAGGCAGTTTCATCTAATTGTTTCTGTGAACACTTTCAAAGACTCATAATACTATCTGAGTCAGTGGTATTGATGTTCCCTGGGACTCTTGCAGAGGCTGTACCACTAGACTGTGGCCTCATGTTGAGCAGTGGCTAAGGGGCATCAGCAATTTAAAAGAGGGGTACATCTGCATTAAGTGGTACATAATTTTCAAAGATGATGATGGAAATATTTCTCATCCAAACATGCCAAACCAATTAAACCTTGCTCCTAAGAATGCCAGGCAGCATTTATGGAGAAAATAGGCAGTGTTACGTGGTAATTGCTCCCTTTCTTCTGTGGGTTCTCAGCACGCACTGGGAAAGAGACAACAAGCTTCTATATTATTTAAGCAGTATTAAACTGGGGACAGGGTAGACCATGGCAGAATCATCACTCCTAATTCACTGTCGGTTCACATTTCCCGCAAGTTTCCAGTCGAATCTTCTAATCTACATTTGCGGCATGGGGCTTATCGTTCTTTTTGCTGAGGAGGCAGATAACCAATTTAATTTGTCTTCCTTCTGCCCAATCAGTATCTGCCTTTGTGGTAGCCTGGAGCATCAAGGATTTGTTTGCTTGACACGCTTTTTCTGGCTTGTATTAAACTGACATATCATTCACTTGTCGACATCAGTACATAATCTATCCTAATTATTACATCTGCAACTTTGGCAAAAAAAACAGAAACTACAGTACAATACTAGACGAGACTACCTTATTGCACACATGTAGACATTCCAAAAAAGTCAAATCTGGCACATTAAAAAATTGGGCAATATTTTAAACAATATTGTAATTTATTGTTATAAGGTATTTTAAATGTTGAATCAGCTTAAAAACTACCATTCAATTTATTTATGTCGGACAGAAATACTCATCAAAAAAAGATAAAGTAAGAAAATGGTAAAATAATTGGTCAGTTTTAGTTTTAATTTGACCCTATTAGGAACACATAAATATAGTCATATTTATGTGTTCCTAATGGGTTGCCTCACTTTGCTTACGGAAAAAGGCTCACTTTTTGTCCTTTTCAGGGCTCACTGAGCTGGACATAGTGTGCACCGAGTTTAAGTTCACATTATGAAAAATCTTAACTAGTGACCTGGTGCAGTGAGAACAACCTGCAGCTCAACGGTCAGAAGAGGGACTTTCGGAGAATTCAAGCCGCCCCAACCCTCTCATTCTCAACGTCTCTGCGGTTGATATGTGGAGTTTGTTCGTCAGCTGGGTACTGTATCTTCACTGGAGATCTGAAGTGGGAGATGAACATCAGGCTCATCATGAAGAAGGCGCAGAAGCGGATGTACTTCCTATGTCAGTTGACGAAATTCCACCTCTGCTGGTGCAGTTTTACACAATTATAGAGTCCATCATCACCATTATCACCCAATCCCCGTGTGTTACTCTGCTGCAACATAATAATAATAATGAAGGTTATTTACTGCCCTCTTCTATTGATGCAGAAGTGTATATCACCAGAAAATTGAAGTGTGCAGGCTGGATCGCAGCCTACCCCTCTCACCACCTTTTAGGTTAGGTTAGGTAGAACTTTATTGATCCCTCAGGAGGTCTCCTTCAGGAAATTGTTTTTTTCTAATTAGACACAGCAATACAGCAATTATTCATAAAAATAAAAATAAGAACAAGAACAAAGACAAATAAAGAGAAAGAACAAACTGCCAACTCTTTCTTCCCGTCCGCTGTCTGAATCATGAATATTATATAATTCAATTATTTATTTTTTATCAATCTATTTTCATTTAATCAATATTATTTTATTTCTGTATTCTGTAACGCCACTATAACAAATTCCTATGTTGTATTTAGAACACTGGCAATAACAGTTTTCTGATTTAATACACATTCAAGTCAACTGCTCACTTGATTTGGTACAACATGGTTGTGCAGTTCTCACAGTAAAGAAAATGACAAACGAAGACACTTGCAGGCCACAGATAAACAGCTTGTATTCCCAGAGGACACATACAGGAAATGTGCATGTGACCACTGTCCCCTGTGAAGAATATCATGACACAGAAGTCACAGATGCAAAAACTTGTACATTCCTGTGAATTGCCACAGGAAAAAGCATTTACTTGATTTTGTTCGGCTATTACTTTTAAAATGGAACATATATTTTTGTGCAAATAAGATTCACGGAAGTTGAGCCCAAAATAACAAATATCGGAAAGTGTGCATGGAGAGTACTTGTCCTGCTCCAGCAGAGCACCACCATGGTGTGCAATATGCTGTGAGAGTATCAGTCATGTGAACAGAACTCTCACGTCACCATGAACATGACATCTACAGGCTTACCCACCACCATCCTGTTTGCACTATGCACTGAATTAAGTCTCTGATTGTTCTATATCAATATAAAAGTTTTTACATAAAATTAAACCTGGTTCGAACAAAAACCTAAAAGCCAGAGTGATTTTTTTGTTTTTTTCAGCTTCAGCATGGCTACGGCAGACACCTGCAAAACAGAACTACTCAGTAAGTAAGCAAGTAAGTAATAGTTATTTGTATACCAGAGATGGGAGCTCAAGATGTTTCTTAGAGAAGACTCCACTAGCCATGTCTATGTGCCATCCTACCCCACCACAGCAGTAATTATTTCAATACATTCTGAGGCCATGTCAGGGATCAAGGTTATTTTCTTATTTTGTATTACTTTAAAAAAAATATAATATTTTTAGATTTAGTTGGTTCTTTTTGGTTATATTTTTTGTTATTAAAAAGTTTGAAAAAATAATTCTCCTGCTGAGGCAGGTTCTGTGAGACCTTAAAGCGGTTCGCTCATCCAGTGGTGGATTTTATTCATTCTGCTTGTTATTTATTGTTTTCCTCATGAGACTGGAGGGTCTTGTTCTGGATTCTATCTCTTATTTTTGATCCCTGCTGCCCTGGTAAGGCTCAGCTCTGCCTAGAAAATCCTCCTTGTGCACCATATTGTATGAGTTCTTCCCAGAGTTGAAATGTTAGTATTTTTATTTATTTTATTAACTTTTATTTATACAGTTAAAACTCATTGAGACCCATCGTCTCATTTACAAGGGAGACTTGTTTCAGGTAGGCAGCAGCAAAACAGAAAGTTACCGACTAACTGAGCATATAGGAGACACAACACGGAACACAAACAGGAGACACAAAAGAGAACACAAACATTAAAGTGGCAAGGTGCAGACTAAAAAGTTCAAAGAGGAATAGGACTGGTAGTATACAACCTATCTCATCTATTATGGTTTCCTATATATTTTCAATCCATCTGTTTGTCTATATTTATTTTGTACACCTTAAACCTAAGAGATAGAGTCTTGGGTTGGAGGCAGGTGTGTTCCTATTTACAGACAAGATAGTACTTTTGCCTGATTTAAACCAGACACAAATTAAAGAAAATGAGGAATATTTCCAAGATAAGGCTAGTCAATTTTGAAGACCCATACACATACACTAAAGCCCTATTTATTTCCAAGCACAAAGATCTTCAATAATACCCCAGTACAATGGTCTTCTTCAATTGAACCAGACTCCAGATTAATCTGATTTTGTTGCCATTGTGCCAGTGCAGGTTGAAAAATGGTGCCCTTAGCTATTTAAAACACACAATCTTTTTTATTCTATTTGCTTGTAACATACTTTGCAAGTCGCTATTTTGCATCAGTATTATTTTTTGTTTTGAATCTTGTGTATGTGAGTCTGAATGACGCTGTAATAAACTAGATTGTTAGAAATTGAACAGATTTAGTCACAAAATCTTCTTACTACCTTTTATTATGCAATTCTGTCCTGATACATTGTAGAGAATCATATGAACATTCATTCATTCATTTCTACCGCTTTATTCCGGGTTTGGGGTCGCGGGGAGACTGGAGCCTATCCCAGTATCATATGAACATCATTAATTTTATTAGTTTTATTACTTTAATAAATGTAGCATACAAGACAATATGCCTAAAATGTGCCTTTTTTAAAGTGCATGTGATTTAATGATGACTTCAGTTTTAACTTTAACTGGGATAGTGGTTACTGTCTTCATTCCATCCAGGGACACAATATTCATTTATTTTCAGTTTAAGGTAGGTGGTTAAGGTGTTTCGGTTAAGCAGACATGAAACAGGTTTAGCAGAGTGATAACAATTCTGTGTTTGCAGGACAACTCCTATTATTGTAGACACAGGAGGTACAGGGTTCACCGGGTCTACAGATGGTTCCCACACATCTGAAAAAAGGGCATGACCTTTTAGTTTGCTATTAGCTGCTCATGATTTTAACCACCTGACAAAATTATTTTGCTTCAGGTTACTCTTTGGGTTTCTCTTTTTGTTTTCAGTGCTCTCATAGCAGTGTCCTTATAAACTCAAAAGCTGCAATACTTATCCATGGACTTCTAAATCCAGGTTTCGTTGTCATGTCATCCCCATAAAGAGATTTTCTAAGTTGAGTTTGGATTTGATGTGTCAGGAGTTTAATGGTATTGCAAAACAATTTTGATCAATAATTCTTTCCTGAGTCAGAGTTAACTTTAAGTAAAGCCATTCCAGATCAGTGACAAAGAAGACAGTCTAATTTCCAGTTTACACATCATTGATAAGTTATGGAAGAGACAAGCTGATTGACAGTCAATAAGTCAATTAACGCTGATTCAAAATTGTTATTTCTGTTAGGAATGTCTGTATGGGTTTACTCTGGGCACTGCAGTTCCTCCCACAGGTTCATTGAGTTTCTGAGTTTCCCGTAAGCGTGAGTGTGAGTGTGTTTTCATTTTGGTACGTCTCTGTGTGCTCTGCAACTGACTATCGCCCTGTTCAGGGTGTCTCCCGCCTCTCGCCCGAAGTAGCTGGAAAAGCATGCTCCCGTCACAGAAAAACAGTTACAATAAAAAACTAGCTGGTCAGTCAGCAGTTCCAGATCGAATGTGAGAAGAAAGCAAAAAGAAAAAAACTCAAGATAAGTACACAGAGTTTTGAAATTCATACGGCACTATGAATCAGAGGGCCAGAGCAACCAAACTCCTAAGAAAGGATGAGGGTAAGCTAATGGTAGCTAATAACCATGTGCCGTGTTCAATGTTGTAATAGCTGTTAGTTATTGCAAAGGGGTATTAGAACTTATAGCTATGCTGCGTGGGTATTTTGGAAAGTTCATACATTGCAACATTGTCGCCGTAATCTGTCCGTCTGCTGTTTAAGAATATACAGAAAAAGAGAGAGAGAGAGAGAGAGAGTAATTTGTTTTCAATGTTAAAATGAAAAACATCAGTGCAACACAACTGAAGAGGTACCAGCACAACTCGAGTACCAACAATATGTAATAGTAGCTCATTGTAAAAACATGACACAAAGATGGATGGACGGTAGCACTGACTAAAAGAATACCTGTTTCAAAGTTACTGTGCAAATGGAAACGCAAAATAACCTGATAGCGTCGAGTTGAGGTAAAGCAAGCTGGTGGAAAAGTGCCATCAGTATGTCAAGGGCAAGAACATAGGTTTGGAATTGGCACCTCTCAAACATCTGTCCACATACACCTACATGGATAAACTTCTTTATTAGAATGGATTATTTGTGGAAATTAAAAGTAACATACTTGATCAGATTTAGCTTCAGTTGACAATAAAGTTAACAACCCAAACATGCATGAAGTCATTTTGTGTTTGTTGTTTGCCTAACATCAGATATGACATCAGTTTAAGAGGTGAAATGAGACGGCAATATATTTTTTACAATGTAACCAGCAGTTTGATTGGAATTCCAATAACGGGACTTCCTCACTCAAGCACCCCGAGAGTATCGAGCCACATGAACAGTCTGTATCCCAGCAGAACAACAGGAGTCCTTCCAGGAACATCAGAGGAGCTGGGGCCAGACTGTCTTTCCTGAAAAATGTACCAAGAGGGCTGTTTCTCTGACCTGGGGCATATTTCTGAAGGACATCCTGAAGACGAACAATGGCAGAGAACAATGAAGCTCTCTGGTTCCCAAGCTCTCCTTCAAAATGACACCCAGCATCACAATAACACCAGGATGGACCTGGCAGTGCTGCTCCTGCTTGAGTCAGATCTGTTCTCAGTCTAACCAGAACTATGTTCTGCTTTCCCGATCATTGTTTAGTGATTGTGCAGGCAACATCCTAAAAGTGGAGAGGAAGAAATGTGGGTTGTAATCACATGCACCATGAGAACCACAAGCATAATTAGAGATGTGTGTGATGGAGGCTTAGTGGTCCGGTTGGTGCTTGTACTGTGTGTGTCCTCACCTCAACACTCATCAGGAAGTTTTTGCCTTCAACGAAATTTGATACAGATGTTTGTGAGTTCATATTTGTTGATATCATTGAAACTTGACTAAAACCATTTATCACATTTCATTTTAAATCACGTTTTTTTCTTCTTTACAATTCACAAGTAGTTTCAAAGGTTGTCATACATTTAACACAATTGCCACTGAGATTGAGGACATTCGTTCGAAAAAGGATCCTGCATGTATTACAGATGAAGGAAGTAAATTTGTTTAGTGCTTCAAGGTTGTGTATTTTATTAGATAATTTTTTGCTCTAGCTCATCCTCCATATCCAGATTCACACCTCCTCTCATTCAAGTCAAAATAAAGGGTTGCAATAAACAATAATAGTCTTATTTAGTTATATTTCAGTACCTCTGTCACAATATGACTCTGCCCTGAGCCATGAATGCAGCATCATATTGTATTTAAGCAAACACTTAAGGAATATTTTTATGAAAGAAATGCAAAACTAATATACAATTAGTGTAACACATTTAAAACAGTAATATTGTAATATTACTAATGACTTTGAGAGAGGTCAGATAACATGTTCTTCACTTTCAATGATTTAATGCAGGTAAAACAAGAATCTAATGATCTAAAAAATGTAACCCACTATATGTCCACTGGTTGCTCGACTTTCAAAGATCACAGCCTTGGAATGTAGTCATGCGATCCTGGTTGTACACCAAGCATACAAAATAAAATATCTATCATTTGAAATGAAAAAGGTCATATTTTCCATTTGTTTATGGCTTAATATGAATTACTATCATTGGACTACATTACTGAAGCTATATTTAGCCATTGTGAAAATAAAATGAAAATAAGGATTGTATTATTGATCATAGCTTGAAAGGAAACACCTGATGTTTGTCTAAAAAAGAAAAGCCTAATTTCAGGAACTCTCCCTTTTATTTGTTTGACTTATCACATCTGGTCAAACAGCCATGTTCCACGAAGATTTCAAACTGCGGAGTCACAGAGTGAGCTGTCTGTTCTCTGGCCTTCTGGCCAGGCAGTAATATGATAATAATAACAGTAAGGTGGCCCCTTTCACATTGACTTCATAACAGTTTGGTGAGCACTGAGCCTTAGCACCCTGCAGCTGCACCCTCTGATCCGGCAGGTGTTGCACTTTGGACCAAAGAAACTAGATCTAGCTCATCGTGTATTTGTTAGATCAAAACAAAATTATTTGTTTTTGTTGAGGGTATACAATGAAATCCACACTTTCTTTGAAGGAAAAAGAACAGATTTTGGACCCATGCGTTACTTACGTATATGGACTATTGCAATGTGATAAAGGAAATTATATTAAGTTGCTTCAACTGTCTGCCAGGAGAATATAAAGTTGGGGACAGAGGGAAATAGCTTCATGGCAGGGATGTAAGTAAGTAAGTAAGTAAACGTTATTTTTTAAATCGCCTTTCTAGACCAGGGTCACAAAGCGCTTTAATGATCAAAAACAATATACAGTAAAAATACATGCATTAAAAGGCCAAGACAAATAACAAACACAAGAGTCCCAGGAAATCAGGGAAAAGCCTGAACCAATACAAAATGTGTTAATATGTTTCTTGAAGGAGTCAGTAGACTCCATCAAACACAAAGGAAGAGGAAGATTGTTCCAAAGCTTAGGAGCAACAGCCTGGAAGAATTACTCTCTTCTGGTACTGAACCGTGTGCGAGGAACCATCAGTAGATTCTGATCCACAGACCTAAGAGCCTGAGCTGGGGTGTAAGGATGGATCAGATCACTGATTTAAGGAGGAGCCTGACCATGAATAGATCTGAAAGTAAGAACCAGAATTTTAAAGTAGATCCTGAAAGAAACTGGAAGCCAGTGAAGAGTTTTAAGGAAATGTGAGTTCTCCACTAGAGCGGGTTGTTTAAACACAAAAATAAACTGTTAAAATGGTCTAAATGAGAAGACACAAACGCATGCATTATAATCTCCAGATCGTGTTTTGAAATCATTTTTGTAAATTTAGAGATTTTTCTCAGTTGAATGAGACAGATTCTGGTCAGTTTTACAGACTGGCCTAAGTCACCCAAGTACTGACTCAATCCTGGAATCTTATCATCAGGCACAATAACCAGAGTTTCAGTTTTGTCATACAGACTTCCACAACACTCCCTCTTTGTACACTTTAAAATGATTAGGAAACTCTTCATAAATATATTGTAATAGCATTTATTAAAACCTTAGCTTTAAGCTCTACCAATATTTGGTAGGTGTTGTTATTATGGAGCTCACTGTTCTTTTCCAAAAAGACAGACCAAAAAATACCATCGTTAAGGACCTGTCTGTCCTGAGTGACCCTCTGGCTTTTTAAAAACCTGACAATGACGCTCTGGGAGACTGGGTATGATGCTGTGACTGCTGTGTTACAAGCGCTGTGCAGAGATAGTTTAGTTGAATACAATTGTTTAACATCAGGAACATTGAGGCTTATAAGCAATATGCCTTTTTTATCCACTTTTTGTTGTTTAAAATCTTCTTAGTGCTTCAAAGAGAGTTCAAATGGGTTTAATCATACAACATCCTTGAACATGAAGTGTCTAAAAACATTTCAGAGTATTTCCTGTCCTGGTGCTGTCGGACCCAAAAGAGGATGTTAGCGGAGCTTTTTCTATGTTGGTGAGAGGACAAACCATTCATTTAGAATCTGCTACCGCCATGTGTGTGCTGGAAGAAAGATACTTTGTTTTTCTGGCACCTGAAACTGAACAATAGACAAGAGAACGAGTTGTGTAATGATTTTATATAACACTGTGCAATTATTTAACCAATCTTGTTGTTTACTACTTAAAATGTTTGTATTATTTTTTCATTTTAGTACGTAATATACTCTTTTTTTTCATTGAGTTAAAACATAACAAAAGCAGAAATTAATTAAAAATGAACACATTTAAGTTCAGGTTATCACACTGTCATCAACGCTCTAGATGTCACAAATCCCGTAAACGTCATTGTTAAAGTCACATGACCGTTTTCCGTGTACATGTTTTCCTAGTGTCTTTACATGAGTCACCATGACTGCCGGTCACCGAATAATAACACTCCTGTATCTGACTTGAGTCTGATCAGCTATGTGTCGGCAAACAATACTGGGAAGCAGAGAATGACCTGTAGAGGGGAAGGAAGGAGGAGGCGGGGGGTCTTCTGCAAACACATATGATCACATGTGACAAATCCACTGTGAAATCTTCAGGTGGGAGAGCATTTCCCACAGATATCAGTAAGTGGAAGCTTCACTGGGAGTGTGTTGTTTCTGCTCCTTGTTGTGTAGGCTTCTGTGTTTTACTTTAATATACCGTCCAGAGTGACGGAGGTCCAGGGATCCTGTCGCACAACGACCAGCAGTCCAATCAGACGTCTCCGCTTTCTTCTCTGTGTGCAGTGGTTTTCTAAAGATCCTTGTTTTCTGGGCAGCTTTGTCCGCTCAACTTCAAATATTAACTTATCTGGCTAGACAAGTGGGGATTACAGTGCTTGACTCTGAATCTGATGAAAAGAAGGATTTTTTTTTTCTTAAGTTTAAAACTCTGAAGAAATAAAGGTATGAGTTAAACATCCATATCTACTATATGTATAAAATATCAGGCCTCTCTTTATTTGTGTTCGTATTTTCTTATAAACTCCCAAAACACTTGAGAAACTGTAAACTACATCAGGTCAAGGGAAAGAGAGCACCTTTTACTTATACTTATTGAGTCAGAGTACAACAAACCCACCATGTTACAACTTTTATGATGAGAGTTTTACCTTACCTTATAAAACAATTTTCCTTTTTTCTTCTATTTTATATTTATTTTGGTCAATCAAACACAAAATATTTGCATCGACATAACATATACAGTATCACAGTGAAAATCTATCTAAGGATAGGGGTTCAGATTGAATTGAGTAAAAAAAATCATATACGCAGATGAGCAAATAGCAAAACAATAGAGTGTGACAAATATAAGAGCTTAAAATCAACTTTATATGGAAAAGCTCATAGTAGTGGTAGAAAATGGTCAAATGTTAAAACGTTCAAGGTTCAAGAAGTAACCAAACAGTCACATGATTCAATATGTTCAATATGATGAAGAATGTAGTGACGGTCTGTGGCTTCACTGAAATTACAAGCACATTCCTCCTGGCAACTCACCAGCAAAGAATGGAATGCAATTAGCACTTATTAGAAATCGCCTGGAGGAGAACTGTCAGGCCCACTGGCATACGCAGCAGACTCGCTCAGTGCTATATCTGCTACATTCACACCTACACTGGCACAAAAACTGACATCCAACTTTGCTTCCCTGCCACTGTTGATAAAGGGTCAGGTTACTAGTTTTCAGTTATGTTACTTTGGATGTACTGTATGTGTTTCAAACTCAATTGCCCACAATTGTATTGTTATATTTAATCCAAATATAAATATTTATTATAGATAGATGTACGGAGAGAAGAGTGAGGGAGGATACAGTGAGAGAAAAGAGGAGAGTATAGGAGAGTCCATGGAGGTGCTGGAGAGAATTTTGGATCCAATGACGTGGTGGAGATCCTGGATCTGGAGCAGCTCTGGAGGTGGAGCCATGGGGCTCCGGGAGAGAAATAAAAAGTGTGGGTTTAAATTGCACAGGTGATGAATGTACTGCAGAAAAGAAGGATATACAGAGCTCGGCGTCTAAAACTCCTCCAGCAATCTAAGCCTAAGATAAACAGACTAGGCTAATTAAACAAGGCGAGTCTAAGGATCGTAAGGTCCTAGAGGGTTGATAAGTTTGGATTAGATCTATAATGTATGTTGGTGCTAGGCCATGTAAGGCTTTATAGGTTAAGAGAAGGATTTTAAATTGTATTCTAAATTCTACTGGAAGACAATGTAAGGAAGACAGCACAGAGGAAATGTGTTCGCGCCTCTTAGTCTTACTCAGGACACAGGCTGCAGAGTTCTGCAAGACTTTTTAGAACATCCTGACAGAAGAGAGTTACAATAGTCCACCCTGGAGGTAACAAAAGCATGGATGAGTTTCTCATCAGCATCCAAAGAAAGGAAGTGCCTGATTTTTTAAATGTTACGAAGGTTGAAGTAGGCAGTCCGTGAGATTTGTTTTATGTGTGTGTTAAATGATAAGTCCATGTCAAAGCAGACACCCAGATTTTTACAGTGGTGCTACTGTTACTTACCATTACCTTTACTGAAACACCTCAAATTGATCATTGTCATGGAGATAATCACAGAGCTGACTTTTTACCACTTTCTCCAGAATTTTTGAAATGAAGACAAAATTAGAGATCAGCCTATAGTTAGTTGTACATCCCTACCATGAATCCCACCTTACAATGAGATATTGTATGGCTCACTGGCCCTGGTGGATGAGAAGGTGGTCCAAACCAAGCTGCAAACAGTAAAGTCTAAGCACATCAAATGGAGGCATTGTCAGAAGAGGTTCCTTGAGGTCACAAATATAGGGACTATCTTTAGAACCAATAACTCCCTCCACCTCGTAAGTGTGTGGCTGAACACCGTTCCAACATGAACTCACTCGGAACATCATGTTTAGATATTCTAAAAATGAATAATACACATTCAACAGAATTTTATAACTTTATACTGCTGGCTCTGACATCTGTTAAGTTGTATCTCAATTATGAAATATTCGCTTACACAAATGATGATGAAATGAATGTTTCTTGTTGAGACTACAACAGCAGTGGCAGAGGGAAGCATGGAAGATGCAAAGTAACATGTCAAGGTCCACACTCAACTCCAATCTCCAGCAGAAACAAAGCAAGCTGGTCAGTTATTCTTTCACTGGATAAAACAAGGACATAAATGCTGGACTTTGCATTTGCTAATTAAATAAAATAACGTTGCACAATATTTTAGTGAGTCTTATAAAAGGTGAGGTTTAAAGTTCCTCTCATTTTAGGACATAATGCGAATAACATGAGCGCCACTATATGACTGTCATGATATAAGTAGTCAGTGACGATGTAAGGTAAGGTAAGGTAAAACTTTATTGAATATTGAATATATTATTGATATTAAGTCTTCAGCTGTTATTGTTGTTTATGTTGAGAGGTGCGAGAAACACTGTTATTAACTTCCGCTCTAATCTCCGCTTTCATAATCCCACGAAGTTCAGTGAAACCTTCTCTGTTCACCGTAGTTAGCTTAAAAGAGCTGTAAGAGATGGTTAAGGATAAGATGTTTATTTGTGTAAATTAATTTTGTTAAAGCTTTCATACATATCTAGTAAGTTTTTCATAATGTTCATTTATAATTTATAAATTCTCAAAGCACAGAAAAACACAATAATTTGAATATTACATATAGTTCCATAGAACCCATCCAAAACTACATAATTTTTTTTAAGCAATTTATTATCCAAAAATTAGGATGAAAAAATCAATTTACCTATGCTTTATTGACAGTATTTATTATAATTAAACATATTATCCCTATAGGGGGATCAAACTCCTCAGTCCCCATATTTAGTTCTATTAAAGTCAATGTTGTGGACTTAGAATTGATTTAAAGCAGCACTGGGTAGTTTTGGGTACCTTATTATTTTTGTAGTAAAATAACTTGTGATGACACATCATCGGGGGGGGGGGGGAGTTAAAGTTATGTTATTTACAAAGCCATCATAACACATATCATATTTCATTATTCATCATTCTGGTTTATTTTTTTATTTTTTTATATATTTTTTACACAGGAAGTTTCAATCTTTTCAGCTGAGTTCATTGTCTTTCAAAACTCAGCTCGATAAAAATGTCAAACATATACTTACATTACTGTTTATTGAGCATGCAGAAATGTAACTTCATAGAATTCAAAGATGATAAAAATGGTTTGTACAATGGAAGGTCAACATTCCAGAAATATCTGGGGTTTATGACCAGGTTATGCGCAATGATATGTAGGCAGAGAAATATTCACATACATTTTTGGAGTACAATTTGCTGTTCAACCCGAATTTGACCTTCAAGAATTGAACCTGAAATCTAAATTAAGAAACCCTCGATCAATTAAAAACTGAGCCAGTGATCTGTATTTAGTTTCTAATTAACCAGGGTATGTTGTTGAATCAAATGTTTCTGTAGACCAGACCTAGAGTAAGCGTAAATATAAATTGTCAAGGGAATCAAATGTCTCAATTCAATGAAATCACAGTAAATATTTTATCATTATATTTGAGCATCACATTTGTCTTGGTCCAGACGTTTATGATAAAACTTTCGGCCTGAGGTAAGTTGGAAAAAAAATAAAACCAGGTGCTGTAGCTTGAGTCAACTTGAAAGGTTTCAAAGACGAGGTGAAGATATAAAGGTGAAAAAAAAGTGTGATGGGAAGGTAAAATGTTTAAGTCTATTGAGATGTGAATACCAATTCATGTGTGACCAGTTAGTGACCAAAGGGAACGATGCTCTTAGACAATTATCAGATTAAGAAAAATATTTTGGTCAATATAAATGTATATGTGGTAAAAAAGTGTCTTCAAATACTTGATTTGACGTGTCATTAACATGTTTAAAAAAGATCCAATGGTAACTACATAATGTGACATGGTAACTAGGCGGCAGCCTGGATAAATGACCTACACCAGCACCTGGTGTAATATCTTGGAGGACACAAAGGTATGTCAAACAAGACAGGAGCAAGTCACAGGGTGTTGGCTTCACACAGATTGAGTTTGAGGGGTTTGTATCGCCATCCTGTTGTCTTGGATTCTGCAGGGAACCAAACCTCCTTTCTTTCCTTCCTTCCCCCAGGATGATGAGGCCCAGGCTTGCAGTTTGCTGATGTCAGAATTGGTAGTACGAAGAAGTGTGACGCCCTCTAACCACGTCAGGCAGCTGCCCGCCCTTGTGGGCTCAGCTTCCAGGAGAGGAAGTACAGTGAGTTTATGTACATATAAAATCTGGGTTTGTGCAGAGTCAGTGACATACGGTAGTTTAATTTCTAAAAAGTATTTTGTATCTCATAGAAGCTTTTTTTGAAAAAGCAGTGCAAACCTAAAACCAAAGTTATTATTTTCACTTGAGTAGAAATATAGAGGTAATCGTGGTGAAGAGGCACACAGAATAATAGCAACAACACAAGCATTGCATTTCTGACTGTAAGCAATTTCATGTGCTATTTTGAGAAGCAATTACATCCTGATGACCTTGTCCATGACTTTGTCACAAGAAACACATTTCCTTTGGAGTGTCATTAAAATATGTTTGTCAATGTAGCTGATGTACTGGACTACAGATAGCATATCCGATTTGTAATTTCTACATTTTTATTGTACTTATGTTTTATTTTTTTATTCTATAGTGTTTGATGTTGATGTTGCTCAGTGGACCAAAACAAATTCCTAATTGGTGGACCATCTCCACTAATAATGGAAGAAATAAATCATTATGATTCTGATACCAGAATTGGCATTTTATAAAACAACCAAACAGCTTATTTGTAATGTTAACAAATCCTGCTTAGGAACTGTAGTTAAGATCATGATTAGAATGTTATATGTTCAGAAATGTGAAAAAAATGAGGTTTCAAATGACCCGAAACTACAATTAATATACAATTTAACAGTTCTATATTGATGATTATCTAAGGATACATTCAACTGGAACCAGAAAAAGTATAAGTTAAGTCACACAAAAATGTAATTAATGAGTAAATTAAAAGCCTAAATAAAATTAAAATGATAAAAATATATGTTTTATTTAGATTAAAAAAACAAGAAAACTGAATTTTTCAAATGGTACTTAATTGGTTCGGGCAGAGTTAAACTAAAGTGAATACTTGCTTACATACTGTACTTTGTAACAATACTTTGTTTGAAAATAAACAAATATAACTGTATTTTTTTTTTCTTGATTACTCATAGTGGAATCAAAGGTAAAATACATTCCAGACAAAAGCATCATTAAGAAAAGAAATCTTTATTGGTTATAATAACATTAGAAATACAAAGACTGGTCATCATCTATCACACACATGTGAAAACACAGACACTGTATCTAGTCAACAATTTAAACTGCTCCAATAGTACTGTGTTCCAAAATCTGGTTTGATCAAGGCATTGTAATGATTACTGTCTTAAAATAAATTAGTACACAACTGGTCTCTCTTTTTACAAACTCAGTGCAAACATCCACATCGCTGAAAAACCTAAGTACCAATAAAATGATGTACAGCTGAAGTGTAGAAATAAAGTAAAAAGTTGAAAGTCCACTTATTTTGGTAATAGTGAAACTATCATTAGGGCATACATTTAATACAGACCTACTTAATATCGGTCCAGATGTACATTGCGTCTACAATTGTCACATTTCTATTGTTAGATTGATTTACATTGCTAAACATACGTTTCTCAAAAAGAAAAACAACACAACACAAGCCTTAACTAGAAAAACAAACAAGGTTTCTTTTCTCTTTTCAACGCATTTTCCCGCATGAGTGGCACTTCATCCTTTTTTTAGTGCCGGACACTTTCATTCTCCCACACCAGACAAAAACGCTCAATAAATTCAAAGTTTCTCAGGAAAAAAAAGTCCAGTACTGATAAAGATTGTTAATAAATACATCATGTCTGGGTTGATGCTATGTGTGAACGTTGATAATGGATAGTAGTCAGTTTAACCTTGGTGGTTAGTGTCTCGGGAAAAATCTGACTACAACTTTTGAACTTTATTGCAACGCTGCAAATTTTCTGAACTTTCATCGGTTATTAAATTATTATACTACTTTGGACACTGTTGGCTATTGAAGGCTACTTTATTGACTATTTGAGCCAACAGTTGTGTTGTGAGGATTTATGTTGGATTTAATATGTCAAAATCCTTTTAAACTTATAAAGGTTTTACAAAAATGTATCAAAATCAATTGAAGCAAATTCAAAGTTATCTTAAATTTCAGCTTTTACGCCAATTTTTGGGGTTTAATGAGACGCAGAAAGGTATGGCTAGATAGTCTTTTACTAGCTTCTTAATTCTGCCTACTTGATAACACAAGATTGTTCAGAAGAAAATGTTGTCATAGAAAACACTGAAACTTCATTTTAAGGACGAGGATTGAAACTTTTGGGTAACATTTGGGCACTTCTTAAATTTAAGAAAGAGGAATGATGGAACAGCTGATGTCCAGTGTTGGATCCCTAAAATAATTCCACAGTACATTCAATAATTTAAGAAATAAAGTGGCAGAATGTGTATTTTTTTTTTTTCGTTTATGTGGCAACAGCATTGGTTTATCTTAAACTATAACACTTTCCGTCTAGTTAGCTCCAGTAAAGTTATCAAAAATAATATCGAAATTGTACCTTTTTGACAGTGTTAGCAAACAAACGTGGAAGTGTCCTTTATCGACTATGTCTCTTGACCGCAGCCTTCTCAACTGCTACTCATCAGTTGGCCCAAGTGCAGGCAGCGAATTGAGGACGTAGACTGCACAACTACACGTCTAGGTCGTCCGGCCGGGCTCGACTGCTCATGCGGCTGCTGGCCCTGCTGCAAGGCCTGGCCTCCATCAGAGCAATCGGCTGCATCTCATGGCCGACTGTGGAAGACAGTTTCTTTTGCTCGTGGGTGTCATCCGGGAAGTCAAATGCTTGTGCGTGGGAGTTTGAGATGGTGCTTCCACCACCATGCGGGCCGAGCCGATTCTGCTCAGTGGAGTAGTTGGCCCAGTTCTGCTCATGTGCTTGCTTATTAAAATTACGAACAGAACCCGGTCCCCGCTCACCTGTTGCCAACTTGTAACCCGGCGGGGACATCGGGGAGAGTGGCGCTGTCGGAGAGGAGCATCCGTTATAGTAGGCGTACTTGGTGGTGGAGAGATCTTTCGCGGTTCCGTTTAGGGTTCCAGTCCCAGCATAGAGTGTGGGTGGCTGTTTTAGCTTCACGCGGTCTTTGATTCTCTTGAAAAACACATAAAACAGCTCAATGACGTTGAGCATCAGCGAGACGAGAGAGACCACAAGCATGAAGATGATGAAGACGGTCTTCTCAGTGGGTCGAGACAGGAAACAGTCCACTCTGTGTGGGCATGGCGATCTCTCACACGTGTAGACAGCAGCCAAGCTGAAGCCGTACATGTACCACTGGATCACCAGGAAGCCCACCTCAAACATGGACTTAAAGAAAATACTGAATATGTAGGTTCTTAGCAGGGCTCCCTTCATTTTCACTTTGCCATGTTCTTCAATGCCGTATTTAAGCCTTTTTATCTCGATTTTTTTCAGGGGAATGTCTACATCTCCCCCGTCATTCTGCACAGCCCTAAGCGTTTCCTCTTTCCTATTGAGTTTCTGCTCCTTCCTGTTTAAGTAGAAAACGTGCGCCAGGTAGAGGAGCGTCGGCGTTGACACAAAGATGATCTGGAGAACCCAGAACCGGACGTGAGAGATCGGGAACGATTTGTCATAGCAAACGTTTTCACAACCAGGCTGCTGCGTGTTGCAGTGGAAGGCCGACTGCTCGTCCCCCCACGCCGATTCCACCGCAGTACCAAGGACCAGAATCCTGAAAATAAAGAGGACAGAGAGCCACACCTTCCCACCGGCGGTTGAGTAGGCTTGGACCTTGTCGAGCAGACGACCCAGAGCACTCCAGTCACCCATCTCTGGTTACCTGGGAAGAAAAAGAAAAACGTCTTCAGAAAGATGGATTTTTGTTAGAAAACCATATACAATTGTGCATTCGCCATCAGGCATTTGTCCCAGTAAGCCAGAAACACTGCAGTAGAGCCAGACATATGGTGTGTTACCCCAGAAAAGTCTTGAACCAATTTAGAGAAGTCATTTTAATGTATAAAACTTGTTTTGTTATATGTTCTAATAAATAATAACTTAAAAAAGAATCAAGAGAAGATAATAACATGTTGAATACTCAATATTGAAGATTGTTCAAAGAAATACAGTTTAAGAAATCAATTAAAAATAGATGGAAAAAGTATATACAAAATGGAAGGGACAACTCAAATCAAAAGAATTAAATAAAAATGCCATCGCAAAATATGTTGTCTATATCACCGCATAAAACTAGAGATTACAAGTTTGTAACTCAGAGAAAGTGAGGGGAATTTAAATTAGAACAACAAACTCAAACTTGGCTAATCCAATTAAGACGATCAGATATGGAAAACTGGTTTTCGCTGGTTTTAAAGTGCTTTGGCATAAACATGCAAATCTGTGAGAAAATCCCTGACTCACTCAAATCTGAACAAAATCTTATCAAACATATTAATTATAAAAAGATAAGTTGAGTTAATGGAGCTGAGCTGCCAAAGAAAATATGGACAAGGGGGAAAACTTGCGACATTAAATGTTATTGAAGCATGAGGTGACCTCTGAGCCCCCTTCAAGTCTTACAAACATGATTACATCACATTTATGTTTTTTTCAGGTTATGTTTTCTCTTGTGGACTGTGAACAGCCGAGTAGACAGAATCGAAAACACCAGGTAATCTGTTCATGAATGTGAACTTGATCCCCACGTTGACCCATGTTTTCTCAGGACTAAATCCTCTAGTGTCACTTGGTCCTGTAGTTTAACCAACTTCTGATCACATCCGTACATTCTGGTTGAGATTAAATATATCTCATGGCAACAAGTTCAATGTTCAAGTTCCAATGACGCAAATAGTGTGTCTCCATGGGGAATTGATTAGGATATATAGTTATCTTTTTTTCCCCTCACATGAATGTTGGTGTGACAGGATATGACACCCCATGAACTTAAGTGATAAACGTCTTCATTGTCCTGACACTTTTACATGACAAAACCTACAAAAAAAAAACTTCATGTAAAAATGATATATCAGAGGAACAAGTGGCGCACTTTTATGGATCAGTGCGTTTGTCCAATGGAAACTGACCAAGACAAAAAAGAACAATAGGCGAGTACAATGGCCCAAAAAAACCACACAAGACCCCCAAACCGCCACTTCTAAATGAAAAACAACTAGTTTTCCTGCTTGAGAAAAAACATTCTAAATCCTTTCAATTATAATTTCTTTTAGGACAGTGGGTAACTTTCTTTTAACCTTCTATAGTACATTTTGTAAATCAAATGCAAAATCATTCCAATTACGACAGAACAGATGTTGGAATATAGATGTATAGATGTTTTACATTGAATTGTAATAGTTTCTGAAGAAAATAGTTGCTGGCATTTCTCACCTGGACACGCAGAGACAGAGAGAAGTAGCTCCGGAGAAAACTTCTGCCACTAGGAAGTTGAAATCCAAGTTTGTGACTTGATGAAAAAGTGAGTTGGACTTGTCCTCCTTTATAAGAGTGCAGGTCAGCTGATGTCTACGTCAGGACTGGAGCCCCCAGTACGAGAAGACTTCTGACCAGTGATCTCACGACGCAGACAACTTCACGTAACTTAACTTAATGAACCGTTACGTTTACATTCAAGGTTTTCTTTCCTTGAACAGTTGGTTTTATTTTATTTACTTTTTACCAAGCACTCGATTTTAAATCTTATTGAGTTATTTATTTTAGTTTTTTAGACAGCAAAGTTATTTAAGGATCAAATTATTATTTTATTTTTTTCTTTGGTCGAAACGGTCCATCCGCACAGATAAAGAGCGAATAGCACCACCCAGTGATGAAAACACTTGCATTTGCTTCAATGAGGATCAAGAAAAACACATGAAATAGGCTTTAATCGATGAGAAATGTTGTGTTTATGTCTTTCTTGACAAACCATGTGCAGCAGCAGCATTTATATTTCAGGAATCTTTACTATCTAAAAAGAAGCGTTAATCACCTCCACTTCCGGTTCTGCTCCGTTTCCTCAAAGTCTTGTGGGTATTGTAGTCCGAAAAAGATGCAACGACAAAAGTAAGTAAGTAAGTAATATTTATTTATATAAAGCATAATGAATGTAGAAATAAGACTTTATCAAACAAGAATTAGGTTTTGCGCAGTTCATTTAAAAAGTTTGAAACAAACCTCGATGGAACAGGTTCGATCGTAATTTTAATAAGCCCATAGCAGAAATCCATATTCAGGATATAGGTTCAAATTTAAACTCTTATAAGTATTAGAGAATACCCATGTAGTCATACAGAAAAAAAACGATTTAATGTTGAAATAATAAAGGAAAAAGATGACAGTTATAATGCAACATTTATAGAATTCAAATGAAGGCTATTGAAAAAAATCAGAAAGTATTCAAATCATGTTATATGAGCATCCATGGAATTATGTAGTGGCTGGTCTTGTGAATATGTACAAATACTCTGTGTTTGAATGTGTTTCTATTGTAACAAATGTCAGGTGCAAAGCAGGTAAGAGTTTCTCAACTCTTCTATTGTGTTCACCCCTCTTCCGTATTTAAGGTCCTCAATTAAATGTGACCAGCCACGTTTAAAAAACGATGTTAAATCAAAATGAAATAACTTTCTCTTTTTTTTTGAGAAAAAATTGCAATATTAGAGACAAACATTAATAACTGAGGTGTACATACAGTATTTCTGTAAAAATAAACAGGTGATGTGACAACACATTGTCATTTCCAACTCAACCAACCCAATATTTTGACGGTTAGCATGTGGACTTCTTACACAAAATGATGTAAACAAGAAATGGAACCGGAGACTAAATGTGTGAGTTTCTGGTAGTAGTTTGTGTGAGAATGCTTTGTTATTGAAGATAATTTAGACTTTAACTGCTTCCCTATGACGTTTTATTTTTTACTAGGAACGGAAACGGTTTAACAAAGTGAAAGCAGGCAGGAAGAAGTTATGTCTGTGGAAGCAGCAGGATAAGAGTAGGACATTCAGTGGCCAGCTGTTAACCTCCTCAATGAAATTCTGCTGTAGTAAAACAACAGGGAAGGACAACTGATGGGTGCATCAAACATAAAGTGTCTAGAAGCAATAATAACTCATTTTTTAATTTCATTTAACTTTATTGACAACAGTCCCGACTGTACTGATCATTGCCCTCCTTCATTTGTCAAGAGTCAATAAATGAGCACATGCAAAGATGGAAAAGTCCTGGAGCCAGAGGCATGAAGGTTACAGGAAGGATGTTGAAACATATCTGGACATGAGTCTTATTGCACCCCAACTGTGACCCAGTTACACTTAAAATAATGCTATTCTGCAAGACAAGTAAGCCGAATTAGACGTTTGTGCAGCTACAGGGACCTTTTTCTGATAAAGTATCTGCAGTCCGTATTTTGTGAAGAAAACCAAGTTTTCCTGGCTCACGTTTGATATAAAAGGCACTTTTTAACCAAAGCAACATTTAAATGTAGGCATGTCTGCATGCAGTACACACAACTACATATACAATAGATTGTATTTGGTATTTTATTTACTTAATTTCCAAGAAAATACCTTCTATTTATTTATTAGTTAAACTGAGTATTACAATAATTGTTTTTTAAATGAACAAGCCTGATTAAGTTTGGAAAGCCCAGTAATATTCTGGAAGTAAAGGTTATTTTAAGCTTAGGTTTGGGGATCATTTGAGCCCAAAAAAGTAAATCTGGAGAGTTTTTCTTGTGCTGAGAGGCAAGTTTGTTTAGAAATATTGGTAATTTTGTCTTTAGAATGATCACACAGATCAGTAGAAGATTGCACTTTTTGAAACAACTCATTTTGTAACACAGTCCTTTCACCATTAGCAGGCGTTAATTTATTTATTCTTTTTAAAGCCTCATTCGAGGCCAGGAACGAGCAAGTGCTGGTAATGTTATGGCTGATCCTCTGTCTCGGCTTGAATTGAAATCTTTTTAACATTGAGTTTATGTTTGGATCTCCATCTGCTCTATTGTCTGTGTTTTTTGTTTCGTCAACAACCCTGACGGAAGAATGCTTTGTGGGGTCAATATCATTGGACTCCACTTGATCGTCTGAATCATCCTTGTCCTGTTCAAACTTCTGCTTCACACTCTTCACTCTTCTCTTCTGGAGATCTTTTGAGACTGTCGTGTAAACACAATGAAGTGACTCTGGATGTCCCATATCAACCCCTTTCTCTGCATCTTCTGTCTTTTCTGAAGTCTCATCAGTCATTTCAAAGTTCTTGCGTTTTCTCCCTTTGCCGGGAGCAGAGAGCTTTGTGCCTAAGGTGGAGCTATTATTTCCAGACTTCTGCGTCTGAAAAATGTTTGATTTTGTGTTGTTTGCTTGTGTTGATGTAACTGCAGGAGGGCTGATAACAATAGACGTTGAGATGGAGTCAAACCAGTTCAGCATTTTATCTGGCTGTTCTGGATCAGTGCAGGATCCATTTAGGAGGGATTCGTCCACAAAGCTTTTTGGTTGAGTCGGGCAAGGTTCAGCTGGTCCATCGGAGCAGAAAGCCACCAAATTGTCACCGTCTAGGCTGGAAGAAAAAAATGTAAAGTTGAACCTCCACTTCCACACAACTCATCTTTTGAGGTTGAACCACAAAGAAGTTAAAAAATATTTGGCCAAACACAATCAAGTTTTAGCCCCGTTTTATTTTTCTGTTGTTGGGCACTAATATTATTTATTATTATAATTAATAAAAAAGTGTTCACGTGAAACATCTTAATATAAAAAAAAAAAGTAAACGCACAAATTTAAACACTACAGAGCAGCGCTATTGGTGCAAAGTTTGTGGTCTTTAGATGTTCACAACTGTTTTTAATTACAGCTGATGTGTTACATAAAAATGTATTCATTTATTTCAATTGCTGAAAATATCTAAAATAATGGAAATAATGTTCAATTAATGTTTGCAAACCACAGTTTAAATGTCTCACCCCTTAGACCTTCACTGGAAGGTCAGCAGTTTACATGATCATTTTCATGTTATTTTTTCAGAGTGTACACGCATACACCAAGAGAGATTTACTTTCTGTATATGTTGATGTTAAACTTTTATTTCTGCAGAGATTTAAAGGTTTAAAATATATTTTCTTTTTTTCTGTCAGGTTCTGAGTCAAGCATGTAATCTATACTTGCTTTCCCAGATTAATTAGTATTTGAAATTGAATCTACAAAGCTGAAACCGAAAAAATAAGGAGTCAGGACAGTCTATTAAGGCAAACGATGGATACACAATACAGAGGAAGAACAACACACTCCCAGTGAAGATCCAAAGTCTTGTCAAATGTGATCATGATAGTCACCAACGCGGAAAAACGGATCAACCGTTTTACATACATATATTGTTGATAGTCAAACATTTTGAAAGTTTCCAATTTCTTTTAAATGGTAATAGGATTATGATCTCAAGTATTTGCTGAAAGATTTTAGGTCCACCAGGTTGCATCTCAACCAACTATGACGGGGTTTCATTAATTAAATGAAATTTGATTAAATAAATAAAGGGTGTCAAGGATTGACACCATAAGCATAATTAAAAAAATATGTTAAGAAAGAAGCCTGACCTGGCCAAACATTCAGTTCCATTCTGAAGCAGTTCAAGAAGATCCAGTCCTTCCAGAACGATCCGACACTGCATTTGGTACTGATGCCCTGGATCGTCAGGAAATGTGGTGAGTGTGGTGTTCACATTTCCTAGTAGACCCCCACCCTGGAGAAACAAGGCTCACTTGGGCAAAATAATGGAAAAACAATTATATTGGTTAGTCGTGGAGGTTTACCTGCATCGAGCACTCCATGACTGAAACTGCCATCACAGCATCTTCTATCATCACAGTCTCTCTGTACATGAGCTTGGCATGTGCTGGAGGACATATCAGCAGAACATGCAATGCAGTTTGAGACATGAACACAGCTTCAAAGAATAAAAAGAGGGTGAAAAAGTGCGGACTCTCCAACAAGTCCCGACTTCGGATCCATTTTTACACTCACTAGTGAGGTTGAGAAGTGTTCATCAGAGACAAATATTAAGGATCAACATTGATCAAAAACACACACACACATGCGCGCACTCACACGCACACGCATACACAGTTAAACAACAATTATATTGAGCCCTCAAAGACCAAGGAGCTGGTCTTTGACTTTGGGAGGTTCAGGATAAAGCCACGTCCAGTGTCCATCAGAGGCAACGAGGTGGAGATAGTTGAAAACTCGGTGTGTGGCTGGACAGTAAACTGGACTGGTCGTGCAACACAGACCACATGTATAAGAAAGTTCAGAGTAGACTGTACTTTCTGATCATTTAACATCCGAAGGAAACTCCTCTGCATGTTCTACCAGTCTGTGGTGGCCAGTGTTTTATGCTGTGGTGTGTTGGGGTGGAAATGTGTCCAGGAGGAGTGTCAACAGGTTGGACAGGTTGATCAGGAGGGCTGGCTCTGTGGTTGTCATGAAGCTGGACTCACTGAGATCACTGGACAAACTTCTGTCCATCATGGATGATGACAGTCATCCTCTGAACACTGTCATCAGTGAGCAGAGAAGCAGATGGAGAGCACAAATGCTCCTTTCCAGATGCAACACTATCAGACTCAGGGACTCATTCATTCTTTGTGCTATTAGACTGTTTAATTCTGAGTTTTGGGGAGGATAAAAGATCTTAATCTTTGTATCCTTTGTCTTTGTTATTTTTATTTGATATATGATCTTTATCTGTAGACTTAGATTGTGCTTTCTTGCTCTTTCTTTTTATTGCACTTTGTTCTCGTTTTTTATGAATCTATCATCTTTGTTGCTGTGTGCTGGCTGGAAAAACAATTTCCCAAAGGAGACCTCCAGAGAGATCAATAAATTTTATCTTTCTATCTATCCATTATATAAGTGCATATTAAATGTTTTCTCACTAACCAAACTGATGATTTTTTTTATTATTACAACATGATCATTTTATACAGAATGTTTTATCAGCCATTTCACTCAATTCATAAAGAACAGATGGAATTATAGGCCTGTTTTTATAAAATAATGAACAAAATGATCCGCGTCTGATCGCTTCAAGTCACAAGTCACACATTCCTTTAACAAGGAAAAAGTGCTTGGATTTGTGTCACGTATGGAGTCTTACATCTGAATATTTCTGTATGTGCACCATTTCCTGGATTTGAGTGAATGCAGTGTGTAATCAGCTAAAAAATTCACTCATTACAGTACATTAGACCCCTGAACTTGTCTGCAGTGGATGATGAAAAAGTATCTAATTATGAAGAAAAAGGCTACTTTCTTGACTGCAATATCCAACTCTACTTATTTATGCAAATCAACAAATCAGTCAAATCAACCATGAATGATTATCAGTCCATTCAGTGTATCTACTTACTTATGTTTAGCATATTTGATGAAGGTCCATCTTTTTGACTTTTTTTTGAATGGATAAGCAAAATGTTTAAAAGACTTCTGATGATAATGGTTTAAAATATTTGTTAACCAAATCGTTTGAAATGCAATTGGGAAATTCAAAAGATGAAAAAATGTTTTGGTTAGCTAATTGTTTTTCTCTGTATCTACTAAATTGAGGTTCCCTCTAAAATAGAAAAATGCGGTGGAAAAAATGTTTGTTGCTCTACAGAGTTAAGGTGGAAGTCCATTTTAAAGTCTTTACCTTCAGCAAGTCTGCTCAGACTCTCCAGCATGCGGATGGTAGTGCGCGCTGCATTTCGACATTCTTGTTGTCTTTGCAGCTGATAGTATCGCGTGAGAATGCGGTTGGCGTCGTCAGACACCTGTGGCTGCAAATGTTTGATGAAAGTGAAATAGGCCTTCATTTTCTCCATGTCCCACAGAACAGTAGAATCGGCAGGAATTCCTTTAAACCAAGAAAAAAAAAACTTTGTCAGGTACACAGTGAGAAAAGAAAGTCTATATGTAGATCTGGATTCAAAGACAAGAAAATAAACTGTTACAATAATTAAACTCGAAGACATAAACAGATGGATTATAAGCTCCAAATCGTGTTGTGAGTTTAGTGATTCTCCTCAGTTGAATGAAATGTTTTTGGTCAGTTTTTTTTGCATTGTTGCACTAGAGACATGTCTTTGTCTAATACAACAGCCAGGTTCGTCAAGCTCAGTTTGACAGACTCACCAAGTCCTGACTCAACACTGGAATTTTATCATCAAGTGCAATAACCAGAGTTTCAGTTTTGCCCACATCTAGCTGAAAGTGTTTACACTCAGCCATTGTTTGATTTCTAGCAAGCAATTGACTAAGAAGTTCAGCCTCTTGGGCTCAGTTGGATTAAACGAGCAGTAAAGTCATCAACAAAAATGTGGTTAGAAACATCAGGAAATGAATGATTTACCCAGGGGACTCCACACAACAGATCCGCTGATGCAGACCTTATTTGATTGGCTGACACACTGTAACTGCTCCCAGAAAGGTATGTCGAGAACCAATGTAACACAGACCCAGACAGTCCCACTTCATCCATCAGTCTTCTCAGCAAGATCTGGTGATCAACTGTGTCAAAGGCTGAGGACAGATCCAAGAGAACCAGAATCGTATCAGCCGACATCAAGTCACTGGACACTTTCAGTAAGGCTGTCTCCGTAGCGTGTTGTTTGCTAAAGCCGGACTGAAACTTCTCATGGATGCTGCTCCGATCCAGGAACAATGAAAGCTGATCAGAGAGCCTTTTTTTAAGATCTTAGGAAAGAGTGGAAACTTAGAAAAGGCCTGAAATTACTGAGGTCAGTCGGAGAGTTAACCCAGGGGCCAATTAAATCAAACACTTTATAAAGAGCCTACACAGATGGACGTCGGATGAGCAAGAGAAGGGTTTCATCTTGCTCACCAGTGACTGGAGACATGCTCAATGACTGCACGGGTTTCTCAGAAAAGGGGGGGGATTTTCTCTTTGATCAACTTCATTTTGTCTGTGAAAAATCGCAACAATGCATTGCTATCAGCTTCACAGTTGTTGATTGTAGCAGCAGGACACACAAGATAATTTATCGTGTCAAACAAAACATTGGACCATTTACCGTTACCAGTTTACGAATGTAGTCGTATCTGCTATTTTTGATCATCTCACTGTATTAGGACATCAGATGAGGTCTTTACACCTCAAGTTTAGTAAAAAGTATAGTAAAACAGATGTGCTCTCTTGTAGAATATTCTTCATGTTTAAGAATTAAAACCATTTGTGCATCAACCCAGCATCAGTCAAGTAAATGAACAATACCTCGGTCTTCAAGAATAAAGGATGAGACAATCTGGTCCCACTCTGCGTTGTTGACGTCCAGTAGAATGAGCACTAGGTCAAAGCGGCTCAAAAGCGGGCTTGCAAGCGCTACGTTGACGGATAGAGGCTCTTTTGGATCATATCGACTTTTAGGGTTGGTGGCGGCCAGGATGGTTGTTCTTGTGTTCAGCTTACACACCATTCTATTAAAAAACACATAAGGAATGATAACTATCTCGGATTTAATTTCTTATATAATTATTAGACCTTGACTTGAAAAAGAAGTAAATGGGACCTTTCCATTTTTCAATTAATGGTGAAGGAGCAAAATAATTTATTCGATTTTTATTCATTTTCCAGAAATAATATTCTCCTGTTACAAAGGGAAGGAGCCTATCCTAGCTACTTAGGTTGAGAGGCGGGGAAAGGAAAGTAATATCATACCCAGCTTTGGCGACACTAATTGACTGTTGCTCCATTGCTTCATGGATGCTAATTCGATCATGCTCTTTTATGCTGTTGAACTCATCTATGCAGCACAAACCACCGTCTGACAGGACCAAAGCTCCCGCCTCTAGATGCCATTCTCCTCCTTCCTTCACTGCAGCAACTGTCAATCCTTATCAATAGAAACGAGAGGGAGAAAAGTGTTTATAAGAGCTGCATCTCTACATGAGGTCAACTAAAAGGGTATGAATGAAACTTGCCTGCATTAGTGGATCCGATCCCAGCTGTTAACACTGAGCGAGGCATGATCTTGGCAGCATATTTCAAGAACTGTGACTTCCCTGTGCCAGGATCACCAACCAGCAACATGTGACATTCTCCTAGATGATACAGTATTTTTACCATGTTACATATTGTTAATACCATGTTATATACCTTGAAATGCTTCGTATAATCATCTCTAATGAGCATGTGGGGATCAACAACGTTCCTCTAACTCGACAACAGAACTAGTTGGATACGATATACAAATAATCTATATATAATCAGCAGTTGCCACGATAAAGTCCGCCAAATGTTTCATACAGTGAATTTGGTAACACTTTCTATGAAATTCTACTGTATAATGCACCATAAGAAAATTTACAAGACACTCTAATGCATTAGTAAGGCTTTATGGAAGACATTGTAAGAGGTTTATAATTGTGTCTTATGACAAAGTTTACGATGTATTCAAAGTGTATGAAATAATGCATTTTAAATCTAGGGTTTATAAGGGTCATATTATAGTTGACTGTATTATAACTTCTGCTATTTTCAACACTCAAAGAACTGCTTAGACATACGAGTCTTTTGTTTTACAAGAGTAAAATAGTGCTATTGTTAAGGTTTTAAAGAAGGCCCCATTCTCTGGTTTTCAAGGGCTTTAGAAACAACCCATTTTTAGAGATTCTCTCTCAGGGCACCCTAATTTCCCAAAGGTATTTTACCAAGGTATCAATCAGGATATGTCAAATTTAATCCTCTTTATTTGTCCCAGATTCCATGAACCAAAATTTGTCTCACTCTTACTTTGTCCCCCCAAAATGTCCCTCTTTATACTTATTTCTTATTTTAATAACTAAAGTAGTTGTTTTAACCATTAACTTAATCATGAGAAGTACTTGGTTTCTAGAATACCCCTAAAATCTTTTAATTTTATAAATATGAGATTGAAAAAAAGATCAATTGTCACCTCTGATTTTGGTTCCAGATGGATCTTTTCTCTGGACCCCACCAGCCAACACCATGGCAACAGCCAGTTTAACAACATACATTCCAAAGACTTGAGGACACAAACTCATCAAGATATGGTTCCTGCCTGCAAATTAAAGAAAATAAAACACACTTGTGGGCGTTTTCATTGTAATTGTAATTTAACTGAAGAACTGTGAAATACTTTCCTGACTGATAAATAGTTTCACCAAATAAGTCTTCATTTCAATATGAATGTATGCCTGCATTTGCTGTTTAGATCAGAGTCATTACTCCCCCAGCAACAACTTAAATGGAGTAGCAGTAAAATCATACTCTTGTCAGGAACCTTTTCAACCTTTTAAATCTTTTTAACTGTAAAATTGGTAAGACATCCAACATGAATCAACAAAACTGAAGAGTTTATCATGGTATACAGTTGTTGGGAAAGCAAATGTGAGCGCACCCTGCATTTTTTGTGGCGGGGTTACACTTCAAAAAGATGATTAAAAAAATGACAAGATGCTAATATACCCAGGCAAGCTTAGATAAATTGCAGTATCATACCTGTAAAGGGCTCATGTTTGTGGCTTTCCCAAAACTCCTCAAATTCTTTTTGAACATCTTCAGTGAGCAATGAAGAGGCCCCGTGCTGGTTGTTCACTTCAATATTGTTTGATTTAAGAACAAGCTCCACATCACATCTTGACCCATCATAAAAGGGTTTCCAACGCCGACTCATCACTCCATACACAACGACATCATCACCTAAGAGACACACAGAAGGGTTTTATTGGCTAAGTTATTTGCCATTTAAATCTTTAGGCTAAAGACTTTGGTGATTCAGTGGTGCAGATTGAACCTTTTTCTAAATAGCATCAGACAAATCGAATTGTTTTTGTGCAAACCAACAATTCAATGTATCATGGTTGGTTTGCACGAAAACAACTAGACATCAATTAGATTTGTCTGATGCTATTAACATCAGCATCAACAATGTGTATCAGGAAGTGCAAAAAATATGTGGTGCATCTTACTAGGAAATACATTAAATGTTTAAACACTCTCAAAAAAACAAAAAACTGGGGCATCAGGGTTTGATAATACAGTTCCAGAGATGACTATACTAACCAGATTTGCAGGTGTCGACCAGGTCATCCTCAAGAACAACAGTCATAGACCGAGGAATGCTACCCAATGCCAGCCTTTCCACCTAAAGCATAATGTTAATATGAAAATGAATGATGTTGTTATAACAAGACAAAAAAATCTGACAAGACCACCGTATACCTGCTCTTGAATTTTTATCTCCTGGTAGTCCTTGCAGACTGCAGGTCCAGAGCCATCAGACAAACAGGTGAATTTAAAGGAATTGCAGAGATCAGGATTCGGGCAGGTAAGTTGTGGGTTGAAGGAATAATACTGTTCAAAGTCGGCGTTTATTGTAAAAACGTGCCGGCACTTAGTACACATATAGTCTCGTTCTTTTTCCAGGACCTATGAGAGTAAGAAAAAAACATTTTGACAAAAAGGAGGCTAATCATAGCAGAGTCACACAAAAATGTTCGCATTATGAAAGCTCAGATAGATAGGATGAAAAAAAAAAAAAACGTTTGAAAGTGATTTTGTCATTTGTTTGAGCAGCTGAAATGTTTTTCGGAACCTAAATTTGTCTGCTGGGTTCGTTAATCAACCAAATCCAGTTTTTTGGTAACAAGAAGATTAAGATTAATAAATAAATATTTAAATTCCAACATTCATAATACTGTACTTGTAATGACACATACATTGTGATATCATCATATATAAAGCCTTAAAATAAATCCATAATAATATCTTACACATGTTTTTAAAAAAGCATTATATTATAGAATTGTTTATAATGTTCCCATAATTTTCAACTACACTTCATTTCCAAAAAATGCATTAAAGATGGCTTACACTGTTAAATGAATATAGATTTTGAAGATACGTTGGCTTCAAAATTAAAAAGATAAATAAATACTGAGTAGTTTTACTAACAAAATAAATTAGAGTGTAGATAACATTTTTAGTCATAGACTAGTCAGAAAAGTTGGAGATACAGAACCAAGTTAAAATGTACAATGGTATAGTGCAATATCTTGTATATAAAAATAAATGTAAAAGCCATTCTTACCTTTGGCACAGTGGTACGAATGATAGTGCCTGTGATGGACAAGAAGTGTCCTACATCCCTGGAGTGGGGAATCGTATTCCTGTTAAATTCCGGACAAAAAGGCAGCCCTGCAAATAAAGTGGAATGATTTTGTTCTAATCCAATGACATTTGAGATTTAAAATAATGGTTATTAGATCGATCAATCACTCAATTTCACCTGCTACATATTTTAGATACTTGTGGTCATGACAGAGTGGAAAATATTAAGTCAATTTGAGTACTAACCCGTAATACGTGTATGAAGATTATGTCTTTGATCTCTTCTCCAACTATTTTGTGAAGATGCAGAAGTATTCACTAATATTTCTTTTGCTGTTTTTTCCAACTCCAGATCGAATAATGCCAAAACTTCTGCCGGATATGCATTGAAGTAGTCACCAACCTAGAGTACAGACAGTACAACAACAACTACTGTTATATCAGGGCACCCATACTACCTTTAAAAGCAATGGTTAGATAACTTAAGACATTTTGATTAATTTCAGGGTTCATTACCTCCATACTGGCTTCAAAAAGTGTCAATGCATTGACAACAAGTGCATGATGGGTGTGTACATCACAATTCAAAACCATGTGTGTTATGTCTTCTTGGTGGTGCTCCGCTAGGTAAGACCTAAACAACTGGCTGACCAAGTTTTTCTGGTCCATATCAAGAGACATTGTAAAAAAAAAAACTCTACCTAAGAGGGAAATACGTTAATAAACACCGATATAATTTTAACGTAATAACTCAATTTACATTAACAGTGCAATACTAAACGGTTTCATAAAAACCAACACCTGGCACGACAGTGAAAACAAAACATGCCTGTGGGTGTCAGTTAGGAGCTCACATTAAAGTAGATACGAACCGTTTTGAAAAAGTAAACGCATGTTATAATAAAGCTTTTCATAAAATGATTAAGTCGCTTGCTTTTATATAAACAAAAGAAGCTTTTGCCTGTCACCACTTTAGCTGCTCTGGTTTGAGTCCCGCGCGCAGTCGGTGACGGAGCGTAATCTTGGTCGTCACTTCCGGTAATGTGTAAGAACACTTCTGCCCCCGGAGGTGAAACTCCACCATTACAGTCGGTAGCTCAACCGTTGAATTCATTAAATATTCCCAATAAAGTTATCAGATTATGTATAGAGTTAACATTTTTATAAATTATATAAATAACGTATAGTTCACAAACCAATTTAATTACAATGCCGATTGTTGTCTTTTTTCGCAGTAGTATGCCAGCCAATCGACGGGGGGCGCTGTTTCGATATTCAGGCATTATCTTACCCAAAACCAGAGCTACATAAGAGAAAATGTATGGTGGTTGTGCGTGTATCAACCTTTTTCTTTTTTTGTTTCGTGTATAATTTGTTAGTGGTTGTTAAGAAACTGTGACCTTAATTTAAATTTGACTTCTTGATAATTGACGAGCAGCTAGTACCGCTAGGAGAAGCGCATCAGTGGCTGGTGAGATGTTACTGCTTCTGTCATGGATGAGGATGTTTACCAACAAGTCACATATGCAATGATTGTAATCATCTGTATAATTGTTACACGATATCAACATGAATTTTGTATTTGCTCAATTATTGTGTAGAAAAAGCATGAGAAAGTTGCGGTAACGTAATGGTTGTATAACATGTGCAAATCCATCTACATGATGTGCATTCCTAAAGATTGAATAATTATCAATGGATGGATACATTTGAACAAAAAATCGATATATACCAGTCAATCACAGGGATAATTATGAATCTACTTTTATTTGTAACAGTTGTATTGTATTTTGAATTGTACACAAAAAATAAGTTGGCCTCTAAAACAAATAAATCACACACTTTTTATGTTAACTGTATGATAGGCTTTTTCAAACCGTCACTCTTCTTCGCTTGATGCTGTAAAGCAGGAGTCTCAAACTGACTATCCAGGGGTCCATTCTTGTGGAGACTGCGCCGCAGATTTATGGATTTTCTGTATTTTACGGTGAATTGGGCCATTTTTGTCTAAAATGAATGAACCCATCTGTTCCATCTTAACTATATATTTAAATGTATATCAATGATCACGTTTGACGTTGAACAAAAAGACCCAGCCCTCAAAAACCTAGACAAAAAAATATAGGGCTGCGGAATATCATGTCATGGGCTGCACATGACTAGTAGGCCTGTTTGAGACCCCTGCAGTAAAGAGTCGGTGCAGATTTTTGTTACAATTTTACAGAATAAATTGTGGTTACTTGTGTATCTCCTACTAATTAATAACTAATTTTTTTTTTATCTTGATCCAGGTACTCTGTAAATCCGCCATACATTCTACCTACCTCTACGTAACTTTGTCCAAAAAGGGAGTGTATGTTCTAAGTCGTCACCATAGGAGAATCTATCATTATTTTTATCTGTTAAATTTGTGGAGCATGTGCTTACAACCCACCATGTCCCCAGTGCATTCACTGACAGACTATAGTCAGGAAAGGTTGATTCCAAGGTGGTCCTCTCTCTCAAAGCTGTCCAGTGGGTCGGAACTCAGTGTACCAAGAGCATTAAACAGCCCTGGATCACAAGGATCTCTGGACAGAAGTCTCAGGCGGTATAACAATAAAACATCTCATGGTTTAACACGCAACCTATCTTGTGTACCTAACTTCACCTCACACCACTTTGATATCTGCAAGTGGAGCAGCTCAAGATCACAGAGGCAAGTGTCCTCTGCCCTTTCCTCCCCTGTAAGATTCAATAGCCAGGATATGAGCCCTGCCTCTTTACTAGATTTCAACCAAGCTAGTTCAGGAGTGGCCAACAAACCATGCGTGTCACTAAGCCAACCCACTGACATGGAATCCCCAATCAAGCCTGCCACTCGAACAGAGATGTGGTTGATGGAGCAGATGGAACAGAGCTCTAGAATGAAGCATGGGATGGAATCTGGCTGGAACAATAGTGCTGGATCAAAAGGTTTTGGTGGAGAGAGCCTCACCTTGTGGAACAGACAGAAACCAGCTTTTACGCAGGTAAGATGACCGGATAAGTGAGGATACTTAATAATACCAGATGTTTACTTGTAACTGTGCATTTCTGCAGATGCTCGTGGGCACACCTCCTTCTATGAATATGATGAAGATCAAGGAAAGGTTGCTGAGAGAGCAGGAACTTGAAATTAACAGGTAAATATTGCTTTGCTACATATTTTAAGAGAATCTGTGTTGGTTTAGAATAATTTCGTATATATTGCCAAACTGTATGTACAAGGGTATATTTCTAGTATTGCCTGAGAACTTGCCGAATGTATAGACCACATGACTCTTTACAATTTGTAAATGCTTTCATTTGTTTTGAAAACAAAATAAGTCAAAACATCAGCTTTAAAAGCTGCTGGAGTCTACTGAACCATCGCCAGGATCTTGCAGGCTTTAATTTAGCTGCTAAGGATGTTATTTTAATCTAGCGGCCGGAAGTTTAATTGAAACAGATAAGTTAAAAAAAAATGCTGTGAATATATGCATGCTAATTTCAAAATAAAAAAAAGGTATGGAGAGATGCAGTATGAATCTGTGGGAGTAGAGCATTTTCCACTGACAGTTTTGTGCATAGTTTTAAATGGTTAGGCTTCAAAGATACATTTGCACATTGCAGAATCCGTTGTCATCAGTTGACAGATGTGGATTATTCCCCTGAGGTGCTGGGAACTGTGATTCCCTTGAGCAGGACGCTAGATAAAAAGAGGGAACATCCATCGCTGCCATCCTGATTCACAGCCTTGTCACCTCCCATCTAGACTACCATAACTCCCTTTCTCTTCGGCCTCCCACAAGAACCCCTCCATAAACTCCAACTGCCCTCAACAAGATGAGGAGAAGAGCGACTAAAGGCTATGCTCCCAAACTTTGGAACTCTTTAACCACCCAACCTCCGTAACTGTGACTTTCTTTCACTCTTCAAATCAAACATTAAAACTCTGTTCCACATTGCATACCCCTCATAACCCTTTCATTCTGCTTACCACCTTGTTCTTTTGACTTGTTTTTCTGCTTTTATTGTAGTTTGTGTTTTTTGTGAATCAACTGTGTTGAATTATTTTATTGTTTTTCTTTGTGAAGCAACCTTGAGTGCCCAGAAAGGCGCTTATAAATAGATAATAATATTATTATTATATAATTAACAAATGATCCGCATCTAGCGTCTTTAAAAATCGAAGTTGTTAAGGTAGTGGTGGGCAATATCAGTTGAAGTTCAGGTATACATCCGTACACTCTATCAGTGACAATCGCTTATAGCCAAACCATCCTGACCACACCTGATCAGGGAGGCTAAGCACGGTCGGGCCTCGTGGGAACTTGGATGTAAGACCGCCTGGGAATACCAGGTGCAGAAAGCTTTTGATTCATTCCCTTATGAGGGCTTTAGGATCGACAGTGTATGTACCTCTCCCGCCTTTAAACTTGCCATTTTAAATGATCTGAAACCTACTAACTGGGTGACAACTTCAATAAGTTTTAAACGATCAATAAATATTGGAAAAAATAATAGATAATAACTTAAAAACGATGAATATACATGGATTTTAAACAGTTCAGAGTATGGCCGTGATAATGAAGGATAACAACATAGATGCAGGTTATTCAATGCTCTTATTTTGAAATGTTCTACTTCTTTCCCCTTGTATTTAAAACCTATAAAAAGGCTTATTCTGAATGCCGTAATTGCTTACCGCCATACCACCCTGAACATGCCCGATCTTGGAAGCCAAGCAGAGTTGGGCCTGGTTAGTACTTGGATGAGAGAACGCCTGGGAATACTAGGTGCTGTAAGCTTATTTTCCTTCCTGGTCCAAAGATATGTGGACTTCTCTATTTATTTCTTTACGGTCCTTCTGCGAACACACTTTGTCTACATTAATAAATAAAAAACAAAGCATAGTGCTTTTAGCGCCAGCCTATGATGAAGGGCTAGGGTGATTCTGTGGATTTGTAGTTCAAGGGAAATATGAAGCTGGTTTAACTATTGTTTCTTACTTGTCCGCAGCAAAGTTCATATGTAGAGTTGATCCTCATGAGCTGTACCACTTAGGCAGGATGTCAGTCAATAAAATTGTGGAAAAAAGACGTTCAAGACAAGAGTTGACAAATGTCAGTCTCGTAAGAAGGAAACACCCACACGGTCAATTATATGAAATTGTAGCATGAGCCGGATTTCCTCGTGATCAGACAAATCCCACAACACTTATTTCTATGAAGGCACCATCATATAATGCCTTTGTGTATGTGAAATGAAAACTCTTTAATTCAATTTAATAAGTGTGTCTTGCGCATATGCTCCCCAAATTCTACCCAGCTTCACACATCACCAGGTCTATGGGTGTTTTTAATATATTTGGATCTATAAATAGTTATCGTTTTAAATATGTAGGGTCATAAAACATGCAGATTTGTTTCCATCCCACGCTCCCAATGAAACAGACAAAAACTTTTAAAACAATACAGATGTTAAATTAGCGTAAACAGTTTTCCATCCATGTATACAGAACAATTGAAAATGTGTTTTTTATTTTCTATAATCGTCAGTCTGTGTTCTCCAATTATACCTTATCTAACTCTCTGTCACATCTGTTTTCTATCAGGCAGAAACAGAAGATCCTACAGCTCCACGCACGGATCAGAGAGAACGAGCTCAGTGCTCAGCAGGTCCTGCCAACTTTGGGAAGTCCTGTTGATGAGTCTCTTATTCGAAACACTAAGGTGCCAATGTCTTTGCATTCATTTATGAATATGCTCATCACTGTCCCTCATGTCTTACTCTTTGTGGAGCAGGACCTTTTGAGGGACGCATGTTCCTATCAGCCTTCTAATGTGCTCCAATGCGACAAGGAATCTGACAGGAAATTGGCACTGGCTGAAGTGGAAGTTTTGCATTTGAATGAATTGTGCAAACAAGTAACTGAGAAATACACAGCTGATATCAAGAAGCTGGAGGAAAAGGTAAAACACTCTAAACATGCTTAATGTAATAGGAAATAAATGAATGATAATATGAAATTGTACCACTGCTGACACAGATCAGGGCTTTCAAACTCACACAAGCTGTCTAAGTTGCAGGCCAAACAAATTTGTATTTGACGAATAGGACATTTAATTTTGATATTGTCTCTTCATTCTTTGATGCTAAATGTATGTAAGTTAGAACGGGTGCTTTAGTGCCACATACCCGTAACATGAGATGTGTACTCGTACTATTAACTTGCATTGACTTAAATACATAATCCAGAAGGTACGCATGCGTAATTAAAGACTTGTAGCCGTAAAAAAAACAAAAAAGAAACGTGACTATATTTTCCAAGTGTCAAGTACAAGTAACTAAACACAACCTCTTGCATCTACAAGTGTGAGTCACAGATTTGTTTTGAACATTAATCACTGCTAAAATGGGTGCATATGTTCTACACACTAGCATGAGATCTGTACCTGTACTTCAAATGTGCATACACATAACTACATATTTGTACCCATAAACCACAAGGCACAGACTTAAAATAATTGAAAAATATTTTACGATTATATTTTTTAAAGTTTCCAAATGCTTGAACCTGCTGTTCATAATTACAGTGAAAAAAAGAGGAGCCGCGCAGTATTGCACCTCTTCGAGCACAACTCATGACAACGCGCGTTCCATCAGCCACTTCATCGCTATCTATGCTTAAATCGATCCGCCATTTGAACAAAACCTGAGAAATTAATCCTTTTTAAGTGTTTATTCAAAACAACGGTAAAGGATAGCAGTGTGGTAGAAAGAAGGTGTACAATATTCATTTAAGGACATCGTCAGGTCTCAGATGAAGTTGTCAGGTTTCAGACAAAAACCTCCGTCAGATTGAACGTTATCAGGCTTTAAAATAAAAGTCTTCAGACAAAACATTAAATGTTCCCAGAAATATACAGAGCCGGACATGGTTTAAGTTTAATTTTATCTTTAATTTACCTCATGATGTCATCAACCTTGGTTGCTCAGTCAGTAGAGTTGAAGGCTTAGCGCTAAAAAAACACGGTTTCGATCCCACCAGAAACCTTACACTGAGACCTGTCGATGTCCTAAAATGTACACCGTACACCTGTCTTATTTCTACCATACTGCTAGCCTCTACCTTTTTTATTTGAATAAACACTTAAAATGGATTTGTTTCTCAGGTTTCTCCCAGATGTCTATTCAAGCTGTTTATATACAGTCACAGTAGGGAAGAGGTGCTGAAGCAGCTGATTCACGTCACGTGATTGACGGGAACTCGCAGAGTTAGGCCTTCACTTCAGGAAAGTTACGAGTGGTGTGTCAAATTTCAGTATAGTATTAAAACAGTTACAGTATTCACACGACTAACTTCACTTGCCTCTCTTCATCAGCAACCAGACAGAAACTGTCGATCACAGTTTAGATCGCATTACAGTATTCACAAATGGGAAGTGACAATAATTTGACGGATGTTACGTATCACATTCAATATATAACTTTATTGAAAAAAACAAAAATCCGTTGTTTTATAGTGATCAGCGACTGTTTTGTGTAAGATTAATCATTTACAAAACACAACTTTTAAAGCGATTGGGAGATATAACAAACTATTTACTGAACCAGTAGCTTTATAATAACATTTTAAGAACTTAATAATAATTTAAATCAAGGTTTTTCTATAAAAAATATTATAAACATTTGATAATTCTAGATCGCTACTAGGAACATGTAGTGTCAGTGATTAAAACAATCATAAACCTCCCTCACGTCATAAAACATTTCATATGAAGGTCATTGTTTTGTTTGTAATGATTCAAAGGTTGGTTTAGTTAGTATCACGTCTTTTACAATTAAACACGTTGTCCTTGATCTAACAAGACTTCACACATACACCAACAACAATACAGTGAAAACAAAACATCCCACATTGTCACAATAAATAGTTTCTTGTATCTTCAAATCGCTTATGAAGTTGTGTTTCGTAATAATAATTGCAACTTCAATAACACATTTCTGCCTTGTGGTTTATGGGTACAAATATTTAGTTACGTGTATGCACATTTGAACCGGTACAGATCTCATGCTACAAGTGTATATGCACCTATTTTAGAATTGATCAAGGGGCAAAACAAATCTGTGTCTCACACCTCTAGATTCAGGAGGTCGTGTTTAGTTACTTCTACTCCTACACTTGGAAAAAATACTCAACGTTTCTTTTTTCATTTTTTTTATGACTAAAAGTCTTCAATTATGCATGCGTACCTTCTGGATTACGAGTATGACTATGTATTTATGTCAATGCAAGTTAATAGTACGAGTACGGGTATGTTGGAGTAAAGCACCCGTTCTAACTTCATATAAATGTATCTTAAGAATCTCTTGGCTTGTCCTCCTTCACCAAATTTTTTTATAATCTGTCCCAAAGACAGGTGACCATATCAACAACAACAATAATATATTTAGATTTTTACGCAACCATCCAGCGGGCCACATACAATGACTTGGTGTACCGCATTTGGCCCGCCTGGGCATGATTTTGACACATTTTAAATAGATATAAAGAAACAGAAAATATGCTGACAGCATAATTATTTAAATCATGCTTAAAATGCTTAAACAAAAATTAGATTCAAATTTGCATCAAAATACAAATACGCTACTCTCAATAAATAACAATATTTATGTAACCATAACCATAGACGGGGATTACCGATTTTATTATGATGTTTTTTACAAAGATTATAGGGCTAATTAAAATGATCACTTGAAAAATGGAAAAAGGGAATTTGCAAATAACATGTCTTACTCCAAAATGATCAATTTTCCCTTCGTAAACAGATTCAGACACGGGACCGATACATCAGCAGCATGAAGAAAAAGTGCCAGCGAGAGAGTGAACAGAACCAAGAGAAGCAGCGGCGTATTGAAACACTAGAGAAATACCTGGCTGATCTGCCCACACTAGATGAGGTGGAGGGTGAGGCTGTGCAGGTAAATATACACACAGGGATCAATAAATAACACATTTGATCCACAATGACAAGACTTCTATTACAGAGAAACTACATTGATCTCTGTTCAATTATATTGTGAATCATTTATGGCTCTTACTACTGTAGTTGTTTAGAGAGGTAATTGCACTAAAGACTCAATAAATCAGTCTCTGTGATAAATCTAATATGAAACTAAAAACTGCCTGGAAAAAAGACTTGGCAATGAAGCTCAATGAGACTTGGTGGGAGAAAGTGGTCAGTGAAATCTGCTTTGTTTCATCTTGGGCTGGACTCTCCCTCATCCAATTTAAAATATAGTCTATGAGATTCCTTTCTCAAAATTCAAACTTTCACAAATATACCCAGCTGAAACAACTGATAAATGTGACAGGTGTTTCAAATTGAATTGTCATTTGGGGCATATGTTCTTTCACTGTCTAAATTACATTATGAAGACCAGGATATAGGGAATTACAGTTATATTTCCTTTGTTTTCATTTTTATTGTATTTAATTTCTTTGTATTTGTTTTCTTTGTAATTTTAAAAAGGAAAGCAAATCAATGTTTATTGTACACTGTTATCTAATTTTCAATAAAAAATATATGTAAAAAAAAGTTCAGTTGTCATATTAAAGGTGTTATGACATATCAAGATTACAGTATGCCAGTAATATGTGTTTTAGGAGTGAAGGTGACCATCATCAGAACAGATAAAGGGGAAGTCCTATTAGGTTCAACACTCACTGTGATGGAGTCTAACTAGTGTCTACTGTAATATTTATTTCCAATAAGAAAAGTTGTTGATGTGTGTGTTTGTGTTTTCAGCTGCAAGAAATGCAACATAAAGCTACAGATCTTGAAGGGACAGTGTCCCAGTTACAGAAGAGTCTAAAAGAAGGATTTGCTCTGATGAAGGAGAAAGATGAAAAGATCAAGAAGCAGGCCAGGCGAGAGAAGGAGTTAATAGCATCCGTTCACAGGTAAGACCTAAAGTCCAAAGTCATGGTGTATCTCTTCCTTGAGATACAACTACAATGGTGCTACTAAATATCCAGCAGATGATACTTGGACACGTGAAAAATAAACATTTATCTGTCGTTTCTTAATCAAGTGTCAGGTTAAAGAATGACTTAAAGCTTCAAACAATAAAAACAATTCAAAGACACATTTATCTGTAATTACAATGAAAATAAGGGGTAGAAGAGTTCCCAGTTCTCTGTCCTGATCCTCTCTGAAGACAAAAAGTTAGGGCTGCCGTTGCATGTTCGGCGCAGTTCTCCACAAGTTTTATTACACTCAGTGACGTGTGATGAGGTTCTCAAAAGTCTATACAGTATTGAATTGTTGGGTTTTTTTGTGGGATGTTAGTCTACATCCTCTAGATCTATAGCAGTCATCGATCATGGCTGAATATTGATTTATAGCTTCATAAACCTGTCATCTTTGACATTGACATAAGAGTCATAGCTGAAATATTATGTTTTGATTATCAATTTATTTAAAATTCTATTTTCCAAATCTTTAACCTCCCATATTTAATTATCTAAGACCTTTCAATTGGCTGAAATCTAAATTAGTTTTAAACAATAAATAGAAAAATTAATGAAATAATAAATAATTAAAAAAAGGATTAGCAAATGTGGATTTTAAATAGTATAGGGTACGACAGTTATGATAAAGGATTACAAGGAAGACGCAGCTGATTAAATGCTCATAATTTGAAAGCCAAGCGTTTATATCCTCCTACTGTGGAAATTTCTGTAAAGTTTAGCAAGAACTCGCCAGATTTAAATTTGGCTCAAGAGTGAAGAATCCCAAGCGATAGTTAGCTTGACAGCAGAATGATGTCAGCGCTTTATTCTTAGTAAATGTTAAGTTACGATGACTCGATCACACATTGTTGTCAGGAAAGACCTGCCTTCTGTTGCTTCTAATTGATAAATATTGCTTGTTGCCTCTCGTGATAGACCCGCCTTTTGTTGCTTCTGATTGGTTAATATTGCTTGACTTCTGTGATTGGCTAGATTTAGGCAAAAAGGACCAACGTCTTTTATAAATAAAATATAAATATTGAGTATTAAATGGGTCAATATTAGTGTGAGTAGAACAATTTTTTTTTTATTTAAGGCCAAAATGTAGTTTTTAAATATTCTATTGTATTTTTCTTAGTCTTATCTTTTTTATACGATTGAGATTAAAACCATTTCTGGTCTTACCTTTATCTGTATATATGGTCTATGCGCCTTTCCTTCGCCACAAAAACCTCTGTTACTTTGTTGTAAAAGTCCACCTTATTTTCTTTAGTTTTAAAAGTCTCTCCACTTCAATGGAGATGTGACGTAGTTTGTGAAGGCACAGTGGTGCGTGCCTCAAGCTTTGCCTTTTCACTGCGGTTGTATCTCCGATCAGCGAAACTAAATAAGACCCTTACAAATAATAAACTTTATTGATTAAAGACATCAGCCAGGCTGTGGAAAATCAAGGCAAATAAACTTATCTGTGAGCATTATATTGACGACTGGCGCGAGTCAATTGCTTGTATCAACACAGTTTGTGATAGATCTATATACCATTTATACAGGCTGCAGCAGAGAGTCCAAGAGTGTTTGGCTGATGGAGTGAGGCTGCCCATCAATAAGATGCAGCTGATGACGGATGACCACTACAGTCAAAGCGAGGTATGATGCATTGCTTAACCACTCAAAGCTCACTTGTTTTGGGGCCTTCGCCATTTAAAGTCCTCAGTAAACTGATTCAATTGAGTTTTATTTCTATATTCATTCTAGCTTCAATATTTTAAATCCTGAGAAGCAGAACAGGGCGATGGATAAACATTATATTGATGGTCATCTGTTCTAGGATACATATCTGAACCCGTGGTTATTTTGAACGAATGCAACCGCCAATGTGAAAACACACCACTTAATAATAATAGTCGCACATCTCTGCGTCTCTTCCGCATTTAATGTAGTATGAATATAGTTTTAATGTTCTCACCACCCTACTTCTTTTATTTTCTTCACACTGTATTCAAAAATGAACTAACAAAACTAAACACATGTATCTGTCTTTTACAAGAAACTCACCTGATTGATTCAAGAAATGCAGTATTGCGATCTCCTAATTTTCAACACATTTTTTTTTAGCAAATTTTAACTCCAGACAATCTTAAATTCACACGTAAAACTTGAATCTCAGACCCAGAAGGTAGTTCGCTATCATTGGCAGATATAAAAAAGTACATGAAGGAGTTTGGACTGGCTGATAGCTGGAGAATGAAAGATAAAGAATTCAAAAATTATTTTGAATAAGAATGGTGCTTCTTTTTAAAAACTATTGAAACATCAAACATCTCTGTGTCCCTTCCCTGGGAAACAGCTAAAGCAGTACTAAAAAGAAAAATAATCTCTTTTCTTCGCATAAGAATAAGACTGAGGAACAACGAAAAAAATATTTAGAGAGAAAACTAAAGAACTTGAGGCAGATTATTTAAACAACCAAATTGATACTCTTCTCTGTCAGATTAGGAAAGTTAAACTAGAGTTGAATGATATCTTGAATAACAAATTGAAATTTCAAAATACAAAGACTACGTGTAACTGAACAACCAAATCATCAACTAAATATTTGGCAAAAAAAATAAAAATAAAAATCAACCATCTCCATTATAAAGGACAGTAGTGGAAAATCTTTGTATACACAGGAAGACATTAATAAAGTATTTGAGGACTTTTATAAACAGCTATATAGTGCAGATTTAAACCGAGACACAGATGATATCATGAAGTTCCTTAATGGATTTAAATTACCAAATCTTTCTAGAGAACAAGTAAATAGTTTAGACAGGCCCATATCACCAGAGGAAACCTGTATAGCTCTTAACAAGATGTCCATCAATAAATCTCCAGGCCCAGATCGGTTTTCAGTTGAGTTCTACAAACACTTCTGGCCGACTATCTCCAATCTATTCATTCGAATGGTAACAGAGTTCACGTTAACAACTAAAATTCCCTCATCAATGAATACTGCTATGATAAAGCTACTTTTAAAACCTGATTAAGAACCCTTCAATCCAGCAAATTACTGTCCCTTTTCACTGATCAACACAGACATCAAAATCTTTAGTAAGGTATTTGCTTCTAGAATAGACCCAACTCTAATACATCCAGATCCAAACAGGCTTCCTCAAAGGTAGAAAGTCCTCTGAAAACACAAGAAAACTATTCAATCTAATACAAATATCGACTCAAAGTAATTCTGATTACTTAGTATTATCAGCATTTATAGGGTGGATTAAAGCACACTTCTCCTATGACCACAGTCACAACCAATGGGATTATTTCAAACATTTTTAGATCAAACAATGGCACTAGGCAGGCGTGTCCGCTGTCTCTGTCTCTCTTTGCTCTTTTCATTGAACCCCTTGCAGCATCAATCAGGGAAAGTGGAACAATTAAATATATCCCAACACCAACTAGGAAACACAAAATAATCCTTTATGCAGATGATGTGCTGATCTTCCTTAGGAAGCCAGAGTCATCTCTTAAAGAATGTTTTAACAACATCCAAACATTTTATAGAATCTCCGGCTACACTGTAAACTGGTCAAAATCAACTAATCTGACACCTGGAAAGGCCAAACAATGTGTGTTAACGTTAGTTTCTCCACAGCGTCTAACAGTAGGCAACATTAATATTTAGGAATCTACATCTCCCCTAATCTATTAGTGCTGTTTTCTTTTTCTACAAAACAATTATCCTTACAAAATGATTCCCATCACTCTGAAGTGTAATTGGTTGAAATCTGTAAACTCTGCAGTTAACCAATTCTACTGGAAAAATAAAATGCCACAACACAAGGCGGACTTAAAGCTCCAAACAAGCTAAAATATCTAACCCAGTAGCTAAATTATCCGAAGTCTGACTCTTCCTGGCTTGAGACAGAACAAGCTAATTGTAACAACCTACTGCTATCAGATCTTCAATTTGTCACTTATTATTTTTAAAAATTCACCTATTACCACATATTGTACGAGGAAAGCTCGCTCATTGGCTTCTCTAAATTTGTATATACAGTTAATATGACAAATTCACACTTTTTATAATACCTAAAACTGCCTCAGTTTAGGTCTTATAGGTTTTAACGTCTAGAGTTTAAAAATCTTACACTACATCTAATAATCAATCAGTAGATTCTGATGTCATACGATTGAAGCCGGAACGATGTTTTAGTCTAATGGTCAGATCCTTCTCTATAAGACCGTTTGTTGAAGCCCCGCCAAACTGTTTAGCTCAGTTAGTTAATGTGTCGACAACTATTTTATTGCACTTGTTATGGCTTATTTTATACGGTAATATAAAGAAAAGTGAACAAATTCTGATCATTTTAAGTGTTCTCTACAAGAGTCACAGACGTTCTTGTGAAACATCACCTCAGTTAGCTTGCAGCTGCAAATGAAAGCAGGTAAAGCCAGTTTTCCTCATGTGATTACGTGATCGGAGCTCCCATTCTTGTCCAAGATCTTGCATAAGGTGGTGTCTGAGCAGCTGGCATTGTTCCTCGATCAGAGCTACATCCATGAGAATTTTCAGTCCAGCTTCCGCAAACATCACAAACTCTATGTAGGCAGCCTTACTAAAAGTGTCCAGTGACATCATGATGTCAGCTGATTCGGGTAAATTCTCTGTTCTGGTTCTCTTGGATCTGTTCCTCCAGCTCCAGATCCTCCTGGGAAAACTTGAATCAGAGATGAATCTGGACTGTCTGGGTCTGTGTTACAGTGGTTCCTTTCAAACCTTTCTCGGCGCAGTTTCAGTGTATCTGCCGCACAAATGAGGTTTGAATTGATGGATCTGTTTTGTGGAGTCCCTCAAGGTTCTGTTCTGGGTCCTTTAATTTGTTGTGCTGTGCTTGATTCCCCTGGGTAAAAAAAACACATCTTTGCTGATGACATCCAGCTCTACTGCTATTTTGATCCAACTGAGCCCCAGAGGCTGTGCAGCTTAGTCAATCAAATCAATAAAAATCAAACAATGGCTGAGTGAAAACGCTTTGCAGTTAAATGTGGACAAAACTGAAACTCTGGTTATTGCTCCTGATGATACGATCCCAGGGTTGAGTCAGTACTTGGGTGACTTAGGCCAGTCTGTCAAACTATAGACTAGTTAAACACTGCAGAAACCTGACCAGTAAATGTTTCCTTCAACTGAGAAAAATCTCTTAATTTAGGAAAATGTTGTCAAGGCATGATCTGGAGCTTATAATCCATGTGTTTGTGTCTTCTCGCCTGAACTATTGTAACAGTTTATTTTCTTATCCGAATAAGAAGGTGCTTTCTCGCCTGCAGTTACAGAAGTTACCCGCTCTAGTTGAAGAACTCACATTTCTCTGATCCTAAAAACTCTTCACTGGCTGCCCGTTCTTTCATGATCAACTTTAAAATTCTGGTTCTTACTTTCCAAGCTATTCATGATCAGGCTCCTCCTGAAATTATTAATCTGATCCAGCCTTACACCCCAGCTCGGGCTCTGAGGTCTGTGGATCAGAATCTACTGATGGTTCCTCACACACGGTTCAGGACCAGAGGAGAGAGATCTTTCCAGGCTGTTGCTCCTAAACTTTGGAACAATCTTCCTCTCTCTCTGCACTTGATGGATCTACTGACTCCTTTAAGAAACATCTCTCATTTTTATTTGTGCAGGGTTTCCCCTGATTTTCTGGAACTCCTGTGTTTCTCTCTCGTGTCTTGGCCTTTTAAAGTATGTATTTTAGCTGTATATTGTTCTTGATTGTTAAAGCGCTTTGTGACCCTGGTCTAGAAAGGCACTTTACAAATAACCTTTACTTACTTTCTTACTTACTTACAATACTATTATACCCTGTGACCCACCCAAAACCTCTAAAGAGTGAGCATTAAATTAATATAATTTCCTCAAAATTGGAATCATGAATTTGTCATGAATCTTCTGCTCCCCTTAACTTTCATTATTATATTAAGAAATTGAAAATCTGCAAATATCCCTAACTAAGTATGTAATAAATGTAGTTTGTATTTCATCAAAAAAAATAGACAAGTTAATTGTAATAGGGGTCTGCTGCCTAGGCTATACGAAATTATCATCAGACGGATACACACACACACACACACTGACAGACGGAAAGACGTTTTTTTTATTATTAGTGGAGGACTATAACAGTTTAATTTTAATAAAGAAAATGTATGGTTTCAAGTTTTGATCAGAATAAGCTCGTCATTTCTACTTTCATCATATTCACTTGAAATTGCCGGACCACACCCCCTCTGTTCTAACTGGTCAAATAACTTCCAAAGATTCTAAATGGTTGAATCGCCCTCCTCAGAAAACTCAGTCAGACACAAAACCACAAACAAGGAAGCAAAATATTTTCTTCTTATCTTTTCAAAAACAGCCCTCATCGAATGAAAGGCCTGCGCTGTCTCAGATCCACGGTGAGGTGCCACAGGTGAGGGAGCTGCTGAACGAGATGTCCCTATGTCTGCTCGACCTGCGAGGCCTTTGCAGCATCTTGGCTCAGAGAGCACAGGGCAAAGAGCTGAACCTCTCACTGCTGCTGGGCATGAAATGTAAGTCGAGCTACACATCAGTTAATAGGCCGGCATAATAATGTTTTCATCAGTATTTCTCTTTTTCCCTCCAAGCTATGGCTTAATTTCTCAAGTTAGATGACTTATATATTTTTAAGTCTTCATTGTGTTTTTAATTTACCCCATTGAATGATCTATAATGATTTTAGAACCCATTGAAGCAGTTGTTGTCTTCACTGTTAATCAAGTTATTAACATTGTATTCTCTTTTATTTAGCCCTAAATGTTTCTTCAGAAGAAAATGAATGCAGAGATGCTGTGGAAGAAGAATTACATTTCAGGCTGCTGGAGGTTGACAAACTAAGGAGAGACATTAATGAGTTGAGGAAAAGTGTCTCAGACTGCGACGGTTATTAATAAAGGTTGTCTCACCATGACACCATGAAAATCTGGGTATTTCTCATTTTCATAATTATTATTTCGAAATTTAAAACATAAATATGTGAAGACAGAACATAAAAAAGGCTCTGTCCTTTGATGGAAGGTTTACATGTTTAAACCTATTTCATATATAACATTTTTACATTATTTATTTGTTTATTTTTTCACATTTTATGTATTGATAGGTTTAGTTCTATTCATTCATTTAACCACAAAACTGCTAAGAGACATTGCATTCATATGACTGAGAGACTTTGAACTTACCTAGAAGATGAAGCAAGGAAGTGATCACCAGAACAGTGTGCTAGACAGCTCTTTCAAGGCCTGTGTTGTACATATCATCACATGCAAGAACATGTTACATTACATTTATTTTAGAGATTAACCTCAGCTGGAGACAAGAGTTGTTGTGACAACATTTTAGTCTTGGGGTCCATGGTCAAAGAATTTCAGTCAGATAAAGAACAAACCCAAGACACTCACAAGGGTACTTTTCCAATTACTGTAAGTATGAAATTGTTTTGTTTACTGCAAATGACATTTGCATACTGCCTGTATTAAAGTAATTTCAACATCCAAACTTGATCTGGAGATATTGTCGTTAATGTATGACCAAGAAAACTGTGCTTAATTAAACAATTTTACATTTTGATTTAAAAATTATTTTTTTGTTCATAGATTAGGCAACATAAAAACCATTAAAATGGGAAGTTAAAGATCAATAAAGTTGAATTTTGCAAGTAGTTTTATCTTGATCCATATGAGAATGGGTCAGTTTGACCATGATAAACAAGACTGAAGGAAATGTAGATGTAGATATAAACAATTCAGCAAGAGAGTAATACTGTTTAAAAATACAGATAAGATATAAAAAAATATATTTTTTAAAAGTTTTGATTTCAAGAAGGTGTACTGCTCTGTACTTATACCTGATAAATGTGCAAAAGAGTGTAATTTATTAAGGAGCTTGGACACAGAGGAGAAGACTTCATAGTAAAATACAGTAGGTGGCGGTAATTTACTTCGAGTCGGTTCCAAGCAGCCAATCAAATACCACACAAGAAGAAGAAGGGTTGGAGGATTTCCTGGTTTGACATCTATTCTCGGTATCGATAATGGGTGTCGTTTGATCAACTTAGATAGTCAACGATCTGAAGAAGCGTGCTTACAATTTTGTCGCTGTTTGGTTCATTGCATTAGTCAAAAGGAAGGAGCTCAAAACCAAAGTTATCCCTTTAGCAATCGAGCTAACAGGATCCTGCCATGGCTGCGTCGGCTAGTTGCTCCCCGGTGGGCCACAACATCGGTCTCGGCACCGGGATGTCGATGTTTCGCTGGCTGGAAGTGCTGGAGAAGGAGTTTGACAAGGCTTTTGTGGACGTGGATCTTTTGCTTGGAGAAATTGATCCTGATCAAGTGGACATTACGTACGAAGGGCGACAGAAGATGACAAGTCTGAGTTCTTGTTTCGCACAGCTCTGTCACAAAACCCAGACCGTGTTCCAACTCAACCACAAACTGGAGGTGAGTTATATATTTGAATTCATGTTCTTTGCCATCAAAAGATTCTTCAGTTTTTAAGCTTCTGTTGAGTTTCATGCGCGAGATCCGTTTCTTCTTTATCCAATAAAAGCATAGACTTGTTCAACCTAATAGTTGTAAGTGGAGAATCTCTTCCACAGACAGACAATCTCGAGGGATTCCTACTTGTTGAACCAGTTTGGACAGACCTTTCCAAATGTTGAGAAGAGGGCAACCTGTTTAACTTCTAGTGGGATATCATTCCTTCATACGAGCTACTTGTAATTCATTTAAATTAGGACTCTGCCCATTTTGTTGTTTGTATGTTAAGATGGTGTCATTATGGTATCATTATTTATCAACCCAAACGCAATTTTTCTAAATATGAAATCCAGTCCATCACAAGTGAATGAAAATTCCAATTCATTCATAAAAGATGATTTCTTCTTCCCTTTAAGTTCTTTAATTTTGATCAATCTACTCTCTTCCCGGTTTTAACTCCTTGATTGGATGTTTGAGTATTTATGGCATATAAACAATGCTGTACCATCCATTCCATTTTTATAGGTAGTCTTCTCTGAACATTAATGTATACTTCATGGCTAAAGTAAGGATCTCAGAAAGTAAGCCAGATCAGTGTCCCTCAACTACCGGTAACCAGTCTGTGTTGCATTTGTTACCGGCTGCAGAGAAAAATTAAAGAAATTATTTCATTTTCGTTGATTCTGTGTTGTTTTTATGTCTGAAATGTGTTTAAATTTGGAAAAAAGACCAGATTATCTCATAAATTCTTATAGGATTGTGACTTTTGTCATTTTGAGTACTAAAATAAGGAAGTAGTGAAAATGAGTAAAACACAAACTCTATGTAGGACTATCTTGGAGCTCCTGTCGAATTATGGTGAAACATATCATTCTGGTCTTAATATTAGTTTTTTTACATTTTATTTCTGATGTTTTTAGCTGTACGTCGGTCCATGAAAATAATGCTGTCATTAAACCGGTTTGTGGTGCAAAAAAGGTTGATTTAGATTGACCAACAGTCCTCAAACGTATGATGCAAGTAAATTAGTTTGGCAACATGTGATGGAGTTGAATTAAAATAATCAGTTTCCATGAATTCATCTAATTTAATTACACCACAAAAACACGGACACACTTACTGACACAATAGAAACCCCAACAGACAGAAGTACAGTTGGAAAAAAACCAACAAAGTTGAAACAATGGACTGATTTGTTTTGTTTTTGTCATCATGTGACTTTGCTCGCATCAAAAGAAATCCTGTTGTCATTTGTTTTCACACTGTTCACACCTTTAGGCCCAAATCCTGGACCTGCGCTCAGAGCTCACAGAGGCTCAGGCAGAGCGGTCAGTGGTGGAGCGGGAAGTCCATGACCAACTGCTGCAGCTTCATGCGCTGCAACTACAGCTTCATGCCAAGCAAGGTCAACCTGAGGAGTCAGTCGCCATCAAAGACAGACTGGTGAGTTTGATGGGTGTTCCACAGTCATTAATGATCCAAGATGGCGCCACGTAAGGTTGCCCTTGTACTGCTGCAATCAGACTGGTTATTAAAAACCTGTATTAAACATCCACTTTTCAAGAACTAATTTAAGTAATTTTAAATGTTGTATTGTGGACCGAAACAAATTCCAAATTAGTGGACCGTCTCCACTAATAATGGCACAAATAAATAATTCTTATTCTGACAAAACTTTATAAATGGTATGTACTTGAATTTTAACCAAATAATTGCCTTAAGTAAAACACAACATTAAACTACATTTAACTGTAGATTAGGAAACGCATTTACCATTGGAAAATACTGATATATACATTCCATTCAGTTATCATTATCAAGTACAAAAAATACTTTTTTCAGTTTTACTGCACTTTTAAGTACAATTATCTTTAAGTTGTGGTACGACTAAGCAATAAGGATCATCTTTGAATTCTATTATTACTCTCCAACTTTGCTGCAACTTGTGTTCTGAAACTGCTCTCTGCTGCTATGCTCCCTCTCAGTGAACATGTCTCAGCAGCTGCATGCTTTTAGTGAATTAACAACTTCACAGTTCATGCCTAGTTTTTCCCTTGCACAACATTTTGTTGATCCCAGTTATCATTCAAACCTTATTTGTAGTGCTTGGTTATTCCAAAATGTTTGTTGTGGCTTCACTGGTAAACATGCTTTGTTTATGGGTGCGTGTACCGTAGAAGTGCTGGGTTCTGCTGTAATGGGTTTTTATGAGCTAAAATGTATCTGCATTCAAATGACATCATTTTCTAGAAGGCCTGAACCTGTCATCGCAATTCGTAATGTATTAGTGGTTCAAAAACTTCACATCACAAAAAAAAACCTTGTACAGCATTTTTCCATTTATAATTTTTTTTAACTTCTTAATTTTGCCCTTCCATTAAAATATTGGGATCAGTATTAAGTGACATATGTTTTTCAAATTAGTTTTTGCAATGTACTTGCCACACCTTATTCATTTTCAAGTATACACCAATTAGCAGACAAAATTGGTTTATACTTGGTTTACATGGAGGTGTTAAATGAGTTCTGATAAAATGTGATGTTCAATATTTTGTTTGGTTATCTTTAAATGTTTCAGCTCAATAAAGTGACCTCATACATGTAAACCCTTGTTATCTCAGGTTCAACCTCCACCACTGCATAAGTATTTCTGGAAGCCAGGGAGGTCGTTCAACATTAGCAAGGCAAAACATGGGATACCACAAACACATTTATTTTCAGGCCTTTGAGTCACTTTGACCCTGAGATGATGATAAAAACAACATACACAAGCCAAGCTTGTAAAAGTATGCTTCAAAATAAGTAGTTCCCCTTATTTACACACATATTTCAAAAAGGTGTTTTTCTTATGGCACTGTAGGAAAGTTGATTGGAATTATATTGTATACATCTTCTTAGTTGTCCTGTGCTACATTAAACAACAACACTGTTTCTCTCTGTTTATCTGCCATTTTAAACTTTTATTAAAGCTTTCTATTGTGATGTTTTTTTCTAATGATTTCTTTTTCTTCCTCTGCTGATTCTTCTTCTGCTTTTTCAAAGCTTGCACCAGCAATGAAAGATTTGGTAAGTTTTGACATAGTTTAGCTCCAAATACAGTTTAATCGTAGGAAGAGGATTGGGTGATTGTCTTCCCCACATAGTATGGGGCAGAAAATGGCCAGTTTGAAATAACGTCTTGACAGTAACATCGAGGCACCCAATATTTGTTCTCTTACTTTCCCAATGTGGTGTCGTATATAAGTTCAGCAGTAGAATATGAAAAACGGTACATGCTACCTTAAGTGTTTCCTTTGTCCTTAATATTCTACTTGTAACATCAGAAGCTATTTTATATAAGATTATCTTTCCCATTCAAAGTGATTTCCATTAACAAAAACCTGATAACGCTGTGTGACAAACCTTGATGTTTGAACAATCACAGCAGAGTGGGTGTGGTTGGTATAAACAAGATTTTGGCTCCAGAAAAAACATGTGTATTCAGTGGGCCAATGTACATATTTCAATGAAAAGAGAGTTTTGTACCAGCAAACGCATACTGATGAGTACAATAGAGGTACAAGATCTATTTAAGAGCCACTTATATCAAGACATTAGTTGACCTAGATGATAATCTAGGCCCATACAAACAAAGAAGAAAGTGATATACACAACAGTAAATATAGTCATTAACTTTAATTGGATGTATGAGATGGTCTTACTCTGTGACATAACATTAATGTCTACATTGCAGGAGCAGGAGCTGGAGGCCAGCAAGAAAGAGAAGTTGACAGAGGCTCGGTTGGAAGGAGAAGCCAAACTGTACAGAAAAGAAAATGAAGCTCTTCGAAAGCATATTGCTGTCCTGCAGGCTGAAGTGTACGGAGCTCGACTGGCTGCCAAATACTTGGACAAGGAGCTTGCTGGAAGGTAACTATGCTTGCACAATATTCCAGAGTCATGTGGGTTGTTTTTGTCGTTCACAATTTACAGTGCCACAATATTTGCAGAAAGATTTTCTTCATCTTGGTTTAATTTAAATTTACTCCATGGTGTAAACTTCGGCCTGTGCAATGACATGGTTGAAAGAAGATTTATGCTTGCATAAAGTTTAATCTTTGAGATATTATTTATTTTGTTTTTGATTAACTTAAACACTAAAATAGTAAGAATGAAATAAAGAAAAATATATAACATTGTCAATACTCTCGACAACAATAAACATTGAGTTAAAAAATAAGGTAAAATAAAATTATATAAGGGAAAGAACTTGGACAAAAATAAGAAAATATTACTTTCAAAGCTTCTTAATTGAAGATGCTTGTATAATTAGGGTATAATTCTAAAAGTAATAATAACATACATTTAAAAAATATTTATTAGGTGGTTGTTACAAGTAATTGGGGAGTTAAATTCTCATTCCCGACCATTTAAAAAAAAATCTATCACAGGGTGCAGCAGATCCAATTACTGGGCCGAGACATGAAGGGACCCGCCCATGACAAGTTGTGGAACCAATTAGAAGCAGAAATTCATCTTCATCGTCACAAGACGGTGATCAGAGCGTGTAGGGGGCGCAACGATCCAAAGAAGCCACTTCCTTCACCTGTGGGTCATGTGAGTGTATAAACCCAAGCATACATTAACAAGTAAACATTGGTTATCATTTGCAAGTTAATAAATAGATTGAATCAATAATATAGGTATTGAATAATGTTCATGGTTGGCGTTTATTTTGTGTGTTATCTTATTTCATTCTTCTGACTCCACAAAAAACCCTATGTTGTGTTCACAACACCGGCAATAAAAGTTTCTGATACCAGGACCCGGACATGCTGAAAAAAACCCAAGGAGTTGGACCGATCCGAAAAGTGTCCCTAGTGAAAGAAGACCATGAGGGCTTGGGAATCTCCATCACAGTAAGAAGCTAACATGTGTGTGTGTGTGTCTGTGTTGGTTGATATCACATCGTTGTGTTTTTAGAGTGGCAAACAACTGCATTTCCTGTTGGGCAGTTATTTACCCTTCCTTGGTGGCGGAATTGAATAACAAAGTTCTAAGTGGTAAACTTGAAGCAGGAAAATTACATCTTGAGTTTTTTTTTAAGGGTGGAAAGGAACACGGCGTTCCTATTCTGATCTCGGAGATCCACCCAAGTCAGCCTGCGGATCGCTGTGGAGGTCTGCATGTCGGAGATGCCATTCTCGCCGTCAACAGCATCAATTTGAGAGATGCCAAACATAAAGAGGCTGTTACTATCTTATCTCAGCAGGTGACCAGAAAGAGAATCTCAATTTGATCTTCTATAAGCTTCAGTCTTATCCTGTGTGTCACAGGGAGGTCAGATCGAGTTTGAGGTGGTCTACGTGGCTCCAGAAGTGGACAGCGATGATGAAAATGTGGAGTATGAAGACGACACTGGTCATCGATATCGACTTTATCTAGATGAACTAGAAGCTGGTATCGCAGAGCCGGCCAGCAAAAGTTCTGCATTGCGACAAGGCAAGTTCTCCTAAATATTTTTACTGACTTTTGTCCTGCTCGCACTAATAGTACCAGACGGGTATTTGGTCATCAGATGACATTATTAGATTGTACTGTGTTTTTGAATATTATTTTGTTTTTACTTTATTTGTATGTGATGTATAATGTAAACTGTATGCAAAACAAGAGGAGCACAATAATCTTTCTTGAGGACTACAGATGGAAAGTAGCATTGTGCTAAATCTGGTGCAGCCATCTTTTTAATGTAACTGCACATTGTCCTTTTAAATAAATAAACTACACTAAACTAAAAACATGATGACATATCCCCATTTTTCGAAGCAAATCCTGATAAAAAATATATGATGGAAAATTAAAATATTGCAAGCAACACTAATCTCCATTTCGATACCAACATATTAGTCTCCTTTTCCGTAGCTCATTTAATATTCCATTAAAACTACTGTAACTGGTCTATCTGTTACATTTATATTAAATTAATGCTATATAAATCTACGCTGACTCAAGGGACCAAACACCCACTGCCTGCTTTGCAATAATTGCATGTGTAGTATCAAAGCAAAAAAAGAAAAGAAAATGGAGTAGACAAAGATGGCTTTAGAAAATATAAAGAATAATCTAAAATTATAAGTGAGCAAACTATAAAGAGAAATCTAAATTAAAGTATTATTTGGTGAAGCTACTCTATTGATGCTTGCTTAAATGTAAAAAAGTCAAGGGAGCTAGAAATAGCAAAGAATTAGCAACCAAAAACACAACAAATCTGAAAGAAGAATTCAAATAAAAATATTTAAAGTATTTATAAATGTATAGTTGAAGGTTTGTAGGTTGACATATGCCACAATTACCATACCACTACTCCGGTTTATTTGACAGAGAAAACAAATCTATTTATGGACTACAAGGAACCACGCGAACACTGAAACTCTCAGGTGTCTCTATATACCTTTAATTACTGAAGGATAAGGAGGAGGATGAGTGCTAAACATGAAATATCAGTACTTTTTTGATCTGCAGGTCAGGAGAAGATTTCCCTTAGCAACGGAGCAGAGCATGCAGACACAGTGGTCTCGAGTAAGAGCAGTGCAGAAGAAAGTCCACAGAAGCACCCTGACTCTGACTGATCCTCCAACAAAGACTAAAGTTCACGGACTACTGAAACTAATACTTCCCCGATGAGCTGTCCACATTTACTCTTCTTGTGTTGTGTTTTTGGATCTTCAGCTCATGATACGATGGACCGAGGTCAAAGTGGTGATGCATTGACAACAAAGATGTTTTCTAAACTCTGTTACTTTTACTTCTGGAGGGTATTCATGGACTGTTATGGTCCTGCATTGATGGTTGTATTTCTAAAAATAAATGTTTGTTTTTAAGACCTGCATGTACATTTGCAAATAGGAGGAAATGTACATTAAACTACTCGACAGGACTTTTCCAGGAAAGCTGGTCAGAAGTGCGTGGACAGATGGTTCCTCCTTCAAGCTCACGATTTATCAACTTGGTTGCATGAAAACAGTGTCACGGTAAACAAGAACAGCAGTGATGTTTTCCCCGTTAGAAAGATGTGACGCTGCAGAACACAAGCAGATATTTTTATTTTCATCTCATCGCCTCAACTTTCATTAGTCTTTTAAAATCCTCACTGTACTTTTCTCCAGTCTTATTAAGGCTGATGTTTTAAATAAATGACGGTGAACAACACTAGTACCAGATGACCTGTAGCACTCTTGCTTGTTGCGCAGGGTAAGTCATGTGAACAACCCTTTCTTAAATAAAAAAATTAACTTTTTTTTTTACATATATTGCCTAAAACGACATAAAACCTGCAGCAACTATTGCCAACCAACTTCTGAAGGTTTTGAGGGTAATAATTAATGTCTTGTGCTTCCTTTAAGGGTGGTTTTAAAAAAAAAATCCTATATACACCTTACTACTATTGGATTGACACTCATGGTGCATTCAGTAGCCTGGAAAACCTGACCTTCACAGAAAAATAAACTTTACAAAAGAATCTGAAAACTGCTTTTTTTTTTTGGTCCGGGATTGAATCAAATATTTTCAGTCTAAGGTTACAGCAGTAGAACTTTTTTTCTGGCGTTTAGAATTTTAATTTAATTTAATAGATAACCTCAACGACTGTCTGATATCATCATGCAGCTGCTCCCCAAGCAACAATGACCAAGTGGTCTTCCGAGTTCCTAATTTGTGGTGGGTAATCCAGACCCATAAATCTAATCTGATGTGTTTGTAGACTTCCTGTTCTATAAACACCTTAACGTTGTAGGTATTAAAGTTAATATATTTTTCTGCCTTGATGCTGGAAAGTTAATTTTTTGGGGTGGCAGTAATGAATAAATTAAGACGACATGTTTGATAAATTGACATTTGTTGGAAACATTCAACATAGTTATTTCACCCTCATGTAATTTTCGATTATAAATATTAAAAAATATATTTTTTCACAGCTATTTAAAGATTAAACAAAAATATCCCTGCCCTACTCTGTGTGATAATTAGACAGAAGAAAAGGCCACACAGTGTTAAATTATCAACTTTAATTAAACATTTTGTGATTGGAGACAAGTTTCAGACTTCATCTTGACTTCGCTCAAGCTTCCGTTCGGTTCGCTCAAGCTTCTGTTCACCATCTGGCTGTTGGCTTTCAATAACATGAAGCTGGAATTAAACAAGCAGAGAATGGAACTTGCGGTTTTCGTGGACAATAATATCCCAACAGATGACATTAGATGTACAGTAATTTGGGGGCAAGATTAGGTATGCACCGATGCAATATTACAATCAGGTATCAGTCCGATCCACTAAAAGTCGGATCGAGTATAGATGAAAACGCTCCGATCCATGTGCACCGTTCCAAGCAGTTTAAAACTATATTTGGTCTGTTCGGTTATGGTCTGTTCTTTGATTGAATGATCAGTGTCAACTTGTGCATTTAACTTTGATAAGGGAATAAGCTGTAAAAAATATAATGAATGAAGTAAAATTGTACAAGATTGTTTGTGGTATGGACTGATGTATCGTAAATGTGCCTAAAACGGTTAAAACAAGATTAAACCAACAGGGTTTTGAGCAGACGGATAATTTTTTTTAAAGGCTTAACGAGGTAAACCAATCACTGAAGGAAGTCTTTGGGGGAATGAATAGAAAAAGACCAAATGTTACCAAAGTGTGGTCCATGATATGGCGTTCCTCTTTCAGAGCATTGTCCAGACCACTCCTCGAAGTAAATCTTACCACTCCATTTCCGTTGAAAAAGCCAGTTTTTCTGTCCTACAAAGAAGCAAAAGTTTAAGAACCATAATGTCGACAATTATAATACAGCTTGTAATGTACAACTTTTGTTAATATATTTTGAAAGCGTTTCGTTTCAATTTACATTACCCTTGTGTAGTCTAAGGCTTTTCAGTCATCTTTAAGGCTGAGGTGCATCTCAAAGTAATCAAACAAGAAATTAGACATACAACACTTGAATAAACTTACTAATTCAATGAAACATTGTCCAACTTTTCCAAAGTGTCCAAAGTATGTTTTAAGCTCTTCTGCAAAACAAGAGGAGCACAATTATTAGAGGTTAAATAATTCACTTGAATAAAAACAGAACATATCAACTAACCCAACTGAATTAACATTTTTGTGTGTACTAATAAAAGCAAGCTTGTTCCTTTAGGTTGTTTTTTTTTTTGTAGCAGCCCTTATTTAAACAAAAGTGCAAATCTGCAAAAGAAAAACAGCAAAAGTATCATGCAACTTTTACATTGTATTACAAATGATCAATAGTGCATTTAGATCATTCATTTTGGTCCCATTATAGATTTTTTTTAAGCAGTTGATGACTGCATAAACCCCCCCCCCCCCCAAAAAAAACCATAATTCTGGTTGAACATTCTATAAAATTGTGTACATTAGTTTGTTCCGTTTTTCCACTGCTTGTCTTGCCCTGTAAAATATACAATTACTATTATTATAAAATAGATAAAAAACAATATAAACCGTTTTATAGATGCGTCTATATAAATTGAGATAACAATGTATACATGTGATATTTGTGTAACGAACTGAGAGATGAGTCCTCGAAGACAAGACACTATATAAAACAATAATATATAGAGATAATAGATATGTTTTGCAATAACATTAGAGAACTGCAATATAATCGTAAACAAACTGAGCATCGGAGGTTAATGTGACCTTGTAAGCCAAAACGGAGTAAACTGTTAGTCATTAACATCACATGATTAATACTTTTTTTTTTTATAAGAGGCTTACCGTGAGATACCGACCATGGGATTTTAGAAACATTCAACTGAAAAAACCTTCTGAGCACCATGCTGCTGAATGAACATACACGGAAGACAAGCGCTTGTTTGCGGGTACGGTCGCTGCTACGCTATGCGCATGTGCAGTGCAGGAGCGTCAGCGACGTAATGGCGTCACTACCGTTGGTCCACGAGCGTCTTAAAAAATATAAAATATATATTAAGTTATTTATGCGGTAAATAAGTTGTTGTCCAACTGAATAATATATATTTTCAAACCCTTTAAGAAACGTCTAGGATAACAACTGTAAGGAATAGCTCTGTATTTAAAAAAAACATTGTTTTGAGTTTGTTTAATGCGTTATGTAACCTTGTGTGTTTGTGTGTGTAGTATTCTGTCAGGTATGAAATATGTAGCAGTGTCACAGACATACAGTATATATAATATTCACTAATATACACCGCATCGACTGCAGACAACTATATCCAGCTGCAGAGGCAGAGGATTCAGACCCGTCGTGACGAGCGTTCGGGGCGTGGCCAATTCCGGAAGTGGCCTCAGACTAACTACGCCTTTTTTTAATTTCGTGAAAGACTTCGAAGACGAAGATGGAGGAATTTGTACAAGACACAGAAATAATTAAAACTGTGACAACCATGGTGGACAACATGGTAAAATAAACAAATATCAATGTTTAAAATGTCTTTTAAATGTTTACTGTTATTTCAAGTCATAAAGTTTTCACGTAGTTAAATGACAAGTTCTACCCTTTTTAAAATGTTTACTGTCATTTCATGTTACAGTTTTCACGTAGTTAAATGACCATTTTTACGCTTTTTAAAATGTTTACTATAATTTCATGTCATAACGTTTTCACATAGTTTCAGCAATGCTTCTGTTAACTTGTTTTTCTAGATATACAACCTCAGCCAAATGTAGGTTTACAACATTGTTTTTGTTTATTAATTAGTAAGTAAGTGAGTTATTATTACTTGTAAAGAAATGAAGGTTCAAGCAATATATATATACTGTATATATACCATTATATATACACACATCAAATAAGCTTAGACGAAAAGTTAGTAATTATTATTATAACTTCACTGTGTGTGACCCTGGCCTATAAAAGCGCTCTACATATAATAATTACTTACTAATTACTAATTACTTCACTGCTGTATCTTTGGGTGATATTTCGGCACTAGTGAACAAGATGACACCCTCCTCTTGCTCAGATGACGTCCTTCCTTGTAGGCTTTTCATCAAAGTATTTGACGTAATTGGCCCCTGGGTTACCAATATGGTGAACCTCTCCCTTTCCACAGGGGTTTTTCCCAATGCATTTAAGCATGCCATTGTGGAGCCTCTGCTCAAAAAACCAGGCTTAGACCCAACTGACCTCAGTAATTTCAGGCCTATTTCTAAGCTCCCTTTCTTGTCCAAGATCTTGGAGAAGGTGGTGTCTGAGCAGCTGTCTTTGTTCCTGGATCAGAGCGACATTTATGAGAAGTTTAGTCTGGCTTCCGTAAACATCACTCTACGGAGACAGCTTTATTGAAAGTGTCCAGTGACATCATGATGTCGGCTGACTCTGGTAAATTCACTGTTCTGGTTCTCTTGGATCTGTCCTCAGCCTTTGACACAGTTGATCACCAGATCCTGCTGAGAAGACTGAGGGATGAAGTGGGACTGTCTGGGTCTGTGTTAGAATGGTTCTCGTCTTATCTTTCTGGGCGCAGTTTTAGTGTATCTGCCAATCAAATGAGGTCTGAATCGGCAGATCTGTTGTGTGGAGTCCCTCAAGGTTCTGTTCTGGGTCCTTTATTGTTTTTGCTGTACTTGATTCCCCACGGTAAAATCATTCAGAGATTTCCAGATGTTTCTTATCAGATTTTTGCTGATGACATCCAGCTCTACTGCTCTTTTGATCCAACTGAGCCCCAAAGGCTGAACAGCTTAGTCAATTGTTTGCTAGAAATCAAACAATGGCTGAATGAAAACACTCTACAGCTAAATGTGGACAAAACTGAAACACTGGTGATTGCTCCTGATGATAAGGTTCCATGGTTGAGTCAGTACTTGGGTGACTTAGGTCAGTCTGTCAAACTGAGCCTGGGAAACCTGGGTGTTGTATTTGATAAAGACATGTCTCTTGTTGGACACTGCAGAAAACTGACCAGAAACTGTTTCCTTCAACTGAGAAAAAATTCCAAACTTAGGAAAATGTTGTCGGAACATGATCTGGAGCTTGTAATCCATGCGTTTGTTTCTTCTCGTCTGGACTATTGTAACAGATTGTTTTCATGTCTTAACAAGAAGGAGCTGTCCCGCCTGCAGTTGATTCACAACTCTGCAGCGAGAATTCTAACCCGCTCAAGTAGAAGAACTCACATTTCTCCGATCCTTAAAACTCTTCACTGGCTTCTAGTTTCTTTCAGGATCAACTTTAAAATTCTGGTTCTTACTTTCAGAGCTATTCATTGTCAGGCTCCTCCTTACATCACTGATCCAGCCTTACACCCCAGCTCGGGCTCTGAGGTCTGTGGATCAGAATCTACTTATGGTTCCTCGCACACGGTTCAGGACCAGAGGAGAGAAATCTTTTCAGGCTGTTGCTCCTAAGCTTTGGAACAATCTTCCTCTCTCTTTGCGCTTGATGGAGTCTACTGACTCCTTTAAGAAACATCTTAAGACATTTGTTCAGGCTTTTCCTTGATTTTCTGGAACTCCTGTGTTGTTCTCAGTATTATCTTGATCTTTAAAGTATATACTTTTTTGAGTATTGTTTTGATTTTTAAAGCGCTTTGTGACCCTGGTCTGGAAAAGCGCTATATAAATAAATATTACTTACTTACTTACTTACTTACTGTAGTATGTTTTTTTAATTTTCCTAATTTGAAACGTTGTCTGTGTTTACTAGTTTACTATCTTTAAATCCCTTCAGTTACACATCTCAATACAGATGAACAGCCAAATGACCATTGAGAAATGCAACAAGTGTTGCTTGTTCTATCACTGCCCTTTTTGAGAGGTCACCAAATTCAGCCCAGCACGGATGGACAAAATTGAACAGCACATACAAAGCCACGTCAGAAAGGCAATCATCATGGAGGTGTGTACAGTTTATCTTTAGTTAGTTCCTCATATGTTGCATCATAGATTCTAAAAAAATAAATAAAATAAAATAAAATTATAACCATTTTTATATTTGACAGACTACACGATACACAGATGTGGACTGCAGACCAGAACCTCACTGCTATTGTCCGTATTGTGGTGATACAGCTGTCATGGTTGCATGTTGCATGGATGAGTGTATCTTTAAAATATGTTGAATAACAGAAATATGTATTCAGTATTAATACTCTTTGGTGTGTGTTCAGTACTAAAAATCCAATCCTTTTCATACAATGCTAACAAACTCATCTGTTATCTTTGCAGTAAGATCACATCCAAAGTATGTCCTGGCAGCTGATGCGAAACAAGGTTTGGCAAAAAAAAAGTGTGGTAAAGCTCACATTATCATTTACCTTTCTTTTGTTTAATATATATATTTTTGAATATATTTATATAGCACACTCCACAACAAATTGGTGGGCTCGACTGTGGAGTCTTCATGCTGATGGTGAGATATGGTTTTAAGTATGTCAAATTCGGGTTCTACTTAACATGTTTATCATTTAACTTGTTTCCAATTTATCTTTTTTATTGTTTTTTTTAGTACGCCTTGCAGCACCGTTCAACTTCACAGCAGTATGTGCAAATGAAAATATTAACCTCTGTTGTTTTTTTTTAAGCAAACATTGAGTTCTTCCAATACATATTTGTCTTCCAGTCTGACCTTCCAATAATAAGGAAATGGTGGACCCTGGTTCTGAGGGAGAACTTCGGGGACTTCCATGAAAGACAAGTCCTACAAAATTGCATTACTGTGTGAAGAATCCATGTCTAACCAATTCATTGCAGGACAAAAACCATGATGACAGAGAGATTAGTTTTTTATTTCATAGTTTGGGTTAGGTGTTTTGTTTGTTCCTTTTTGTTGTTTGGATGTTTTATGTAAATACAGTTTTATGAACAGTGCCACTGTGTCTTTTAATAATGTCATTAATATACATGTGTCGTTAACATCTAATTGAACCTTCACAGCAATGCAAAAATGAATACATCAGATAATAACAACTGTTGCAGGTGTCTCATATTTAAGCCTTATATTGGTTTTATTCAGATACGAAGAATGACACTGCCAAGATATTGTGTACAGTGTTCCAGTGTCTGTTTGGTAAACTGTTCAGGAGATTATACCAATAAACACTAATTTATGTTTGATTTTGAGACAATATGCAAAAACTTTTATCTTAAAACATTGAGGGATTCTCTATAATGGTAAAAATAAACAAGTGAGTGAATAGTTCATAGCAATACAATAAGTACTTGTTTATGGTAACCCTTGCTGAGAACATAAACAACGAAAAAAAACAAAAAATGAACGTGTCACACCTGTATACGTGCCTGTCATGCGCGGTATAGTTTTCAAAACATGTTAGATCATCCATTATCTTCCAAAAGTATCTTTAAAGCGCTGTTTACTAACTAGTTGTGTTGTTTCTTATTATAAATAAACTAAATACGTGTTGAACGTTCAACTAACTCCCTGTTTATTTAAATGTAATCACGCTTTGTCGTTCGATATGAAAATCATGTTTATCATTTGAATATGTTACAGATTAGTTTAAAAAACATGCTCGTAAACAGGTATTTAAAAATGGCGCTGTTTAAAAAAACTCGTCTGAAACAACTTCCTGTCTGGATTTACGTTCCGTCTGAAATTACCGGCTGCAGATGGACCCTCCTCACTGCAGACTCGAATGTTTGCATTGCATTGTACAGTTGTGCATTATTATTAGTAAAACGGCTTCAGCCAATCAGCAGCTTCGTCACATGTAGCGCGGACACTCCCGGTGTTGTCAAAGTCACGTGTGTCGTCAGACCAGGAGATAAACGAACGGAAAGTGATTATGTTGACGAAGATCGCCTTTTTCTCAATATAAATGTTTTATGTGGTAAAAAGTATAATCTTGATGATGTCAGACGCTGCATATGCGAATGTTTCTGTAAAATATGTTTTATGGGTAGAAGAAACGTCAACAGAACATTTACATGATACTTTTTACCACACATAAAAACATTAAAACATTTATATTGTCAAAAACACGATCTTCGTCAACATAATCGAATCGCTCAAAAACAGTATGAGCTACTGATCCTGTCGCCATGTCGAGGAGATAGGCTCTAGCAAAGGCTGAGGCGGACGCCCAAGAGGCTCCCAAGAAAACACCCGCGAAAGAGCCACTGTAGCTGCCACACCACGGGTGAAATGTGCCCCTAATTCGCTAGGAGCAAAACCACTCGCTGCCTGGTAAGCCTGGATAATGACCGATCTCACCCAATGAGAGACCTCTGAGGGGAGACCGGCTCACCCAGCCAACATCTACTGTGGCAAATTAATAAGGCGTCAGAGCGGCCGAGTGAGGCCAGGCGCCGCAAAACAAAACCAGCACAGGACAACAGGTGAAGACGATCTTGACCGGGGTCCAAGTGGGGCGGCTGGAGAGTTCCAAAAACTTGATGTCCTGCAAAACCAAAGCGGGAAGGCTCACTTTTCGACCTCTGTCCCGCTTACGGTCTAGCTTAAGACGACCAAACCATCTCTGTAGCTCCCTCATATGCAGCAAGCCCAGCAGCACTGCCATGTCAGCTGCTGCCACGATCCCGAGGAGGGACATAACAGCCCCTGCTGTCGTCACATGACGCTGAGCTTCCAGCAACTGTGTTGTCAGTCGGAGAATGGGCTGGGTACTCGTGTCCGGGAGGCACGCAAATCCTTCCTCCCTGTTCAGCAGTACCCCCCGGTAAACTAACTTCTGGACTGGAGTCAGAGCGCTCTTGCTGAGGTTCACCATAAACCCAAGGGTGGCAATATGGCTCAACACCTTCTGTGTGTGAGCGTGACTTTCTGCCTCTGACCGGGCAAGGATCCACCAGTCGTCCAGAAAAGTCAAGATACTCACCCCATTTGCTGTCATTGGTTCCAGTGCTGCCTCCACACACTTGGTGAAGGTCCTGTGTGCAAGAGATTAGCCGAACGGGACTCGAGTGTATTAACACGTTCGATCCTCGAGGGCGAAACGCAAGTACTTCTGATGTCCAGAACGTGAAAGTACACGTCGGTCAGGTCGATAGATGTCATCCAATCTCCTGGACTTTCACCTGTCAGCAGTTGTTTTACCGTCAACATACAAAACGGGCGGGTGGCTATAAACTTCAAATAGCTGAGATCCAGTATTGGCCCCCATCCACCGGTCTTCTGGTGGATGGAGGTCCACACTGGACCCCCGGCACAAGGATGTACCGGGAGTAAAACCCGCTCATCATCTCTGCTACTGGATCTCTTCTGCAGCATAATAAAGAAGTTGTTTCTTAGACAGGATAACTTCTCCTGTTCCGCCAAGCGTGTCCAGAGAATCCCTGAAAAACACAGGGTTGACGGTCAAACTGGAGCACATAGCCCCGCCTGATTATTTTCCTCTGCCATCTGGAATCAAGTAAAACCAGGCGACTCCAAGACGAATAATGTTCTGTCAGAACCGAAGCTCTGATGAACGTCAGGTAGTCCCTCGGCCTGCCACCGTGACTGTCACGAGCCGCGTTTCTATCTCTTGAATCAACAGAGCATGTACCTGAGCCGGATTAACTAGAACCCCCACTCTCGTACATATAATCCAGCTCCGTGGGAACCACGCATCTCTCCAGCTGCCTGACCAGCAGGGGCGGTAGCTCCTCACCCTCATCTGGTCTCGGAACAGCGGGAAAACCCCGCGCATAAAGGTTCAATGGTGCGTCCGTTGCATGGCGCTGTCAGACCGGCACATGTCAACACAGAAGTGAAGTAAACACAGCTGATTAAGCTGGTCTGGTGGAGATCTGCTTATAGGTGAACAGGCTCGCTGGAGATCCTGATCTCGAAACCGGGTCTTCAAACATGTCACCACATAACACGTCATCAGGGCGGTAGTTCCGCGCCCCCGTAGGATTCCAGGATGGGGTGAAACCCTTGGTGCGTAATGGCGCCGGGACGCACCGTTCCATGGCACTCCCACCCAGAAACACCTCAAGTGCTTTCAACACCATCCAGCCGGCGCTGCTAAGGAAGAAGATGGAGGACGCAGGAGTTGGGACACAGCTGGCAGCATGGACGATGGACTACCTCACCAACAGGCCGCAGTATGTGAGGCTGCAGGACTGCAGGTCTGAGGTGACCATCTGCAGCACCGGGGTGCCTCAAGGGACAGTGCTGTCACCTTTCCTTTTTTCCCTCTACACGGCGGACTTTACCTATGACTCCAGCAGCTGTCACCTCCAGAAGTTTTCTGACGACTCGGCCATTGTGGGCTGCGTGTCTGGGGGGGGCGAGCTGGAGTACAGGTCAGTCATCAAGGACTTTGTTGACTGGTGTGAGAGCAACTACCTTTGCTTAAACACCGGTAAGACAAGGGAGATGGTGATTGACTTCAGGAAAAAGTCCCCACCACATCAACCGGTGAGCATCCAGGGCTCGGACATTGAGCTGGTGGACAGCTTCAAATACCTGGGTGTTCACCTCAACAATAAACTGAACTGGTCCACACACGTCAACGCCGTGTATAAGAAGGGCCGAAGTCGCCTCCACCTCCTGGGGAGACTGAGGTCCTTCGGAGTGTGCAGACCACTTTTAAGGACCTTTTATGACTCCGTGGTAGCCTCTGCTATCCACTACGCTGTGGTCTGCTGGGGAGCAGGCAGCACGGACCGGGACAGGAAGAGACTGAACAGGCTGGTCACGAGGGCCGGCTCTGTCCTGGGCCGCTCGCTGGACTCGGTGGAGGAGGTGGGAGAGAGGAGGACACTCTCCAGACTATCCTCCATCAGGGACAACGCTCTCCACCCACTGCACCTGACCGTGGAGGAGCTGGCCAGCTCCTTCAGTGGCAGGCTCTGGCACCCCCAGTGTAGGACGGAGCGTTATAGAAGGTCCTTCATCCCAACTGGTGTCAGGATATTTAACTCTCTACTTTAAATATCCTGATGCTAATCCGTAGTGTGTTTTTCTTCTCGTGTGTTTTTTATTTTATTTTTTTCCGTTTTTTATTTCTATTTTATTTTATTTTTATTCTATTTTATTTTGTTAATAGTGTCAATTTCTAATTTTGTAAATAATTTGTATATTCTTAAGATCGTTTTTATTTTATTTTGTATTATCTCTTTTATTATTTCTTTTTCCTTGCACTTTATTTTTTTCCAACTGCGCTGTTGTGAAAGTGTGTTTCCCCTCTGGGGATGAATAAAGCTTTTCTATTCTATTCTATCTATTCATCATCTCTGCTACTGGATCTCTTCTGCAGCATAATAAAGAAGTTGTTTCTTAGACAGGATAACTCCTGTTCCGCCAAGCGTGTCCAGAGAATCCCTGAAAAACACAGGGTTGACGGTCAAACTGGAGCACATAGCCCCGCCTGATTATTTTCCTCTGCCATCTGGAATCAAGTAAAACCAGGCGACTCCAAGACGAATAATGTTCTGTCAGAACCGAAGCTCTGATGAACGTCAGGTAGTCCCTCGGCCTGCCACCGTGACTGTCACGAGCCGCGTTTCTATCTCTTGAATCAACAGAGCATGTACCTGAGCCGGATTAACTAGAACCCCCACTCTCGTACATATAATCCAGCTCCGTGGGAACCACGCATCTCTCCAGCTGCCTGACCAGCAGGGGCGGTAGCTCCTCACCCTCATCTGGTCTCGGAACAGCGGGAAAACCCCGCGCAAAAAGGTTCAATGGTGCGTCCGTTGCATGGCGCTGTCAGACCGGCACATGTCAACACAGAAGTGAAGTAAACACAGCTGATTAAGCTGGTCTGGTGGAGATCTGCTTATAGGTGAACAGGCTGGCTGGAGATCCTGATCTCGAAACCGGGTCTTCAAACATGTCACCACATAACACGTCATCAGGGCGGTAGTTCCGCGCCCCCGTAGGATTCCAGGATGGGGTGAAACCCTTGGTGCGTAATGGCGCCGGGACGCACCGTTCCATGGCACTCCCACCCAGAAACACCGGGGATATTCCTGAAATCTTAGGAAAAATATGGACAAACTTACCACAGATGTCAATGTTTCAGCCAAACAGAGTCCCGTTGTCTGCAAGAGATACTTACCTGGATTGCTCTCGCACGATCTCTGAGGCAGCGTGGGTCGACAAGCCTCGAGCCCCTTCTTGTCACTGTCAAGAGCCGTGAGAAGCGCTCGGCAGGCCACACAATCAGTAAACGTGTGATTTGGGCCTAGTCAAACGAAGCAGACATGTGTGTCCCCCCTCTCCAGGCCGTCTTAGCACTTCATGCACACACATTTGTCCACTTCAATATTTATTCGCCATCATTACATTCCACTGTCAGGACAGGAGGAAGTGCGGCTGGTATTTCCTGCCTTTATAGGAAGTGGACTGAACCCAGCTGGGTGGGGAGTTCAAGGATAAACCAATAGCAAAGCAGTTAGAGGGCGGAGGACCAAATGACGTAGAACCAAAAGCGCACCACAAGTCAGGTAGAGAACAAAACTCAACAGTACTGAAATAACAAGAGAGTGGTGATCAGAAAAAACATAGCAGGGAGTGACGATTATATTCTGAAGCCTGTTGCAGGAGAGGTGGCTGTAAGCTCTGCTGCCAAGTTGGTGATTAGGTGATGAGCTTCAGCTGCTGTGAGCAACAGGCATTCTGGAACTCAGGAAACAAAGGATATGTAAAATAGGTTTCAAAATAAAATAATGAAAGAACCATGACAATAATTTCTGTATCAATGTGAAATATTGGACAATATTAATACACCGGCATGCTCATAGAACTGGAGTTACATACAGGTAAAATATACAGTATGTGTAGTTCAGTTTTTAAAACATTTTCTATATAGTGTTAAACACAATGGATGGAATGGATCCCTTCTGACAGATCTGTAAACAATTTTGAAAAGAAATATGTATTTTCTGTGTATAGAAAAAACTTTAGATCTTTAAGTTCAGCAAGAAATATGGTAGAAAACCATATTTATATTTTTGTTCATTTTAATTTTAATCTTAATTTATTTGTAGAATAACTTGAACAGAAATGTTATCTTTCTGAGGATTTTATTATTCCTACTTAACCATGTATGAATAAAAAGTCGAACATTACATAAATATATGCTAAGAAAATACTGTTTATAAAAATTAAATAAAAAGGATATAATTAAAAACACAAGGAAATTATTTTTGTTTTAATTGTTGACACTTCCCAGAAGTCGGTTTCAATCTTGTTCAACAGGTTTCATGAATGTGATCTGAGCGCTAAACAAGGAAGTTGAATCTTATTTCAATGACATGTAACAGGTTCAGCTCCCATCACATTTTTAATACGTGGTAAATACATTGTTGCTGCATTTTACATCAAGACACAAACTTGTATCCAAGTATCACGGGGTGAGTGAAGGTTCACTGGCCAGGAATGAAGCTCTCAATTTTAATTTTGCTTGTTTTGGACGTCATCTGCTCTGCCTCTGAAGGTAAGTTTCCGATTTTCAATATGCAAACTCAATTACAACTTTACAGTTGAAACAAACTTACATTACTTATCATAAAATAACATAACAACTCTCTAATAACAAACATTTCATTTTCATTTTGTTTTAGTTACTCATGAGGTTTCCTGTGTGGTCGGTTGCACTGAAAACAGCACAGAGGCAGAGGTACTATGTCAATTCGACTCAGAGCAGATTTTCTACACAGACTTTCAGGCACAGGAATTGGTTTACACTGTTCCTGAATACATAAACTCTGGCCGGATTCTTTATTTTGACCACGAAGAGCTGTTGAAGACTGCGATTGATGGCAAGAAAGTGTGTCCCAAAATCCTGACGGAGTATGATGTAGCAGAGGGACATCAAGAGGAGCCAGAAAGTAAAAATATTATCAAATATGTTGTAACTTGAACAATCCAGTAACATAAAGCTGTGTTTGTCATTTGACCTACTAAAGATCCACCAGAATGCCTTATCTACCCTGCGGAGCAAGTCCTTCTGGGTGACGAAAACACACTTGTGTGCTTCGTGAATAGTTTCTATCCACCATCCACCAATATTACTTGGACCAAAAACCTTCAACCAGTGTCACGCCACGTTTCAGTGAGTCAATATTATCCAAACAAGGATCACACCTTCTACCAAATGTCTACCCTGAAATTCCTGCCTGAGGAAGGAGATGTTTACACCTGCAGTGTGGCGCACAAAGCTTTGGAGAAACCCAACACAAAGCACTGGGGTGATTGTTTAAACTTATCAACATGGATATTTTTAAGAGTCTGTCTTGAGAAGGTTTTCTTTCTCTCTCAACAGAGGTGAAGTTCAAGCATCCCAGCATCGTTCCAGATGTCATATGTGGATTGGGCCTGACTAGTGGGGTGGTTTTAATAGCAGCTGGAGCAGTTTTGGCTTTCAAAGAAAAAGTCACGTTTCAAAAAGGTGTTATGTAAAGAGTTAAGTTACCTAAACCTCTTGATTTTGATAATCATTTTTGTTGGTTCAACATCATGAGGAGGAGTTCAATTGTATCTGTCTGTCTGTCTATTCTGCTTACCTTATCAGAGGGGATTTTATATGCTTATCTTGTTTCAGGAATAAGATCTTAATCATTGGGAATTCTAACTTTCTATATAGCCCTTTTTCTAACAGCTTATACAAATAAAATATCTTATTATCATAACCTGCTTCCTTTTCTATATATATGTTCTCCATGCTAGTAGATTGCGTGATTTAATAAAATATGATATAAAAAAAATAGTGAAGAGAGCTTAGATCAAATCGTTATTGCGCGAATTGGTTGACAATTTGATTGACATCAAACACAGCAGCCAGTCTGAGCTCCCACCTCTTCCAGTGTATGAAGGGCAAAGTTAATATGAATCGAGCATAAAATGAGAAAAAAGTGCAGACTTCCCGACAGTCATTTAACGCAATTCAGAAAAACGTTATAAGCTTGTTTTTTAAATAATATATTGCCGGTTTAAGTAACAAATGCCGGTTTTCCTCATGTGATCACGTGATCAAGGATACATCCTTAAAACACACTTGTATTAATACACCATCACATGATGACTATTTGTAAATTACCTCACGAATATAATAAGAATACGCTCAAACCCAAACAAGTTAAACAGTTGCATGTGAGCCACACATTCTAATGACGCTCAGTGACGATCAGACAAAGTGATGATAATGTGAAGTAACTGATGAACAGTTTTATTTTGGTTAAACTTCATCTGAAGATGTTTTAAAAAGTTTTATAATGCACTGGTCACCTCTGTAAATTCAGTATTCTGGTTAATAACGGTGTATGTAAAATATAAACATCTACACTGGAGCACATCTGAACTCATTTACAATAGTGTGTCATATCAGACATGTTTAAAATTAACAAATATTAACTGTTAGTTTGAATTCATGTTTTCATTTGTTTTTGTTTTTTCATGATCACAGAAAGGAGAAATTTAAGTCTTGTGCTTCATTTAAATATGATCGGCATATAGAAATGGAGGCATGGAAAGGGATGAACCTGTCTGAATTCTTTGTTGATTTGGATGAACAAAGGAAAAGGGCTCGAATTTGTGTCAAGTATTCGTAATAACGTCTGAATATTTTTTTGTGCATCATTTGGGTTTGAATGAATGACCATTTTCATTAGGAAATCAATGCAATTCTTAGTACATATGAGTCTGAACTTGTCTGCAGTGGAGGATGAGATTTAACACGACAGGCTGACACTGAGACCAGGTCTCATGGACATTTTTGGAAGTTACTCTCAGAGGAAAAGTATCTTCTTATGAGGAAATATGCTCCTCACAGACTGTGGCGGGACCTGTAAAGGATGTCTCTTAAAGCAACAACACTTCAAAATTAAGGGAAAACACTTCGACATTTAGCCAAAAAAGAAATGTGCAGCATTGCAAAAGAAGCGACGTTCATGACAGTTCGGGGACATTATTGTTGAAACACCGAGAGACTGAAGCGATGAGTAGCGAAATATAATAATAAAAAAAGTAAGTAATCTTCATCTAATGTCACGCTCAGAGTGTCAGAAATCGTCAATATTCACGGTACATTGTTTTATATTTTATTATTCTTTTAGCATCTCCGTGTTCACACTGGAGTAAAGCTATCCGACACTTCCGTGATCACAGCCAAGCTATCCGACGCTAAATTTAGAGTGCGCATAATGGCAGAACTTTAGGGTAGCACTGAATCGACTAGGAGAGATCACAACTCGAACGTGTAGAATAGAATAGAATAGAAAAGCTTTATTCATCCCCAGAGGGGAAACACACTTTCACAACAGCGCAGTTTAAAAAAATAAAGTGCAAGGAAAAAGAAATAATAAAAGAGATAATACAAAATAAAATAAAAACGATCTTAAGAATATACAATTATTTACAAAAATTAGAAATTTGACACTATTAACAAAATAAAATAGAATACAATAAAATAAAATAGAAATAAAAACGGGAAAAAAAATAAAAATAAAAAACACACGAGAAGAAAAACATACTACGGATTAGCATCAGGATATTTAAAGTAGAGAGTTAAATATCCTGACACCAGTTGGGATGAAGGACCTTCTATAACGCTCCGTCCTACACTGGGGGTGCCTGAGCCTGCCACTGAAGGAGCTGGCCAGCTCCTCCACGGTCAGGTGCAGTGGGTGGAGAGTGTTGTCCATGATGGAGGATAGTCTGGAGAGTGTCCTCCTCTCTCCCACCTCCTCCACCGAGTCCAGCGAGCGGCCCAGGACAGAGCCGGCCCTCGTGACCAGCCTGTTCAGTCTCTTCCTGTCCCGGTCCGTGCTGCTGCTCCCCAGCAGACCACAGCGTAGTGGATAGCAGAGGCTACCACGGAGTCATAGAAGGTCCTTAATAGTGGTCTGCACACTCCGAAGGACCTCAGTCTCCCCAGGAGGTGGAGGCGACTTCGGCCCTTCTTATACACGGCGTTGATATGTGTGGACCAGTTCAGTTTATTGTTGAGGTGAACACCCAGGTATTTGAAGCTGTCCACCAGCTCAATGTCCGAGCCCTGGATGCTCACCGGTTGATGTGGTGTGATGATATATGATATATGATATATGAGTAATATAGATATACGTATAAGTAATCCTTTATTTGTTTTTTTATGGAAATTAAAACGTTTTTTCTCATTTTACATCAAAACTCAATAAATTTAGAATATAGTGAAATTATTTATTAATATTCATTTGTTGTATTTCAATACAAAAACATTTCAACTTTAAACAGCAATAAAATAAAAATCTACAAACCTCTGTAAATAATAACATAACATATAACACACAATAACATATATATTATTAAAGATAAAGGTTTTATCAATCATATGAATGAGTTTGGAAACATTATTCTGTAGTTTTTTGATTTCATCATGTTATGAAATCAATGTTGTATTCATTTCAATATAAATACATGTAAACTTTAAATGACAATAAAATATGAATAAAGTTGGAGTCATTTTACCGTAGTTTTAATTTTATTTTAATATGGTCTTATTATTGTGTTCCCTTTAACATCTGAACTTGTTAAATAAATTTGCATCATCAATTTAAAAGCTTCCCACACTTGCCTTCCCATTGGGAAATGACATGTTTGAGATGAAGTAAGATTATTTAATAATTAATATCTGGGTTTTTATTTGATTGGATGATCAGTGTCAACTTGTGCATTTAACTTTGATAAGGGAATAAGCTGTAAAAAATATAATGAATGAAGTAAAATTGTACAAGATTGTTTGTGGTATGGACTGATGTATCGTAAATGTGCCTAAAACGGTTAAAACATGATTAAACCAACAGGGTTTTGAGCAGACGGATAATTTTTTTTAAAGGCTTAACGAGGTAAACCAATCACTGAAGGAAGTCTTTGGGGGAATGAATAGAAAAAGACCAAATGTTACCAAAGTGTGGTCCATGATATGGCGTTCCTCTTTCAGAGCATTGTCCAGACCACTCCTCGAAGTAAATCTTACCACTCCATTTCCGTTGAAAAAGCCGGTTTTTCTGTCCTACAAAGAAGCAAAAGTTTAAGAACCATAATGTCGACAATTATAATACAGCTCGTAATGTACAACTTTTGTTAATATATTTTGAAAGCTTTTCGTTTCAATTTACATTACCCTTGTGTAGTCTAAGGCTTTTCAGTCATCTTTAAGGCTGAGGTGCATCTCAAAGTAATCAAACAAGAAATTAGACATACAACACTTGAATAAACTTACTAATTTAATGAAACATTGTCCAACTTTTCCAAAGTGTCCAAAGTATGTTTTAAGCTCTTCTGCAAAACAAGAGGAGCACAATTATTAGAGGTTAAATAATTCACTTGAATAAAAACAGAACATATCAACTAACCCAACTGAATTAACATTTTTGTGTGTACTAATAAAAGCAAGCTTGTTCCTTTAGGTTGTTTTTTTTTTGTAGCAGCCCTTATTTAAACAAAAGTGCAAATCTGCAAAAGAAAAACAGCAAAAGTATCATGCAACTTTTACATTGTATTACAAATGATCAATAGTGCATTTAGATCATTCATTTTGGTCCCATTATAGATTTTTTTTAAGCAGTTGATGACTGCATAAACCCCCCCCCCAAAAAAACCATAATTCTGGTTGAACATTCTATAAAATTGTGAACATTAGTTTGTTCCGTTTTTCCACTGCTTGTCTTGCCCTGTAAAATATACAATTAATATTATTATAAAATAGATAAAAAACAATATAAACCGTTTTATAGATGCGTCTATATAAATTGAGATAACAATGTATACATGTGATATTTGTGTAACGAACTGAGAGATGAGTCCTCGAAGACAAGACACTATATAAAACAATAATATATAGAGATAATAGATAAGTTTTGCAATAACATTAGAGAACTGCAATATAATCGTAAACAAACTGAGCATCGGAGGTTCTGCGTCATTGGTGCTCCGCCCTCCAACGGCATCGCTATGGGTTTACCCCGAGGCACCGCCTCGTCTCTGAGAAAGCTTAATGAACTCGCCACCCAGCAGGGGGCAGTACCTTCCTATAAAGGCGGGCAGCACCCGCCGCACTTTCTCCATTTTCAACTCAGCGAGAAAGCTCCTGGATACAGCATGGCGGACGTAAGCATGAGCGTGGACGTAGACGTGTCTTTGTGTTTAACGTGTGACACCCCCCTGGGGAGGGGGGACACACATGCTCTCTGCTTCGTCTGTCTAGGCCCAGATCACGCGTTTGCGGATTGTGGGGCCTGCCGTATGCTTCCCGAGGAGGTCCGGAAGAGACGGGGAGCATACGAGGCCCGTCGGCGCACGCCGCGTCCTCCAGCCAGGTCGTGGGCCGACTACGACGAGGAGGACGACCGGCGGTGTTATGAGGCGGATCCGAGCACCCTGTTCGGTTCCGAGCCGGGGGACGTCGAAGCGGTCGGGGGAGCCGGGCCGGCTCCTCGCTACCCGCTTGACGCCCTGCCGCGCATATTCACCGCCGCGGCGAACCGCATGGAGGTCGAGCTCCCCCCCGTGCCTCCACTCGCGCCACCACCGTTTACATGCGGAGTGAAGGTCGGGCGGAACGAAGCGCGCAGGCCTGCTGTTCCGGGGGTTATTTGTCCTAAGCTGGACGAAATCTGGGGCTACGCGCGGCGAGGGTCTGCCTCTCCCATGGCTTCAGGGCCTCCCGTAGGATCCTACGGACCCTATTGCCGTGTGGACGGGGTGGACTGGCGGCGCGGTGTCCCGGAGCCCTCGGATACGGTACGTGCCGCCCTCGACCCGGGGGCTCGACTGTGGCCAGGCCGTCCTGTAGCTCTGCCTAGAGCTGAAGACAGGTTGACGGCAATGTTGTTCAACCGATCCTACAAGGGGGGGACGCAGGTGGTCTCCCTCGCGAACAACATGGCTCTCCTGTGCGGTGCGCTCGACAGGCTCACCGTGGACCGAGACGACCTTGGACCTTCGGAGTTGGAGGAAGTCAAGGACTCGGTGGCTGCGCTCCTCCGGATGTCGCAGGCGTACGCGATCCTGGGAGGGGGTCTACGCGACGCTGGACAGCTGGGCCACCGGCACCTGTGGCTAGACCTGGCCACAGCGCTGCCGGAGAGAGACCGGAGGCTCCTCCTGGACGGACCAATTACGGAGGACTCGCTGTTCGGTCCGGAGCTCCGGAACGTCGTGGCCCGGCAGGAGGCAGCGCAGCAGGAGTCGGCGCAGCTCCGCCATCACCTGCATGGGCGTGAGGACGAGGCGCGACGGGGGTCCGGCGCTCGGAGACGGAGAGCCCGTTCGTCGGCCCCATCAGCTGGTGCGGGGGGGGAAGCGTCACCAGAGCCAGCCGCCCCAGCAGCACCAGCAGCAACGGCAACAGCCGCGGCGGGCGACGAGCGAGCGTCGCCGGGTTCCGCAGCAGGAGCCGGGGAGCCAGCAGCGGAGCCAGCAGCCGCAGCGGAGCCAGCGGAGGAGGGACCCGCAGCGGCGAGGACGCAGGGGCGTCGAGGCTTCGTCTCGGGGGAGCCCTCCTCCCCCTTACTCTTTCAAAGGGCTTTATGTAAATAAAAACAAAAGAACGTATGACGTTTCTGTGGTTCGTTATGAGAGAGATGTTGGTAGCGTGCATGTGTTTCCGCCTGTGAGTGTGACGTATTCACAGGCGTCATTAGAAACTTTCGCCGCTAATGCTAAGCTAACATGCTCCGCCGGTCTTGGACGGCGTGATTTTCCTCTCATAACACAGTCCGAAGGAGGTTTTAAACCCCTTCGTCCGGGTCATACCGAGACTGCAATAACGGAGTCTGTCCACACGAATGAGGGGCAGACTCCAACCACATGTGTTTTGTTTACAGACGAGCAGAGGTCCGCGAGACCGGCTGAATCAGCTGTGTTTACTTCCGCGTCGACCAGCGCTCGTGCCCGACAGAGCGTGACAGCTGATGAGGTGAGTGGAACTTGTCCGGACATGTCTATGTTAACCGGAGGTTGTTCCTTCCCCCACAGCGCTGTCTACAAACACTGGCACCGTGGAGGACGTCACGTTTGGCGGCGGAGCAGCGCCATGGAACTGACGCAACCTGGTGTTTTTACGCGCGAGTTTTTTCGCCGTTCTGAGACCAGGCGAGGGCGAGGAACTTCCGTCCCGTCTGGTCGATCAACTGGAGAGGTGCGTGGCGGTCGGATCTCACGAGTGACGAACAGGTCGGGACCGCCAGCGGGGCTGGAGAATGTACGGGACCGGGTGAGTGATGCGGTGCCGACGCGCGACCTAACTCACTTCAGCTCCGGGTTAATTCTCCAGCGCTTTCCTCCACATCGCGGGTTTTGTCAGCTCCGGTGACACTAAGAAGTGCTCAGGGAGTTGGGAAGACTTCCGGGGGGGGAAGGGAACACGCACGACGCGCATCTGAGGTGTCTCACGCGCACTTGCGCGCTTCTCCCACAGAGCCGGCTTTTATGTATGAGAGTGGGGGTTCTAGTGAATCCAACTCGAGTACATGCTCTGTGGATTCAAGAGATAGAGACGCGGCTTGTGTGATGCCCTTTCGTCTACGGCCCGTCCATGGGGGGCGGGCCGGAGGACTACCCAAGGTTCGCCAGGGCTGCGGTTCTGACAGAACATTATTCGGCTTGGAGTCGCCTGGTTTTACTTCTAGGACCCACTTGGCTGGGGGGAGTAATCAGGCGGGGCTATGCGCTACAGTTTGCCCGTCAACCCCCGCGTTTTTCAGGGATTCTCTGGACGCGTATGGTGGAGCAGGAGAAACTATCCTGTTTGAGAAACGAGGTGTCTACTCTGCTGCAGAAGGAGGTCGTAGAACTGGTCCCTGCAGCCGAGATGATGACAGGGTTTTACTCCCGGTACTTCCTCGGTACACTCGACTTCCGTTCGGCTACTCTCTGGCACCCAGGACCTTCACCAAGTGTGTGGAAGCGGCAGTGGAGCCTTTGAGAGTGAGTGGGGTAAGGATCTTGACCTATCTGGACGACTGGTTGATCCTTGCCAGGTCAGAGGCAGAAAGTTACGCTCACACACAGAAGGTGTTGAGCCATATTGCCACCCTGGGGTTCACAGTGAACCTCAGCAAGAGCGCTCTGACTCCAGTTCAACAGTTAGTTTACCTGGGGGTACTGTTGAACTCGGAGGAAGGATACGCGCGCCTCCCGGACGTGCGTATCCAGCCCATTCTCCGACTGACAACACAGTTGCTGGAAGCTCGGTGTCACGTGACAACAGCAGGCACTGTTATGTCCCTCCTGGGGCTCATGGCGGCAGCCCACACGGTTGTTCGGCTGGGCTTGCTGCACATGAGGGAGCTTCAGAGATGGTTTGGTCGTCTCAAGCTAGACCTCAAGCGGGAAAGAGGTCGGAAAGTGCGCCTTCCCGCTCGGGTTTTGCAGGACATCCAGTTCTGGAACTCTCACGCCAACCTCAGGCGGAGAGTTCCATTGGGTTGCGTCCTTCGTTACACTCAAGTGTTCACAGACGCTTCCCTGACAGGTTGGGGAGGCACCTCGGGTCAGGCCTATGTCAGTGGGGTCTGGAGCAGTCCGGTGCTCAGACATATAAACTGGCTAGAGCTGAAGGCGATTCACAATGTCCTGCTTCACCTCTCTCCCCAACTGTCACAGTCCAACGTCCTAGTATTTTCAGACAGCTCCACCGCCGTGGCGTACGTAAATCGCCAAGGTGGAGTCAGATCCCCAGCCCTCTGTGTGTGGCAAGGAAGATTTGGCTGTGGGCGGACTGTCACCTGCTTTCGCTCAGAGCCCAGCACGTCCCGGGCGAGCTGAATGCAGTAGCGGACAGACTGTCGAGGGGGGCCGTCCAGGACGAATGGGGTCTGTCCGAGGCAGTGGCAAGCGAGATCTGGTCTCGATTCGGTCACCCGGTTGCAGACCTCTTCGCCAGCAAGGAGAACTTCAAATGCCCTCTTTGGTTCTCCCTCAGGGCTTCGGACCGCCCCCCACTAGGCGTGGACGCTTTAGCCCATTCGAGGTGGCCGGTCGGTCTGCTGTTCGCCTCCGCGGCTCCTTCTCCCCCTGATTCGGAGGACGGGGCGGGGGGGGCTGAGGTTAATTCTAGTGGCACCAGACTCCCCGGGGGCGCTCTGGTTCCCAGAGCTGGTGCGCATGGCGGTCGGGGCCCCGTGGGCCATCCCTTGGGGCCCCGCTGCCCTGTGTCAGGCGGGGGGGACACTGACAGCGCCCCCGGTGCTGGGCCGGCCTCTCAAGGTGTGGCTCCTGCACGGGACGAGCTGATCGGGACCCTGGACCCGGACGTTCTCCACACGCTGGAGAACGCCCGGGCCCCATCAACACGTAGGCTTTATGCCTCAAAGTGGGGGATATTCTCCCGCTGGTGTTCAGACAGGTCCTTGGACCCCAGCTCTTGTTTGGTCTCCGCTATCCTGTCTTTCCTGCAACATTTGCTGGATAACGGGCGGACTGTGGCGACACTGAGAGTGTTCGCATTAGCCATAGCGACGAGGCATGTCGGTTTTGAGGGTGCTTCGGTTCGCGCCCACCCTTTGGTGGTGCGTTTCCTGCGGGGTGCCTGCAGGCTTCGACCTCCTGCAAGGCCTTCCAGCCCTCAGTGGGATCTCCAGTTGGTACTGGACTCTCTCACAGGGCCGACCTTCGAGCCTCTTGACCAAGTCCCACTGGATATCTTGTCTTTCAAGGTATCGCTCCTTCTGGCACTAACAACCACGAAGAGAGCAAGTGAGCTTTGTGCCCTCTCCATTAGCCCTGAGTGTCTTTCCTTTGGCGTCGAGGAGTCTTCGGTGTCTTTGCGTCCTAACCCAGCGTTCCGCCCGAAGATTCTGAGTTCCTTGTTCCGGGCGACGACCTTCACGCTGCGGGCCTTTCACCCGCCGCCTCACTCGGACCCGGGTCAGGAGCGTCTCCACCTGTTGTGTCCAGTGAGGGCGTTGGCCTGTTACTTGCGGCGGGTGGCCGAGTTTAGGCGCTCTGATGCCCTTTTTGTCTGCCACGGTAGATGCCGGCGGGGAGAGGCGCTCTCCCCCCAGAGGTTCTCTCATTGGGTGAGATCGGCCATTATCCGTGCCTACCGAGCAGCGGGTGGATCCGCTCCTAGCGGTCTGAGGGCACATTCCACCCGTGGCGTGGCAGCCTCAGTGGCTCTTTTGCGGGGTGTGGCAGCAGAGGATATCTGCTCTGCTGCCTCTTGGGCGTCCACGTCTACCTTCGCTAAGGCCTATCTCCTCGACGTAACGGCGGGATCAGTAGCTCATACTGTCTTGAGCGCTGTTGTGCCCCCCTCAGGGCCCACGGCTCAAGTGGGATTGGACCCTGGGCCGGCGGGGCCCTAGTGATGCTGCTCCAGGAGCGGCGTCCAGCTGAGGGTACATTTATCCCGTCAGGCTTCGCCTTTTGGGTAAACCCATAGCGAAGCCGTTGGAGGGCGGAGCACCAATGACGCAGAACCCCTGAGTTATCTATTATAACCTCAGGTTCTGCGAGTTGGTGCGAAGCCCTCCAACCTCGTCGCCCAGCGGCCGCCCTTCTCGCTGAGTTTTCAGTTGGAGAAAGTGCGGCGGGTGCTGCCCGCCTTTACAGGAAGGTACTGCCCCCTGCTGGGTGGCGAGTTCATTAAGCTTTCTCAGAGACGAGGCGGTGCCTTGGGGTAAACCCATAGCGAAGCCGTTGGAGGGCTTCGCACCAACTCGCAGAACCTGAGGTTATAATAGATAACTCAGGGGTTAATGTGACCTTGTAAGCCAAAACGGAGTAAACTGTTAGTCATTAACATCACATGATTAATACTTTTTTTTTTTATAAGAGGCTTACCGTGAGATACCGACCATGGGATTTTAGAAACATTCAACTGAAAAAACCTTCTGAGCACCATGCTGCTGAATGAACATACACGGAAGACAAGCGCTTGTTTGCGGGTACGGTCGCTGCTACGCTATGCGCATGTGCAGTGCAGGAGCGTCAGCGACGTAATGGCGTCACTACCGTTGGTCCACGAGCGTCTTAAAAAATATAAAATATATATTAAGTTATTTATGCGGTAAATAAGTTGTTGTCCAACTTAATAATATATATTTTCAAACCCTTTAAGAAACGTCTAGGATAACAACTGTAAGGAATAGCTCTGTATTTTAAGAGCAACATTGTTTTGAGTTTGTTTAATGCGTTATGTAACCTTGTGTGTTTGTGTGTGTAGTATTCTGTCAGGTATGAAATATGTAGCAGTGTCACAGACATACAGTATATATAATATTCACTAATATACACCGCATCGACTGCAGACAACTATATCCAGCTGCAGAGGCAGAGGATTCAGACCCGTCGTGACGAGCGTTCGGGGCGTGGCCAATTCCGGAAGTGGCCTCAGACTAACTACGCCTTTTTTTAATTTCGTGAAAGACTTCGAAGACGAAGATGGAGGAATTTGTACAAGACACAGAAATAATTAAAACTGTGACAACCATGGTGGACAACATGGTAAAATAAACAAATATCAATGTTTAAAATGTCTTTTAAATGTTTACTGTTATTTCAAGTCATAAAGTTTTCACGTAGTTAAATGATAGTTAAGTTCTACCCTCTTTAAAATGTTTACTGTCATTTCATGTTACAGTTTTCACGTAGTTAAATGACCATTCTTACGCTTTTTAAAATGTTTACTATAATTTCATGTCATAACGTTTTCACATAGTTTCAGCAATGCTTCTGTTAACTTGTTTTTCTAGATATACAACCTCAGCCAAATGTAGGTTTACAACATTGTTTTTGTTTATTAATTAGTAAGTAAGTGAGTTATTATTACTTGTAAAGAAATGAAGGTTCAAGCAATATATATATACTGTATATATACCATTATATATACACACATCAAATAAGCTTAGACGAAAAGTTAGTAATTATTATTATAACTTCACTGTGTGTGACCCTGGCCTATAAAAGCGCTCTACATATAATAATTACTTACTAATTACTAATTACTTCACTGCTGTATCTTTGGGTGATATTTCGGCACTAGTGAACAAGATGACACCCTCCTCTTGCTCAGATGACGTCCTTCCTTGTAGGCTTTTCATCAAAGTATTTGACGTAATTGGCCCCTGGGTTACCAATATGGTGAACCTCTCCCTTTCCACAGGGGTTTTTCCCAATGCATTTAAGCATGCCATTGTGGAGCCTCTGCTCAAAAAACCAGGCTTAGACCCAACTGACCTCAGTAATTTCAGGCCTATTTCTAAGCTCCCTTTCTTGTCCAAGATCTTGGAGAAGGTGGTGTCTGAGCAGCTGTCTTTGTTCCTGGATCAGAGCGACATTTATGAGAAGTTTAGTCTGGCTTCCGTAAACATCACTCTACGGAGACAGCTTTATTGAAAGTGTCCAGTGACATCATGATGTCGGCTGACTCTGGTAAATTCACTGTTCTGGTTCTCTTGGATCTGTCCTCAGCCTTTGACACAGTTGATCACCAGATCCTGCTGAGAAGACTGAGGGATGAAGTGGGACTGTCTGGGTCTGTGTTAGAATGGTTCTCGTCTTATCTTTCTGGGCGCAGTTTTAGTGTATCTGCCAATCAAATGAGGTCTGAATCGGCAGATCTGTTGTGTGGAGTCCCTCAAGGTTCTGTTCTGGGTCCTTTATTGTTTTTGCTGTACTTGATTCCCCACGGTAAAATCATTCAGAGATTTCCAGATGTTTCTTATCAGATTTTTGCTGATGACATCCAGCTCTACTGCTCTTTTGATCCAACTGAGCCCCAAAGGCTGAACAGCTTAGTCAATTGTTTGCTAGAAATCAAACAATGGCTGAATGAAAACACTCTACAGCTAAATGTGGACAAAACTGAAACACTGGTGATTGCTCCTGATGATAAGGTTCCATGGTTGAGTCAGTACTTGGGTGACTTAGGTCAGTCTGTCAAACTGAGCCTGGGAAACCTGGGTGTTGTATTTGATAAAGACATGTCTCTTGTTGGACACTGCAGAAAACTGACCAGAAACTGTTTCCTTCAACTGAGAAAAAATTCCAAACTTAGGAAAATGTTGTCGGAACATGATCTGGAGCTTGTAATCCATGCGTTTGTTTCTTCTCGTCTGGACTATTGTAACAGATTGTTTTCATGTCTTAACAAGAAGGAGCTGTCCCGCCTGCAGTTGATTCACAACTCTGCAGCGAGAATTCTAACCCGCTCAAGTAGAAGAACTCACATTTCTCCGATCCTTAAAACTCTTCACTGGCTTCTAGTTTCTTTCAGGATCAACTTTAAAATTCTGGTTCTTACTTTCAGAGCTATTCATTGTCAGGCTCCTCCTTACATCACTGATCCAGCCTTACACCCCAGCTCGGGCTCTGAGGTCTGTGGATCAGAATCTACTTATGGTTCCTCGCACACGGTTCAGGACCAGAGGAGAGAAATCTTTTCAGGCTGTTGCTCCTAAGCTTTGGAACAATCTTCCTCTCTCTTTGCGCTTGATGGAGTCTACTGACTCCTTTAAGAAACATCTTAAGACATTTCTATTTGTTCAGGCTTTTCCTTGATTTTCTGGAACTCCTGTGTTGTTCTCAGTTTTATCTTGATCTTTAAAGTATATACTTTTTTGAGTATTGTTTTGATTGTTAAAGCGCTTTGTGACCCTGGTCTGGAAAAGCGCTATATAAATAAATATTACTTACTTACTTACTTACTTACTGTAGTATGTTTTTTTAATTTTCCTAATTTGAAACGTTGTCTGTGTTTACTAGTTTACTATCTTTAAATCCCTTCAGTTACACATCTCAATACAGATGAACAGCCAAATGACCATTGAGAAATGCAACAAGTGTTGCTTGTTCTATCACTGCCCTTTTTGAGAGGTCACCAAATTCAGCCCAGCACGGATGGACAAAATTGAACAGCACATACAAAGCCACGTCAGAAAGGCAATCATCATGGAGGTGTGTACAGTTTATGTTTAGTTAGTTCCTCATATGTTGCATCATAGATTCTAAAAAAAAAAAAAATAAAAATAAAATTCTAACCATTTTTATATTTGACAGACTACACGATACACAGATGTGGGCTGCAGACCAGAACCTCACTGCTATTGTCCGTATTGTGGTGATACAGCTGTCATGGTTGCATGTTGCATGGATGTGTGTATCTTTAAAATATGTTGAATAACAGAAATATGTATTCAGTATTAATACTCTTTGGTGTGTGTTCAGTACTAAAAATCCAATCCTTTTCATACAATGCTAACAAACTCATCCGTTATCTTTGCAGTAAGATCACATCCAAAGTATGTCCTGGCAACTGATGCGAAACAAGGTTTGGCAAAAAAAAAGTGTGGTAAAGCTCACATTATCATTTACCTTTCTTTTGTTTAATATATATATTTTTGAATATATTTATATAGCACACTCCACAACAAATTGGTGGGCTTGACTGTGGAGTCTTCATGCTGATGGTGAGATATGGTTTTAAGTATTTCAAATTCGGGTTCTACTTAACATGTTTATCATTTAACTTGTTTCCAATTTTTTTTTTTATTGTTTTTTTTAGTATGCCTTGCAGCACCGTTCAACTTCACAGCAGTATGTGCAAATGAAAATATTAACCTCTGTTGTTTTTTTTTAAGCAAACATTGAGTTCTTCCAATACATATTTGTCTTCCAGTCTGACCTTCCAATAATAAGGAAATGGTGGACCCTGGTTCTGAGGGAGAACTTCGGGGACTTCCATGAAAGACAAGTCCTACAAAATTGCATTACTGTGTGAAGAATCCATGTCTAACCAATTCATTGCAGGACAAAAACCATGATGACAGAGAGATTAGTTTTTTATTTCATAGTTTGGGTTAGGTGTTTTGTTTGTTCCTTTTTGTTGTTTGGATGTTTTATGTAAATACAGTTTTATGAACAGTGCCACTGTGTCTTTTAATAATGTCATTAATATACTTGTGTCGTTAACATCTAATTGAACCTTCACAGCAATGCAAAAATGAATACATCAGATAATAACAACTGTTGCAGGTGTCTCATATTTAAGCCTTATATTGGTTTTATTCAGATACGAAGAATGACACTGCCAAGATATTGTGTACAGTGTTCCAGTGTCTGTTTGGTAAACTGTTCAGGAGATTATACCAATAAACACTAATTTATGTTTGATTTTGAGACAATATGCAAAAACTTTTATCTTAAAACATTGAGGGATTCTCTATAATGGTAAAAATAAACAAGTGAGTGAATAGTTCATAGCAATACAATAAGTACTTGTTTATGGTAACCCTTGCTGAGAACATAAACAACGAAAAAAAACAAAAAATGAACGTGTCACACCTGTATACGTGCCTGTCATGCGCGGTATAGTTTTCAAAACATGTTAGATCATCCATTATCTTCCAAAAGTATCTTTAAAGCGCTGTTTACTAACTAGTTGTGTTGTTTCTTATTATAAATAAACTAAATACGTGTTGAACGTTCAACTAACTCCCTGTTTAATTAAATGTAATCACGCTTTGTCTTTCGATATGAAAATCATGTTTATCATTTGAATATGTTACAGATTAGTTTAAAAAACATGCTCGTAAACAGGTATTTAAAAATGGCGCTGTTTAAAAAAACTCGTCTGAAACAACTTCCTGTCTGGATTTACGTTCCGTCTGAAATTACCGGCTGCAGATGGACCCTCCTCACTGCAGACTCGAATGTTTGCATTGCATTGTACAGTTGTGCATTATTATTAGTAAAACGGCTTCAGCCAATCAGCAGCTTCGTTACATGTAGCGCGGACACTCCCGGTGGTGTCAAAGTCACGTGTGTCGTCAGACCAGGAGATAAACGAACGGAAAGTGATTATGTTGACGAAGATCGCCTTTTTCTCAATATAAATGTTTTATGTGGTAAAAAGTATAATCTTGATGATGTCAGACGTTGCATATGCGAATGTTTCTGTAAAATATGTTTTATGGGTAGAAGAAACGTCAACAGAACATTTACATGATACTTTTTACCACACATAAAAACATTAAAACATTTATATTGTCAAAAACACGATCTTTGTCAACATAATCGAATCGCTCAAAAACAGTATGAGCTACTGATCCTGTCGCCATGTCGAGGAGATAGGCTCTAGCAAAGGCTGAGGCGGACGCCCAAGAGGCTCCCAAGAAAACACCCGCGAAAGAGCCACTGTAGCTGCCACACCACGGGTGAAATGTGCCCCTAATTCGCTAGGAGCAAAACCACCCGCTGCCTGGTAAGCCTGGATAATGACCGATCTCACCCAATGAGAGACCTCTGAGGGGAGACCGGCTCACCCAGCCAACATCTACTGTGGCAAATTAATAAGGCGTCAGAGCGGCCGAGTGAGGCCAGGCACCGCAAAACAAAACCAGCACAGGACAACAGGTGAAGACGATCTTGACCGGGGTCCAAGTGGGGCGGCTGGAGAGTTCCAAAAACTTGATGTCCTGCAAAACCAAAGCGGGAAGGCTCACTTTTCGACCTCTGTCCCGCTTACGGTCTAGCTTAAGACGACCAAACCATCTCTGTAGCTCCCTCATATGCAGCAAGCCCAGCAGCACTGCCATGTCAGCTGCTGCCACGATCCCGAGGAGGGACATAACAGCCCCTGCTGTCGTCACATGACGCTGAGCTTCCAGCAACTGTGTTGTCAGTCGGAGAATGGGCTGGGTACTCGTGTCCGGGAGGCACGCAAATCCTTCCTCCCTGTTCAGCAGTACCCCCCGGTAAACTAACTTCTGGACTGGAGTCAGAGCGCTCTTGCTGAGGTTCACCATAAACCCAAGGGTGGCAATATGGCTCAACACCTTCTGTGTGTGAGCGTGACTTTCTGCCTCTGACCGGGCAAGGATCCACCAGTCGTCCAGAAAGTCAAGATACTCACCCCATTTGCTGTCATTGGTTCCAGTGCTGCCTCCACACACTTGGTGAAGGTCCTGTGTGCAAGAGATTAGCCGAACGGGACTCGAGTGTATTAACACGTTCGATCCTCGAGGGCGAAACGCAAGTACTTCTGATGTCCAGAACGTGAAAGTACACGTCGGTCAGGTCGATAGATGTCATCCAATCTCCTGGACTTTCACCTGTCAGCAGTTGTTTTACCGTCAACATACAAAACGGGCGGGTGGCTATAAACTTCAAATAGCTGAGATCCAGTATCGGCCCCCATCCACCAGAAGACCGGTGGATGGAGTTCCACACTGGACCCCCGGCACAAGGATGTACCGGGAGTAAAACCCACTCATCATCTCTGCTACTGGATCTCTTCTGCAGCATAATAAAGAAGTTGTTTCTTAGACAGGATAACTTCTCCTGTTCCGCCAAGCGTGTCCAGAGAATCCCTGAAAAACACAGGGTTGACGGTCAAACTGGAGCACATAGCCCCGCCTGATTATTTTCCTCTGCCATCTGGAATCAAGTAAAACCAGGGGACTCCAAGACGAATAATGTTCTGTCAGAACCGAAGCTCTGATGAACGTCAGGTAGTCCCTCGGCCTGCCACCGTGACTGTCACGAGCCGCGTTTCTATCTCTTGAATCAACAGAGCATGTACCTGAGCCGGATTAACTAGAACCCCCACTCTCGTACATATAATCCAGCTCCGTGGGAACCACGCATCTCTCCAGCTGCCTGACCAGCAGGGGCGGTAGCTCCTCACCCTCATCTGGTCTCGGAACAGCGGGAAAACCCCGCGCATAAAGGTTCAATGGTGCGTCCGTTGCATGGCGCTGTCAGACCGGCACATGTCAACACAGAAGTGAAGTAAACACAGCTGATTAAGCTGGTCTGGTGGAGATCTGCTTATAGGTGAACAGGCTCGCTGGAGATCCTGATCTCGAAACCGGTTCTTCAAACATGTCACCACATAACACGTCATCAGTTCCGCGCCCCCGTAGGATTCCAGGATGGGGTGAAACTCTTGGTGCGTAATGGCGCCGGGACGCACCGTTCCATGGCACTCCCGCCCAGAAACACCGGGGATATTCCTGAAATCTTAGGAAAAATATGGACAAACTTACCACAGATGTCAATGTTTCAGCCAAACAGAGTCCCGGAACCTCCTCCAGGAGAGCATATGCACACGTCATCCTGAGGAGGGCAGCTTCTGTGATTCTCCTCTACCTCATCTGCAGTACACTGTAGAAGTGAGCCTGACGAGTAGAATGCAGGAGGGCCATGTTGTCTGCAAGAGATACTTACCTGGATTGCTCTCGCACGATCTCTGAGGCAGCGTGGGTCGACAAGCCTCGAGCCCCTTCTTGTCACTGTCAAGAGCCGTGAGAAGCGCTCGGCAGGCCACACAATCAGTAAACGTGTGATTTGGGCCTAGGCAAACGAAGCAGACATGTGTGTCCCCCCTCTCCAGGCCACTTCATGCACACACATTTGTCCACTTCAATATTTATTCGCCATCATTACATTCCACTGTCAGGACAGGAGGAAGTGCGGCTGGTATTTCCTGCCTTTATAGGAAGTGGACTGAACCCAGCTGGGTGGGGAGTTCATTAAGCTTTCTTAGAGACGAGGCAGGGCCTCAAGGATAAACCAATAGCAAAGCAGTTAGAGGGCGGAGCACCAAATGACGTAGAACCAAAAGCGCACCACAAGTCAAGTAGAGAACAAAACTCAACAGTACTGAAATAACAAGAGAGTGGTGATCAGAAAAAACATAGCAGGGAGTGACGATTATATTCTGAAGCCTGTTGTTGCAGGAGAGGTAGCTGTAAGCTCTGCCGCCAAGTTGGTGATTAGGTGATGAGCTTCAGCTGCTGTGAGCAACAGGCATTCTGGAACTCAGGAAACAAAGGATATGTAAAACAGGTTTCAAAATAAAATAATGAAAGAACCATGACAATAATTTCTGTATCAATGTGAAATATTGGACAATATTAATACACCGGCATGCTCATAGAACTGGAGTTAGATACAGGTAAAATATACAGTATGTGTAGTTCAGTTTTTAAAACATTTTCTATATAGTGTTAAACACAATGGATGGAATGGATCCCTTCTGACAGATCTGTAAACAATTTTGAAAAGAAATATGTATTTTCTGTGTATAGAAAAAACTTTAGATCTTTAAGTTCAGCAAGAAATATGGTAGAAAACCATTATTTGTAGAATAACTTGAACAGAAATGTTATCTTTCTGAGGATTTTATTATTCCTACTTAACCATGTATGAATAAAAAGTCGAACATTACATAAATATATGCTAAGAAAATACTGTTTATAAAAATTAAATAAAAAGGATATAATTAAAAACACAAGGAAATTATTTTGTTTTAATTGTTGACACTTCCCAGAAGTCGGTTTCAATCTTGTTCAACAGGTTTCATGAATGTGATCTGAGCGCTAAACAAGGAAGTTGAATCTTATTTCAATGACATGTAACAGGTTCAGCTCCCATCACATTTTTAATACGTGGTAAATACATTGTTGCTGCATTTTACATCAAGACACAAACTTGTATCCAAGTATCACGGGGTGAGTGAAGGTTCACTGGCCAGGAATGAAGCTCTCAATTTTAATTTTGCTTGTTTTGGACGTCATCTGCTCTGCCTCTGAAGGTAAGTTTCCGATTTTCAATATGCAAACTCAATTACAACTTTACAGTTGAAACAAACTTACATTACTTATCATAAAATAACATAACAACTCTCTAATAACAAACATTTCATTTTCATTTTGTTTTAGTTACTCATGAGGTTTCCTATGTGGTCGGTTGCACTGAAAACAGCACAGAGGCAGAGGTACTATGTAAATTCGACTCAGAGCAGATTTTCTACGCAGACTTTCAGGCACAGGAATTGGTTTACACTGTTCCTGAATACATAAACTCTGGCCGGATTCTTTATTTTGACCACGAAGAGCTGTTGAAGAATGCGATTGATGGCAAGAAAGTGTGTCCCAAAATCCTGACGGAGTATGATGTAGCAGAGGGACATCAAGAGGAGCCAGAAAGTAAAAATATTATCAAATATGTTGTAACTTGAACAATCCAGTAACATAAAGCTGTGTTTGTCATTTGACCTACTAAAGATCCACCAGAATGCCTTATCTACCCTGCGGAGCAAGTCCTTCTGGGTGACGAAAACACACTTGTTTGCTTCGTGAATAGTTTCTATCCACCATCCACCAATATTACTTGGACCAAAAACCTTCAACCAGTGTCACGCCACGTTTCAGTGAGTCAATATTATCCAAACAAGGATCACACCTTCTACCAAATGTCTACCCTGAAATTCCTGCCTGAAGAAGGAGATGTTTACACCTGCAGTGTGGCGCACAAAGCTTTGGAGAAACCCAACACAAAGCACTGGGGTGATTGTTTAAACTTATCAACATGGATATTTTTAAGTGTCTGTCTTGAGAAGGTTTTCTTTCTCTCTCAACAGAGGTGAAGTTCAAGCATCCCAGCATCGTTCCAGATGTCATATGTGGATTGGGCCTGACTAGTGGGGTGGTTTTAATAGCAGCTGGAGCAGTTTTGGCTTTCAAAGAAAAAGTCACGTTCCAAAAAGGTGTTATGTAAAGAGTTAAGTTACCTAATCCTCTCGATTTTGATCATCATTTTTGTTGGTTCAACATCATGAGGAGGAGTTCAATTGTATCTGTCTGTCTGTCTGTCTGTCTATTCTGCTTACCTTATCAGAGGGGATTTTGTATGCTTATCTTGTTTCAGGAATAAGATCTTAATCATAGGGAATTCTAACTTTCTATATAGCCCTTTTTCTAACAGCTTATACAAATAAAATATCTTATTATCATAACCTGCTTCCTTTTCTATATATATGTTCTCCATGCTAGTAGATTGCGTGATTTAATAAAATATGATATAAAAAAAAAAGTGAAGAGAGCTTAGATCAAATCGTTATTGTGCGAATTGGTTGACAATTTGATTGACATCAAACACAGCAGCCAGTCTGAGCTCCCACCTCTTCCAGTGTATGAAGGGCAAAGTTAATATGAATCGAGCATAAAATGAGAAAAACGTGCAGACTTCCCGACAGTCATTTAACGCAATTCAGAAAAACGTTATAAGCTTGTTTTTTAAATAATATATTGCCGGTTTAAGTAACAAATGCCGGTTTTCCTCATGTGATCACGTGATCAAGGATACATCCTTAAAACACACTTGTATTAATACACCATCACATGATGACTATTTGTAAATTACCTCACGAATATAATAAGAATACGCTCAAACCCAAACAAGTTAAACAGTTGCATGTGAGCCACAAATTCTAATGACGCTCAGTGACGATCAGACAAAGTGATGATAATGTGAAGTTAGTGATGAACAGTTTTATTTTGGTTAAACTTCATCTGAAGATGTTTTAAAAAGTTTTATAATGCACTGGTCACCTCTGTAAATTCAGTATTCTTGTTAATAACGGTGTATGTAAAATATAAACATCTACACTGGAGCACATCTGAACTCATTTACAATAGTGTGTCATATCAGACATGTTTAAAATTAACAAATATTAACTGTTAGTTTGAATTCATGTTTTCATTTGTTTTTGTTTTTTCATGATCACAGAAAGGAGAAATTTAAGTCTTGTGCTTCATTTAAATATGATCGGCATATAGAAATGGAGGCATGGAAAGGGATGAACCTGTCTGAATTCTTTGTTGATTTGGATGAACAAAGGAAAAGGGCTCGAATTTGTGTCAAGTATTCGTAATAACGTCTGAATATTTTTTTGTGCATCATTTGGGTTTGAATGAATGACCATTTTCATTAGGAAATCAATGCAATTCTTAGTACATATGAGTCTGAACTTGTCTGCAGTGGAGGATGAGATTTAACACGACAGGCTGACACTGAGACCAGGTCTCATGGACATTTTTGGAAGTTACTCTCAGAGGAAAAGTATCTTCTTATGAGGAAATATGCTCCTCACAGACTGTGGCGGGACCTGTAAAGGATGTCTCTTAAAGCAACAACACTTCAAAATTAAGGGAAAACACTTCGACATTTAGCCAAAAAAGAAATGTGCAGCATTACAAAAGAAGCGACGTTCATGACAGTTCGGGGACATTATTGTTGAAACACCGAGAGACTGAAGCGATGAGTAGCGAAATATAATAATAAAAAAAGTAAGTAATCTTCATCTAATGTCACGCTCAGAGTGTCAGAAATCGTCAATATTCACGGTACATTGTTTTATATTTTATTATTCTTTTAGCATCTCCGTGTTCACACTGGAGTAAAGCTATCCGACACTTCCGTGATCACAGCCAAGCTATCCGACGCTAAATTTAGAGTGCGCATAATGGCAGAACTTTAGGGTAGCACTGAATCGACTAGGAGAGATCACAACTCGAACGTGTAGAATAGAATAGAATAGAAAAGCTTTATTCATCCCCAGAGGGGAAACACACTTTCACAACAGCGCAGTTTAAAAAAATAAAGTGCAAGGAAAAAGAAATAATAAAAGAGATAATACAAAATAAAATAAAAACGATCTTAAGAATATACAATTATTTACAAAAATTAGAAATTTGACACTATTAACAAAATAAAATAGAATACAATAAAATAAAATAGAAATAAAAACGGGAAAAAAAATAAAAATAAAAAACACACGAGAAGAAAAACATACTACGGATTAGCATCAGGATATTTAAAGTAGAGAGTTAAATATCCTGACACCAGTTGGGATGAAGGACCTTCTATAACGCTCCGTCCTACACTGGGGGTGCCTGAGCCTGCCACTGAAGGAGCTGGCCAGCTCCTCCACGGTCAGGTGCAGTGGGTGAAGAGCGTTGTCCCTGATGGAGGATAGTCTGGAGAGTGTCCTCCTCTCTCCCACCTCCTCCACCGAGTCCAGCGAGCGGCCCAGGACAGAGCCGGCCCTCGTGACCAGCCTGTTCAGTCTCTTCCTGTCCCGGTCCGTGCTGCCTGCTCCCCAGAAGACCACAGCGTAGTGGATAGCAGAGGCTACCACGGAGTCATAAAAGGTCCTTAAAAGTGGTCTGCACACTCCGAAGGACCTTAGTCTCCCCAGGAGGTGGAGGCGACTTCGGCCCTTCTTATACACGGCGTTGATGTGTGTGGACCAGTTCAGTTTATTGTTGAGGTGAACACCCAGGTATTTGAAGCTGTCCACCAGCTCAATGTCCGAGCCCTGGATGCTCACCGGTTGATGTGGTGTGATGATATATGATATATGATATATGAGTAATATAGATATACGTATAAGTAATCCTTTATTTGTTTTTTTATGCAAATTAAAAAGTTTTTTCTCATTTTACATCAAAACTCAATAAATTTAGAATATAGTGAAATTATTTATTAATATTCATTTGTTGTATTTCAATACAAAAACATTTCAACTTTAAACAGCAATAAAATAAAAATCTACAAACCTCTGTAAATAATAACATAACATATAACACACAATAACATATATATTATTAAAGATAAAGGTTTTATCAATCATATGAATGAGTTTGGAAACATTATTCTGTAGTTTTTTGATTTCATCATGTTATGAAATCAATGTTGTATTCATTTCAATATAAATACATGTAAACTTTAAATGACAATAAAATATGAATAAAGTTGGAGTCATTTTACCGTAGTTTTAATTTTATTTTAATATGGTCTTATTATTGTGTTCCCTTTAACATCTGAACTTGTTAAATAAATTTGCATCATCAATTTAAAAGCTTCCCACACTTGCCTTCCCATTGGGAAATGACATGTTTGAGATGAAGTAAGATTATTTAATAATTAATATCTGGGTTTTTATTTGATTTACTGTATACTCTCTCAAATCTGTCATGTATGACATGTGACACAGCAACTAAATATGAATATTTAAATCTTAATATCTCTAAATTTCTATTTTCAAATGTTAGGATACTTTATATTATAGTAGTATACACTCTATAATGCATCCATAGTAGTCATTGATTGGAACTCTGGAGATTTATTGATTTATAGTCCCTCAAACATGTCATGTTTGACATGTGAAACAGCAACTTGTTTTAAACTCAACTTGTTTCAAACAATCCGAATTTATGTCACGAAATAATGACCAGCAAAAACAAAAAGTTGTATGAATCGATAAAGAACAAACGTTTACCTTACAGTACAGTAGTATTACCATGATAATGAAGGATTAAAAGGCACGCAAAGAGTTGCGCTGCTGTGCTGCTCTTATTTTGAAGCCGGTGCTGTGTCTCAAATCGCATACTAGCGTACTCAAAGTTAGTATTTTTAGTGCGTAAGTGCGTCTCAATTCTTAGTATGCGAAACTTAGTGCTATATTAAAACGCCCGAAAACTGAGTATGGTTCGATGGACACTAACCACCATTGCATTGCATTTTCAGCAGCAGTAGGAGGATGAGACGTCTTCGGTGCTGATACCAGCTTAAATATCTTGTGAATATTTCGATTCTCATATTTTTTCTTTATTTCTTTTTCCAAACTTGCAAAACGTGCTGCCAGCAGGTGTCGGCGATAGCGTTCCAACAGCTGGTTGAAACCATCGTTAAATAGAAGTAGAAGAAGAAGCTGTCACCTCAATTCCGGTTAGTGCGTAGCAGCAGTGTTTGATTTGAGACATACTATCTGTGGAGAATTTGCGTACTAGTTAGTAGGTACACTATCCTGATGCATACTAACTTCTAGTATACTAAGAGAAGTATGCGATTTGAGACACAGCACGGGGGTTTGTCACATGCTTTTGCATGGCGTTCGGGGATATTATCGTAATATTAAGCGAAAAGGGGCACATTTTGTATTTCCGTTTTGGCTAGATGTCGAAGTGTTTTCCCTTAATGTCGAAGTGTTTTCGCTTAATTTGAAGTGATGTCGCTTCGGTGTTTGCATTTTGGAGCTTTGTCGGCCACCGTATCTCTTGCCTTAAGCAGTTGTGTAACTGTTCCTCTGATAAGGGAATAACAGGCGCAATTGTAAAAAAAAAGAAAAAGAAAATTATTATTTAGTAACGGTTCGCTTCCAGGTCAGGAGGGGGCAACTTGTGACCTTTCTGTGTGTACTGTGGAGTTTGGGTTTCCCCTGTGTTGCGTGGGCTTACTCTGAGCACTCCCGTTTCCTCCCACAGTCCAAAACGAGTGAATCTTTGTGTGGCCGGCAGATTTCCGTCTCGTGAACGGTTGTTGCCTTTTTGACATTAAATGGGCGTCTTTCTGAAGCAGTGATTGGTTAGACAAGAACAACAAACTAAAGCAGTTTCACTAAACTAAAGCATGCACGAAGAGTGGAAGAACCTTTTCTGAAATCTTAGCAAACCAACTTGATAAGTGTTCATGTGCATGAGACCGATTGACCAATTAGCAGCCTCATGAAAGAACACCTTTCATTTATGATTTGCGGTTTATCCATTCACATCAACAGCTCGTCTGGCTCATAGGTAGAGCGCTGGTAGATATTTAGACATTTTTTATATTCTCACATAATTGACACCAGAGTTTTTTGTGAAGAATGTACTACCTGAGTATTTATACGATTTGTTAGACTTGAAGTGAGACATTACATTGTGGTTTGCTCACCCAGCTGTCCAGGAAATGAATAACTCATATACTCTGATCACAAGAACAACATTGTAAACAGGTCACAAACGTAAACGCAGTACAACCAGACACATTATACACAATATTTGCTGGACTGTGATCTAATCTAATTCCACATCTATATCAGCGCTTATCATAAATCATTATCATAATCCCGCCTACTTAATTTGCATACAACCAACAACATTTCGAAATAAACAAAAGACAAACCGTATAAATACATGAGTAAATAAAAGACGGAATGTATAAATACTTAAATAAATACATGCTGAAACAACGAAATATATAAATAAATAAATGTCAAAACAAATAAAGTAACACCCAGAGTTCACGATCCAGAGGCCAGCGGTTAACTATGAGCTAGATGAGCTGGTGATGTGAATGGATAAACCGCAAATCATAAATAAAAAGTGTTCTTTCATGAGGCTGCTAGTTGCTCAGTTGGTCTTATGCACATATAGACACTGGCAATTTATCAAGTTGGTTTGCATTGCTTTGTGCATGCTTTAATTTAGTGTAATTGCTTTAGTTTGTTGTTTTTGTCTAACCAATCACTGCTTTAGAAGACGTTAGGCCCGCACATTTAATGTCAAAAAGGCAACAACCGGTCACGAGACGGAAATCTGCGCCTGCGAAAGTCTGGGACAGACTCCACCCCCCTCAACTCCCCCAAGGGATTAGACGGTAAAGAAAACGAATGAATGAATAATTCTCTCAAACTGTTTTATTATTGTGATCAGTGGCCGGCCGTCAGGGCCAGGAAGGCCTTCTCTGCTGGCCTAAACATAATCGGAAAATACATTTATTAAAAAAAAAAGAAAGTTGAATTTTTTTTTTTTATTGTTTATTTTTCATAAATATGTATTAAATTATTCCTCATAGTCTTTTCTCTTCATTTCATAGCCTTCCTCACGCTTAGTTAGCAGATACAGTATTGTATGTTCATGTTAGAGCTTCATCAAATCATATTTGAGCACCCAAGGCCTTCTTTTTTTCTTTTTTTTTTAGAATCCCTTATTAGTCCCGCGAGGGGAAATTCAACCATTCACACATACTGATGGGAGTAGGCTGCACACTTGCGCCAAGTTCACCATCAGGAGCAATCAGGGTGAAGTGTCTTGCTCAGGGACACAACGACACAAGTTTGTCTGGAGCTGGGATTGAACCTGCAACCTTTTGGACTGCAGGCAACCACTCTACCATCTGAGCTATGTCGCCCCAGTCATTTCAGTCTTGCCTCAGTCGTTTCAGAGATGGTCCTTGTCCATTGAAATCAACGGCAGTCGAAGGATTGTGTTAACCAATCAGATTCGAGTTGGCAACACAACGTCAGCTCTTGGAAACTACCCTCCTCACAGCTTCCACGACGCTGGACGCGTTGAACAGGTGACACGTTCATGTCCTATGATTGGATAACACTGAGAATCGTCACATGGAGCTGAAACGATGATTTGAGTTAATTTAACTGTTTTTTTTCAACACACAATGGCTGAAGAGGTTGATCTGGTTGCCGATATACTTGCAAAGCAATTTTCAAGAAGGACTTTTCAAGAAAAGCTGGACGTTGTTAACGATGCAGCTTGTGTGTCGTGGCCATGGAAACCACACAGACTGTAGTCGGAGTGATATTTCAGTATAATGCACTGATGTTGTATACATTAAATAAAACAAGTAAATAAAACTTTGTGGAACTCCAGAAAGCCTGGGCATCGAACATCGAACCATGGGTTGAAGACTGGATTCTCAACTGCCAGCCTAAAACATTTGTTGAGTCCATTTAATTAGCTCCAAAAACTGTGTTAAATTGTGTAAAAAGTGTTCTAAAGTAACATGATGCATTCAATATGATTACAAATATAAATCGACACCTTTTTATATACTTTCCACTAGTCATTTTATTCCAAAATAGAATAAGAAAATATAGATTCAAAAGTATTTTAAGTAATTAATAACTTCATTTTTATTACAACATTACAAATCATTACGTACGCAATACATTAAAAAAGATGCGGAAACTAGAATAAAATGCGTATTATGGAATCGATTGTGCGTTTATAATACTTTTTTTTAAATTATGAGATTGCATTCAGAATACGCAAATGGTTTCCTATCTTTGCCCGTAATATCATTTCTTGCCGCTTGGGGACACTCGTAGGTGTTGTTGTAGTTCATTACTCCCCAAATAAGGAGAAGAAGAAGACCGAAACTATGGCTGCGTCCCTGCTCGAAAATGAGGTGGACGCGTTTCGAAAGGTTTTTAAAATGTATAGGCGCAGAAACCCTCCTCCGGAATTGAGTGATGTACTCGACTTCTCTAAAGCCTCTCCAAATGAAAAGGTTAGTGGGTTAATAAGAGTTTGACTTGTTTTTGCCAAATCAATTTAGACTTAGTAGAAAGTCTCTTGACAGTGTCATTCAAATGTATCCTTTTCTTCCCTTGACATATATCCTCATGACTATAATTATATATAAAATATATACCATCTCCTGAACTACAGTCGTTAAGTCACACACACACACACACACACGCACACTTATATTAGTGTGCATAGATAGATTTTCAGTTACTCATATTTTAAAAGCTTATTAAATGAAAACTTTGAAAAACGCAATTATTTGTATTTTGTCGAAATATATTCACAGATGTTGACAATTGCAATTGGTTTTGCATCATAAATAACTATAAGTTAATAGAAAAATAATCCTAGGGGCAAAGCTTAAATAAATATAGATGTGAAAAATTACCAGCACATGTTTTTAAAAAATCTAAATGAATGATATTTTTACAGATTGGGCAAGCTTCCTTTATGATTCAAACTGTTACTGTGTACTTTTGATTTACAGTCAAAGTTACCTCATTTTAGTAAGGGTAGGGTATTTTGTCTAAAAACCTCCTTCACACCAACCATTTAAATATTATGACACAAATTTAAAACCTAGTTAAGTTGATGCTAATGTCTGTCAAACAAATACATGAATATTGAGTGTTGGCTAATTTTTTCTCTAAGATTCTTCCAATATGTTAACAGATAGTTCCAGTACACTTGGACAATAATGCTGTGAGTGACATGGATGCTGCCAGAGTTGGGCTTAGACCTGTGAAACAGTGGAAAGCCTGTGGTCTGAAGGGATTCCCAGGTAAGTGATAGATATTGATGAAAAGAGAAACTCAAACATGGTCACTTCAAAAGTGGTAGAAGTCTGATTTGATTACTCATTTTATCTGTAACAAATAATTTAGGGTCACTTCATACCTCCTGCCAAAAGTTGCCTTTTAATTTATGAATCATGTATTTGATGATTTTTTTAATCTGGGTTAGAAAAGGTTTATGGACACGCCCCCTGTTCAATCCTTTCCACCGTTATAATCCAAAGGTCTGCTAGTATTAGCTTGGCTTTATTTATCAATGTGTGTCTTTGAGTGCTTTTTATTTTTTGACTTCCTAATGACTGAAAGCGAAAATAATGTGAAAATCCAACTCACCAAACTTACTCGCATGTTTCAAATGTTGAAGTCTTCCTCTCTAAGATGCAGTAAGTCTCTTATCGTGACGGTGTTTTTAAGTTATTACTTTTAAAGTTCTCCCCCCTTCTGAAATCTTGGTGAACGAGAGGTGACAAGTGCGGAGCATGACTTCACTCCTCCTGCAGCCATCTGTAATAATGCCCACTTTGTTTATTCAAGGAGTCATTTGGAGGTGGAGACTTCTGGGATTGATGACAGGCGGTGACAAACCTCGATGTTTGACCATGTTTAGCAGTTTCATTTTAGATAGATAGATGGTCTTTATAAATCCCATTGGAGATCTCCTTCGGGAAATTTGGTATTGGGCATTTGTCTTATGTTTCTTATTGCTCAATATTCCAAACTTTTTGTTTTGAAGCCAAAAATGTACTTCTGGTCTGAGATTTTTAAGATCTTAAGAGGGAGTATATATCACTTTAAGTAAGCTGTTAACTTTCCTCATGGTGTTAATCTTCTTCTTCTTCAGGGTTCATCTTCATCGCCAACCCTTTTCTCAGAGACTCTCAACACTTTTGGATTAAACAGTGTCTTAAAACGTACCCCCAAAAGCCCAATGTGTGCAACTTGGACTTGCACATGACACCTGCTGAGACTGAAGACATTTGGGGCAAGAGTCTTGGGTGAGATCGCTGTTCCTCCTCTTGAGCAATACGAGTTCTGAAATGTAAGGGTTTAGCTTTCTTAAGTCTTTTGGCGCTATTAATTCAAAATAATCCCATTGCCTCATCAGTGGAGCAGTGAAAAACTTAAATAATTAAAAGGTCTTTAGAGATGATTGTAGTTTGATAACATTTTAAAATGGTCTCATTAAATTTGAAAATGAGTTGACTACAGTTGAAAGTTGTTTGATTACAGATGAAAACTGTAAGATGTATGATCTTTAGTGTGTGGCTTTATAAACTGAAATATCCATATAAACCAATGCAACGGACCGTAAGACATTAAAATAAACCATAAACACGTTTTGTGTGTTAAAAGGTGAAAGTGCAATAAACTCCCATTGTTTTCCTTATGATGTTACAAATTCAGCCACTGCTTGAACCTATAGGTGTTTAAGAGTGACTTAAAAGAACCATCAAATGAATATTGAGTGATCCATAAACTGAGTCAGATCTTTAAGACAGTGCTGTGTGTTTCAGACACCATTCAACTGATACGAAGAAGCCCAAGTCGTTATTAGAGAAACTACGCTGGGTTACACTTGGCTACCACTACAACTGGGACATCAAGGTGAGAAGCTGCATTTGACTACTTGTTTTCAAACTTAAATAAACATTTTATTCATCCAGGAAAAAACTCGGATAAAAGTCACAAATCACACGTTTCAATTGACTAAGAGAGATTCAATAATAATAATTATTATTATTTTCAGGACACACAAGAACACCATACAAACATATAAAACAACAGTGCAAAATGACAACAGTAGAAAAGGAAGAAAAGATTAAAAGTTTCTTAAAGGGAAAATTAAAACAAGGAAATTATAAAACAAGTGATGACAGTCAATAAGCAAGTTTAAAAAGATGAGTTTTAAAAACAGTCAGTGTGTCAATGTTACTGCAGATCTACTGAAGGCTCTGGACCCCCTGGTGGCCATACGAGCAGGTGGAATGGTGAGGTTGATGGATGAGGATGATCTGAGTTTCCGGCGGGGAGTGTTTATGTGGAGGAGATCAGTCAGGTAGGGGGGCAAGGTTGTTTAGGGCTTTGTTTAGGGTGATGGGGAGCCAGTGAAGTTGTTGCAGAACAGGTGTGATGCGATTGATAGAGGGGGTCCTGGTGATTATCCGGGCAGCAGCATTTTGTACCAGTTGAAGTTTTCGGAGGGATTTTATGCGGAGACCAGAGAGGAGTGAGTTGCAATAGTCCAGGCGGGAGGTGACCAGGCAGTTGACCAGGATAGCAGTGCTGGAGAGGCTGAGGGACGAACGGAGGCGGATAATGTTTCTTGGATGAAAGTAAGCTGGGAAAGGGTGCTATCCAGTTTGACGCCCAAGTTTTTCACCTGAAGGGAGGTGTTGTTGATGATGAAGGTGGGACTGTTTGCTTTTGCAAGGGTGGATTTTGAACCGATGAGAAGTATTTTTTTTTTTCTATTTTTGAGTTTGAGAAAGTTTGAGGAGAACCAGGAATTTATTTCTTGTAGACAGTCAGAGAGGGTGTTGGGAGGCAGGGTGGAGGTGGGTTTAGATGAGAGGTACAATTGGGTGTTGTAAGCATAGCAATGGAAAGTGATGTTAAATCTCCAAAATGTGACCAAGAGGGAGGAGGTAGATAATAAAAAGGGGAACCTTGAGGAACACCGTTGGAGATGGGGGATGGATCGGAGGAAAATGTTTTCAACTGAATAAATTGGGAACGGCCAGAGAGATAGGATTTGAACCAGAGTAGTACAGTAGAGTGCTGGAAATGCTAAGTGATGCCAGTCTGTGGAGGAGGATGGAGTGAGAGATGGTGTCGATTAAGTCATGTCTCTGCAGCATATTTGATGGAACATTATATTAACATTATAAATCCTTCGTACTATATTATCCAGATAGTGAGAGAAGAGATTAAGATAGTATTAGCACCAGGTTAGAATTGAGGGTGAGGTTGCTGAGATGCTCCTTGGCTGCCTTCACACTCTTATCCTTACTCTGTTCTGTGACATATGAAACTGAGTGATTCCAATACAAAACAAATTTCTCATATATGCACTGTGATCGGAATTACCCCCACACCCTCTTTTTGAACTTCCTCATCCATCATCATCACATTCTTTGAGAGCTTTTTGAGAACTCTGCATTGCTGCCAGTTTTTTTCAGGATCAATTCTGGTTCTTACTTTCAGAGCTATTCATGACTGATCCAGAATTACACCCCAGCTCGGGCTCTTAGGTCTGTGGATCAGAATCTACTGATGGTTCCGCACACTTCCGGACCAGAGGAGAGAAATCGTTCAAGGCTGTTGCTCCTAAGCTTTGGAACGATCTTCCACTCTCTCTGCGCTTGATGATCTACTGACTCCTTCAAGAAACATCTGAAGACATTCTTATTTGTGCAGGCTTTTTCTTAATCTTCTTAGGCTGCTGTGTCTATCTCTGTTATCTTGACCTTTTAAAGTATGTATTTTAATTTTGTATTGCTGTACTGTAGATTATTTAAGTACTCTGTGAAACCTGGTCTGAGAAGGTCGCTTTACAAATAATATGTACTTACTTACTTTTGCCTGCTACCATTATCTCCTCCCAACCACACAGGCATAACTCTTAGTGACCGATTCACACTCCCAATTACAAACTGATGGTTACCTGTCTTGACGGGACAAATCTTGTGCCACTGACACACAGATAAACATAATGAAAGTTTTGGTTATGATGTCTTGCGGCACTCCCGCATTATGAACAGCGCAACATTTTCATTTTAATTTGTGCACATGTCAGATGAGTTAAGGTTTTTTTTAATTACAGACATATTCTTCAAATCATCACACCCCCTTCCCGTCAGACCTCCAGCTTCTATCCCGCAACATCGCAGCAGCCTGCAGCTTCCCGAGCTTCAGTCCTGAGGCTGCTATCCTGAACTACTACAGAAGCAACTCATCTCTAGGGATACATGTGGACGAGTCCGAGCTGGATCACAGCCAGCCGCTGTTGTCGTACAGGTGAGTTTTAACATCAAAGTCAATTATGGAAATAGTTTACGTTCATCTGTTCATGTTTTGTAGTTTTGGACAGTCGGCCATCTTCCTCCTGGGTGGCACCAGGAAACAAGACGCTCCGACCGCCATGTTTATGCACAGTGGTGATGTGATGGTGATGTCCGGACAGAGCCGGCTCCTTTACCACGCTGTTCCACGAATTATTCCTGCCCCAGAGGAGCTCAGTATCTTCCAACTGGAAAACCCAACCCCAGAAAGCTTTTCACAGAAAGACACCCCAGTGGTGGAACCAGTGTCCAAGGAGGACTGGCTGGTGTGCCGGAGGTACATCCAGGATTCCAGAGTCAATGTGACTATCAGACAGGTCCTTGCAGCAGGTCAGAGCTTTCCAGAACAGACATGCGATCAACAAGAGACTTCTGAGACAAGCAGAAAACGAGGTTATGACTCCTCTGAAGGAGACTAGTATGAGACATTTATTGCAAATCTAATTTATACTTTGTGTGGAGCAATGCATGATAATTTGACTTTAACTACCATTTTTAGTGGGAGGTTCATAAAAATTCTTACAAAATCCGGATTTTAGTTTAGTCCATTATTAAAAAGTTTTTCTGCATTTTCTCATTGACTTGTTTGTCAATGTCAGCCATTAAGTTGCTGTAACATCTTGTAAGGACTTCCACATAATTAAACATTAATCAAGTAATTGAACAATTTAGATTATTCTGTTTACATCACAGCTCAAAATGTAGGCCAGAATGGTGTGGAAGGTTCTCAAGAGTCAAATGGCAGAACGGAGGAGGAGAATTGTAGCTCTTTATCTAATGTAACAGCAACAAGTCTTCTGTGTCCATAAAGTTTTTCAGACGACCTATCATCTGTGTTGAGTCGCTTTTATTTGCGCCATCGTCTTATTGAATTAACTCTTTTTTTTCACATTGTAAAACATGAGGCTATCTGATATTAATTTCAATGCATCGTATCGCCAAGTTAAACTTTTTTTTCGGAGCGTTTGTTTCAATAGATGTTGGACCAGGTTGCATCACTCACACTCGTATTATAGTTTTGTGGTTCTAATGGAGCTTCTACATTGACTTAACATCAAAACTGGTTTCTTTTCGTGTTTGCTGTGCGCAAGTCCTTTTTAAAAGTATAATGACACCTTCAGACTAAAGGGCCCTTTCAATGCAATTTAACGATGCAGTGACATCTAGTGGATGAATCTGATGGTCAGCTAGAGATTATTCATTCATTCATTGTCTACTGCTTTATCTCTTACTGGGGTCACAGGGAGACTGGAGCCTATCCCAGTATCATAGGGCGAGAGGCAGGGGACACCCTGGACAGGATGCCAGTCTGTCGCAGGGAACACAAAGACAGACAACCATTCACACACTCTCATACCTTTGGAAAATTTTCCCAAAGTTCTCAATCAACCTCTGTATGTTTTTGGACTGTGGAAAGAAACCGGAGTGCCCAGAGTAAACCCACGCAACACAGGGAGAAAATACAAACTCCACACAGAAAGGTTGGCTTGGCCTGGAATCGAACCAGATTAATTCACACTATATCAGAAGCTTATAATAAAGTGGAATGCCTTCACTGAAGACCTCGACTGCTTGCACATCATTACCAAACAGTCGGGTCTTGCCTGCCAGGAGTTCAGTTAATAATACATCTTGATGTGGCCTTGTTTAATCAAAGCAGAATATCTATCATAGGTAAAAGTCGCAGTTAGAGAGAATAATAAATGACTACAAAGGACATCCACTTAAAGAGAAAAATGTTATATTTACAGGACACATTTAGTTTGTTAGACAACCATTTAAACGAGAAATTGTAACTTGTTGATCCTGCTATATCTGAAAAACATGACTTATTTTTTGGAATCCTTGTTTAGACCTCTCTTCAAAAAAGCCTGGGTCTTTTGCCCCTTAGATCCAGATAAATGACAAATATTGAGAAATATGTTCAATAATGTGTTGGACAGTTATTTTGAGTTAAATTGTGTAAAAAGTATCTTATTGTAAATATCACATGTTTCAGGGGCTGGTTTTAGTGGTTCTCATTTTGCATATTGTTATTGTGAAAAAATAAAATCGCATATTGACAAATTCATTATATTTGTGTCAATCGTGGGCCTTCTGAAAAGTTGTAATACATGCAAGTTGAGTAATAAACTAGTGTTTTTTGTTAATCAGTAAGATATGCGATACTGATAAGATACGATCTGTCATTACAAAAGTCAATTGTGAAAAATAATTAGACCACTCTTGTTACACTTCAACTGTGGTTTTGTGTATCATGCAAAATGATAACATGGAATGCCTAAAAGCTATTGATTTAAGAACCATGGAAAAACCATTAACATTTCTGGAGATCAGAAACTGTCTTTGTTTTTTTCCAAACATAAACATTAATTTGTACCACCTTAATTGATAAAGAAATTGAAGATAACAACTGTGATGTAATAATTAACCATGACTGTATGTTCCAGTGTAGAAAACATATTCAAAGCTAAACAGGTTCAGTAATCAGTAATTTTCTTACAGGCTTGAAGAAAAATTTGCAGTAAAATTCCCCCCCCAAAAATTGTAGGTCCTTCAGTTTACATCATCAGGAAGCCCTGAGGTGCTGTGGTTAGATCTCGCTCTCGTATGTGCGCATGTATGTTTTTAGAGAAAGGATTTCTGTGTAACTCTGTGCAGTTCTTCGGTAAAGGTCCAGTCCAGTCAATATCTCCACATCCCTCACTCGGGCCGTGTGCATCTTCATCAGGTCTTCCACCCAGCGTGACTCGTCCTCGGAACTCTGCAAAAATTGTAGATGTAAGTCATTTGTCAACAAGTAACACAAATTATCAGTTGCCTGTGCTATTACATTGCATGTCTCCTCATTGCTGGGCCTGTGGGGCAGGAGAAAGGCGGTGGAGTCGAGGGGGCCCCCACATGAGTCTGCAGACTGTGCGTAGTCTAAGCAGCTTGTCAGCACCAGAAAGTAGTGTGATGGAAGGAGGATACCTCCATTAACATGCCTGCAATGAGGGAATGCTTAAAATACCTTTAAAACTTAAGAGTTTTTTTATATATATTAAAGCAGAGTATTTACTCTTTCATTTTCTCACTCAAGTCCCTGATGCCGTCATAGTTGTAGTCAAAAACAGGCCCAAGAAGAACATTCACTCCATTTCTCTCACTGGCATATTTCCTCAATAGCACCTGCTGGATGTAAGTCCACATTCCTGAAGCAAACCCAAAGAGTCAGATGAACCATAAATATGCATTTGTCAGAGTCACAAACAAACTAAACTTACTTTTGAATGATGGATACATGGGAACAGAGTTGGTTATAAGCAGCGCATCTCGTTTTCTGTCTGTGGTGGAGGAAAGTTCTGTTGAGGAATTAAATAATATAATTAAATGTTCTTTTTCCGACATGGCCTGTGTAACAACAGCAAGAAATGGATTGAAATTCCCAAATGTATTAAAAGTAATTTATCTTTCTGAGTCACTATAAAATGAAAACCCGAAATAACTAAATATTGAATTTGCAGAGTAGCCAAAATATGGGACACAATATGGTGACTCATTTGTAGATAGATACATGGATATATAGATTGGCTTTATTAATCTCTCACACACTTATTGTGAAATGTTTTTTGACCTGTTAGCAAAGGCAATTTAGGGATTACTTGGTTAAATCGTTTGACTCTCGAGAAAATTAGGAAACAAAGATTCCTGTAAGTAAGTAAGTAATTTATATTTATAGAGTGCTTTTCCAGGCCAGGGTCACAAAGCGCTTTTACAATTAAAACAATACTTAATGAAATGTATACAAAAAAAGTTAAGAAATATTACAAGAAATAGTTCTGTATTACAGGGACCACCTACACAAAACAAGTTTTTGATTAGTATGTAATAATGACATTTATCACAAATCTGTAGAATTTGTTTCTATGTGTCATTATCATATAGTTATATATGGTCCTGCACCAAAAGCCAATTCATATTTGAGATCCGCAATAAGAACCATTACCACACTTACACAGGTGTCAAAAGGGAATAATTGTGTGTATAACATATCTTTCATTTTTCCTGAGGTATATACATGATGTCTTTGGTCATCTTCAAGAAACAAACCAAATAAACCAGTTCCACATAAAATTGGCTTCTATAACAATGAAAAACATTAATTCAATAAACTGTATAAAATACTGTACAGCACTTTTTGTTTGGTATTGCTGTAAGGCATGACTTTTTTTAATTTTACCTGGTGGGTAGAGAAAGGCATGAACATTTTGTCTGCTCTTTCTGAAGCTGCTGCAAGTCAGACTGGAGGTCGGTGGAACTCTGTTGTCGGCCAGCAGGCAGTTGGAAAGAAGTTCTGGCAAAACTGTCAGTGTTGTCTGGAACGAGAGGGATTTAAAACAGCATGTTCCATTGCAGTACACAAAGATACGACTTGTATCAATTGTTTAAATCAAAGAAATATAATCCCAAAGGCAATTATTCGGAAACTGCAAATAGTGGCAGCAAATAACCCTAGATTGCCAATCCTTCCCTTGTCTTGTGGCCAATTCTTCTTTTTTGAAGCTTTCCCTTGTACATGGTAAAACTATCTTTGCGGCTCACAACACTTTGTTTAATGGATATAGTAACACTGAAGCTACTGTTAAGAGATCTTGACTCAGACTTTAAGGTGGTATGAACAAGAGGAACAAGAAGTATTCCAGGGATTGCACAGTGCCAACGGCATACATCAGAAAGATTGGTAAGAAGTGAAGTCAACCAAGCCTAGGAACCCTTTTACTTCCAACATCATGCCAGGAAACTTCTACAATGTCCAGCTTCTTGTATTTGCATCCATCACAGCCCTGTCACACATGTGGACAAAACTGAAACTCTGGTGATTGTGCGATAAGGTTCCAAGGTTGAGTAAATACTTGGGTGACTAATGCCAGTCTGTCAAACTAAGCCTGAGAATGCTGGGTGTTGTATTTGACAAAGTCACATGTCTCTAGTACAACACTGCAAAAAACTGACCAAAAACTGATTCCTTCAACTGAGAAAAATCTCAAAAATTAGGAAAGTGATGTCACAACACGGTCTGGAGTTTATAATCCATGCGTTTGTATCTTCTCATTTGGACTATTGTAAGTTTATTTTCATGTCTAAACAAGAAGGAGCTGTCTCGCCTGCAGTTAATACAAAACTCTGAATTCTGACCATCTCTATTAGAAGAACTCACATTTCTCCGATCCTTAAAACTCTTCACTGGCTTCCAGTTTCTTACAGGATAAATTTTTTTTAAATTCTGGTTCTTACTTTCAGATCTATTCATGGTCAGGCTCCTCCTAACATCAGTGATCTGAACCAGCCTTACACCCCAGCTCAGGCTCTGAGGTCTGTGGATCAGAATCTGCTGATGGTTCTCTGCACATGCTTCCTGACCGGAGGAGAGAAATCCTTCCAGGCGGTTGCTTCTAAGCTTTGGAACGATCTTCCTCTCCCTCTGTGTTTAATGGGGTCTACTGACTCCTTCAGGAAGCATCTTAAGAAATTCTTATTTGTGCAGGCTTTTTCCTAATCTTCTGGGACTTCTGTGTTTTTTTATGTTATGTTTTATGTTAGAGTTTTTAAATGTGTAGTTATTTTCAAATGTGTATTGCTTTTGATTGTTGAAGCAATTTGTGACCCTGGTCTAGAAAGGCGCTTTACAAATAACTATTACTTGCTTCCTTACTGCAAACTTTTCTACACTGGAGGCTCATTGGATAACCTCTCAGCTGCTTCCCAAGGGACCAGGATGAAGTTTTCAATAACCAGGACAAACATGTAGGGTGACAAGGGGTGGAAAAGAGGGCCAGCACGTTACATCTGGCATCTTGAGTAAGGTTGTCTGATGATGTGAGACCAAAAAAATGCTTTGGAACTCCAGTATCCCCACAATCTATCTCAGAACTTTTCCAATAAGGTCTCAATGCCCCTTCAACCAATTTATCAGAAATGGCTTATAGAATCACAGAGAACTGCCTACTAGCATTCCTCCAACCCATGTTGACTTGTGGGAGCAGGTGGTTTGTACAGTAACCTACATTGGTGTTCAAAGGCACTACTTGTGGTTTCAAGCTCAGCAGTAGCCACCAATGTTGGCGCTTGGCACATCAGTGAATTTAAAAAACGCTAAAAGACAGTAATAACCAATCACTGAATACAGTTTCACGCTAATAGCGAGATGCAAATGTATATATTTAAGGGGCTTTATGGGTAAAGCACATATTACCTGTCTGCTAACTGTGAATGAGGTCCACAGAGGCATCAGAAGATCCTCACTGTAGCCACTAATGTAGTCACTGTGATGGAGGAGCAAGTACTTGGTGTCGAAAATCACAGCAGGTCGGCCAAATGGCAGATTTCTTCTGTCTGAAGGAAGAAAGAATCACAGTACATTTAATATAATGAAGGGGATCATCGTGGCAGATCAAAAACAAATGCATACTGACCATCAACAGCTTGCCTGAGTCGCTGATTTAACTCTTCCACTTGGTTCTGCAAGAGACAGAGCCAGAGTGACTCCATGTTATATCCTCGTACAAGGGTCACTTTCAAACCTCTCAGGCCTCTAGTTTTGACTCGCAACTGCAAGAAGATTAGAGATTCAAATAATATTATGCCATGTATTGACACAATAATGATGATCAGATACTGCATGTTCTAAAAAGTCATAGAAAAAGCAAAACATTAAAAATATCAAATTCTGTAAATCACTCATAAAACACTCATACTGCTAATAGAAAACATAGTCTGAAGAAAAAGAAAGCAAGAAACCAATTAGCTACATCTCTACGCAGTTTATAATTATAATAAATGTTTTAATATATTTTACAATATATCATAAATGTATATTGTTGCCTTTCTTGGACAGTTATTTTGTGTTTTTAATTTAACAGTTAAGGCTCTAACGTAACAAAGAATAATACCCCATGCTTAACTTAACTTTAAGGTACTTTTGGAAAATGAATACACAAAAAGAACTGCCAATTCATGGTGAAGTCAATCAAGGTTTTTTTTTTACTTTCCAACTGTCTGAAATAAGAATGGATGTGGAGATCTGCGGTAATAAACATTGAGAAAGATGCTGTGAATTGTTTCTCAATTATGAGCAAGGTCTATTATAAGAGTGAATATGGTAAGATGTGGTTTTAGGGATCTGTTTGTCTCTATAAAGAGTAAAAGTGTTTGTCAAAATCAGTCAAATTGTAGGTCAGCAACAACAACTTACCTTGCTATTGCAAATGCAGTTGAGGTCGTCTGTCCTGGCTTTAACATGAGCGGAGACAGAGGGACGTGAAACTTCCTCAGGAACAGATGGTCGGTGAGGAGGGTTCCTCAGAAGATGGTTTAAACAACCATGGGTTCCATTGTTCGGTGCAGGCTTGACTCCGAGAAGATCTGAATGGTCATTAGGAACCAAAGTCAAACCCAAGGATTTTTTTCAGTTTAACAGTCTTAGAATGAAAAGGTCTTACCACACATCATATTATAAAGCTCAATGTTTTCAAAGACAGGAACTTTTGTCTTGTATTTAAATGCAGGCCCAAACCCCAAAAAAACTGTCTAGAAAGTAGAAAAAAACACTTCATATTTGATACAAGAAGCCTCAATCAGTAATGAATAAACCTGCATGCTGTTTATCTTGTTGTCGTAGCCATGATCTCCAGAGAAACCACAGTGGCGCCTTCCCTCTGGTATTTTCCTAAATGTAAGAATAAAAAGAGTTCAAATAGTTACCATGCAATCAAGGCCTCGATATTTATTAAGAAATACTTTAACTTGACTTGAAAAATAAATTCAACATTCATTGTTTCCTCCCACACACTAAAAATATTCAGAGGTCGAAGTTGTGAACTACGAAAGGCTGGTAACCTGTTCAGGGTTTCCCAAGTATCCCATTCCCTAAGTAGCGGGGATGGCTTCAGCCTCCTGCGACTCAGATAAGGGAGTGGAAATGGTTGAATGAATGAAGGCATCTCACCGAGCAACATGCCACCTTCTGTCCACCAGCAGGTGAACATCTTCAATCCGCCTATTGTTGGCGTAGTGCAGCCTCTTGGGCAGGTGCTGCTTCAAGTATGGTTTGAAATGCTGGCTGTGTTTCCTGCACTGGAAATTGTAACTATGATTAGAAATTAACATTGAGTCAAAGATATTGAAATCACATAATATTCACAATTATTTCTTTCTCCAGAGAGAATTTAAAAAAAGCTCTGGTGCAGATTTCAATGCCTGTGTCTGGAGAGCTTTATGTATTTGAACAGAGCATTAATGAAAGAGCTGTTTGATTCACCTTCATAAAGGCTTCTTTTGCATTCAAAAAAAAATAATGTGACCAATCGAGTAACTATAATTTCTAATTTGCTTTGGCTAATTTAATCATAAATGCTGCTACATGGTATAACAAGTCTGAGCTCATTTGTGACAAATAAAACCTAAGACATATAACGTCAGCCACATTATACCACGTCTTGTATTATTGTGTGGTTGTGAAGTGTTGGTTATTTGGATAGTGTGTATTGTTTGCCAAAGGCATGGCTTGGTACCAAAATGAAGGGAACAAATAAGACTTACTGTTAGATTTGCAACTATAACTTCAGGGACGACTGGAATAAAACAGAAACAAATATTTTAAATTATTGAAGAAGTTCTAATGTACACATCAAAGGCATTTCTACTTCATATATTCCACCATGGTACCTAAATGGATGATTACCTCAAGCAAATACAATTCCACCTTCTTTTACTATTTTTTAAAAATACCTGTTCAGGACTCACATTTAGACTCTCTGCTATGTCTAGACCTGATTCTGCCCAAAGATCCAGGGATGAGAATTATGTCATTGACGTTGGTAAGGTAGTTGCTCAGGTATTCCGTTTGCTCACAGTGGGCTTCCTCCATACCTGTGTCAGTCAAAACAGGTCACCCATCTAGTGTTAACCAACTGAGATCAAGAAAACAATACAAGAAATTGTCCAAAAAGAAATCCATTAATAGGTGCATGTGTTTTTCAACATGAAGCAATTTAAAAATTAGATACCACAATATATGCTCCTGTACCATGATCCCCAACTAAGATGATATTGACACAGTGGTGGAGTCTCATCTGCTTGAGTCCGTCCATCAGTTGGCCTAAAATTCTGTCAATCGCCCTCAGAGGGCCATTCAACTACAACACACGGAGAAAGACAATTGTGGCGTGTATTTGCAGATCAACTAGTTGTTAAAACACGCAGCACACTCACCTCTGTGTTCAGTGGTCCCATCCTGTGTCCATATGTGTCCGGTTGTTCAGAGTGGACCGCAAAGACGTATGGCCTATAAAACAAGATGAAGCAATCTTGATAGATGAAAGAGAGCAAAACGATACACAAGATTAATAATGAAAATGGCATAACAAGGCCATTTTAAGAATATCTGGCCTTCAAATGGTTTCAAAATTGCTTTCATTTGTCATTGCCAGTGTTAGCAGATTAATCACACCTCAACATGTAACAAGGTAAAACAAGGTAAAATCCAAAATAAATCCACCTTTCCTCTGCAGGTAAATGGAGCCATTGAAGCATTGTGAGAATTCTTCTTTCCATCGGGATTCCACTGAATACACACAGACACACACAAATTTAATGTAAGCTAGTAAACACTTTTTCATGCTGTTTGAATAAGTCTTGCGAGGTCTTACACCGGCCAAAAGAAGTTGGCGGCCTTCACACCTTGCCGAGCTGCTGTGATCCAGATCTAGGGGACAGTAAAGACCAACAGGCCTTCTCATTTCTCCTTTTAACTTTAATGACTGAGGGTCTTCTTGAGTCACTGTGTTAATTAATTCAGTCTTGATATTAAAATGAAACCGTTATCTGAGAGCGAGTACTTACTGGCTGGCCACCCCACCATCTGTGGTTTAGTTTCTCCCTGCTTCTCAGAGAGAAAGTGGCATCAAACAAAGGATCATACATGGAGTTACCCACAATCCCATGCGATTCTGGATACAGACCCTGAAAAAACAAATCTATGATTACCTATGATGTTTACATACATGTAATTGCCGGAAGACAGATTTAAACACGCAAAAACATGAAAAGTGAGGCATACCGTAGCCAGACTGTAGAGGTTAGGAAAGGTTTTGGTTGGATACACAGGTCTCATGTATGGAGCATGGGTTCCACATGTCCCTGTAAGAAATACATATAACATGTTCTTGTGCATATGTGGAGCACCAGTTCTTAAGCAGGTTGATCTAAACGCTGTACCAAAGCCACATTTCAGTTCCAGTGAATCCACATACATACTGTCACTTTAACTGTTGTGCATTTAGATTGCTGCAAAAATTACTTGACTTATTGTCCAAGATCTCTTTAAGAATAGCTGCAAAACCCAGAACCGAAGTCTTTTTTTCAAGTGTTCTGAATACCCAATGGACAGCTTATATCTAGTCCCAGGTCCTGGCTACAGGAACAAAGTGTGTTGACAGGAGGGCTGTGATAAAAGAGGCAGGGGGAAGTGCATATGATTTATGGCCTAAAAAGCAACCCCACCTGGTCTCCTCCCAACCAATTACCAACCAGTCCCGACCCGGCTAGGCTTACGAGATCGGGCGTATTCAGGGTGGTATGGCCGTTAGCAATAGCTGCTCCCAGAGGGAGTGGCTTTATAGTTGAACCATAATTGGCCTGTTGAATGGGCACCGTACCATTGAAATCTAAATGCACAACTTTGTGCCCAGGGCCCCCATGTTCTGTATTTGCCATAAAGAGGATAGTGAGGGGAACTCAGAAGGTCATTAGAGTTTCCCTCCCCTCTGTCCAAGATCTCTTTAAGGGTAGCTGCAAGAGCTGGACACTCGATACCGTCATACACAGTATAAAAGTGTTGAACATTAGACAAACGTTTCTGCAACATTCATAGCAGAATCATCAGACTAATCAACAGCATCCCCCAATAAGTTGTCAAAATTGACCTGGAAAAGAACATGTTCCACACTTGTTCTAACATCAAAAGAAAGAGTCAAGACAGAGCTGAAAACAGTGTATTGTGGAAATATGAGACTGCAGCAGGTACTTCTGCTTAGTCTTGTTTATGGACAAGTCTAACTGATACAGCAGTGCTTTGGCAAGACGGGCACAAGTCCAACCTACACCACCTACCATACACAAACATGTGCTCACGTGAACCAAAGTTAGCCCAGAAGGCTATAAGAAATCCTAAACATCCAAGTACTAACCAGGCCTGATCCTGTTTAGCTTTCGACTAATGAACAACATACCCCCACAATCTCAAGCTCAACAGAAGTTAATAGTGAGTCTGTATTGAGCCACACCTGACTCTGAGCTTCAGCGGGGCCAAGTGTCGCGCTTCGTGTGTGACAGTCACTCAGTTCCCAATCAGTAACCAATCAGTAGCAACAGAATGTGTGTCTCTATCTTTAATTTCAGCACCATTACACATAACACAGAGGCCAAAGTCTAGACTAGTCTAGATAGAGAAACATCCCAATTCTTGAATAACTTTGGATAACTTCTTTTTCCCCCAAAATATTTATTCAGAAGTAGGAAATTAACTTTCAAAATAGGAGCATTGAATCAGATGCCTCTGCCTTGTAATCCTTTATTATCACGTCATCACTGTAAAATTCAAGTTTCTTATTCATTCATTTATTTTTGTGACAATATGTGCCATATCTATTGATTGTTTGAAACAAATATAAATTTGTATTTTTACTTTGTTAATATGTTTCAGATCATTTAAAATAGCAAGTTCAAGATGAAATAATATGAATAATAATAATGAATAATAATAACATTTTAACGTAGGATTTTAGAGAAATGTATATTTAAAACATAATATTTTACCAGTGACTTATTTATTGAGGGAATCAAAAGCCATTATAGTTGGACCCAAAATTGCTTGTTGTAACCAGATTAAAACATTGCAATCCAAAAGCACACCATTGTAAGTAAGTAAGTAACATATATTTGTAAAGTGCCTTTCTAGACCAGGGTCACAAAACGCTTGAACAATCAAAAGCAAAACACAGTTAAAAATACCTACAGATTTAAAAACTCTTAATGGCCAAGACAAGGAGACAAAGACAGGAGTCCTAGAAAATTAGGAAAAGCCTGCATGAATAAGAATGTCTTAAAATGTTTCTTGAAGGAGTCAGTAGACTACATCAAACACAGAGGGAGAGGAAGATCGTTCCAAAGCTTAGGAGCAACAGCCTGGAAGGATTTCTCTCCTCTGGTCCTGAAGCGTGTTCAGGAACCATCAGTAGATTCTGATCCACAGACCTCAGAGCCCGAGCTGGGATGTAAGGCCGGATCAGATCAGTGATGTAAGGAGGAGCCTGACCATGAATCGCTCTGAAAGTAAGAACCAGAATTTTAAAATTGATACTGAAAGAAAATGCAGAGTTTTAAGGATCGGGGCAATGTGAGTTCTTCTACAAGAGCAGGTCAGAATTCTCGCTGCAGAGTTTTGTATTAACTGCGTCCCCTTGCTCAGTTTTGATGTGATGACTGAAAAGTTAAATAGGTTTCTGATGACTCAGTCTATTAAAAGCATTGTCCTATCAAATGTGGTGTATTCCTGCTCTCTTTTCTCTCTATTGTCAACCAACATAATATATTGTAAATACAGAAGCATGCTAACTTTGTTAAGAAAAACAGTGATAAAAAAGTGGATATATTACTCAGTTTCTCAATGTTTGGTATGACAGCATTGCCTCTCTTCATGTAAGTAGCTCGGAAACCGTCCACTGAGAAAATGACAAGAGGAGAACGCACAAACCTAGGGGAAAAAAAATATGTTAACTCAAACATTTTGAAACAGCAAACATAATCTCTAATTTAGGTTAACAAACAAGTATTTCTGAACTTATTTTGATGCACTGAAGGTCATGTTTTTAGTCAGTGTGGAACTACAGTTTAGTAGGGCTGGATATCGTTTAAAAATCTTAGATACCGGTACTGATGAATTGACTTTGATACCGGTTCCTGCTCAATACTTTTCTCCATACCAGATTTCCAAAATCAATTCTAAGAAAAAGAAATACATGAGACTTTGTACAAATCTTTAATTTTATTTTTTGCGGAAAATTTACATCAAATTTCCACTCCAAATTTACGATATAAAAAATATTAAAAATATTATTAGAAAAAATAACATGTCTGTTTTCTCGGGACACAGACAAGCCTTCTGACTGACGGTGTCCCGAGCAGGAGAAAGAGTAGCTCTGACGTTGTGGATGATGTTTGATAACATCACACTAAACTCACACTGGCTGGTATTGTCCCCCTGACATCAGGGTCACGGGCTACTGTGAAGAGAGGATAAACATAACGGTAAACATTAGTTGGATTTTTAACTCGAAGTAAACCCATAACGTAAAGCTACAGGACATTATAATAAGTTAGCTTTACATTGATTCATGCTTAACTTGTGCATGTATTAAGTGGTTTTAAAGTACATTTACCTGTTGATATCCCAGATATAGTGCCTTAGTTTATGCTCTGGTCGTAGAGACTGTAACTCTTGTGCAGTGCTGTGTTGTGATCCAGAGGCAAAACAAGGCATACCTCAAACACATTTGTTATTAGCCACTGGGTCACCTTGACCCAGAGATAACACAAGGGTTAAACCAGGCTGACTGAACATTCAAAGGCACAATTGAATGCCGAGAGGAGGACGACACAGTTGATCACCAGATCCTGCTGAGAAGACTGAGGGATGAAGTGGGACTGTCTGGGTCTGTGTTAGAATGGTTCTCATCTTACCTTTCTGGGCGCAGTTTTAGTGTATCTGCCAATCAAATGAGGTCTGAATCGGCAGATCTGTTGTGTGGAGTCCCTCAAGGTTCTGTTCTGGGTCCTTTATTGTTTTTGCTGTACTTGATTCCCCTTGGTAAAATCATTCAGAGATTTCCAGATGTTTCTTATCACATTTTTGCTGATGACATCCAGCTCTACTGCTCTTTTGACCCAACTGAGCCCCAAAGGCTGAACAGCTTAGTCAATTGTTTGCTAGAAATCAAACAATGGCTGAGTGAAAACACTTTACAGCTTAATGTGGACAAAACTGAAACTCTGGTGATTGCTCCTGATGATAAGATTCCAGGGTTGAGTCAGTACTTGGGTGACTTAGGTCAGTCTGTCAAACTGAGCCTGAGAAACCTGGGTGTTGTATTTGATAAAGACATGTCTCTTGTTCAACACTGCAGAAAACTGACCAGAAACTGTTTCCTTCAACTGAGAAAAATCTCTAAACTTAGGAAAATGTTGTCACAACATGATCTGGAGCTTGTAATCCATGCGTTTGTTTCTCTTGTCTGGACTATTGTAACAGTTTGTTTTCATGTCTTAGCAAGAAGGAGCTGTCTCGTCTACAGTTGATTCAGAACTCTGCAGCGAGAATTCTGACCCGCTCAAGTAGGAGAACTCACATTTCTCCGATCCTTAAAACTCTTCACTGGCTTCCAGTTTCTTTCAGGATCAACTTTAAAATTCTGGTTCTTACTTTCAGAGCTATTCATGGTCAGGCTCCTCCTTACATCACTGATCTGATCCAGCCTTACACCCCAGCTCGGTCTCTGAGGTCTGTGGATCAGAATCTACTTATGGTTCCACGCACACGGCTCAGGACCAGAGGAGAGAAATCTTTTCAGGCTGTTGCTCCTAAGCTTTGGAACAATCTTCCTCTCTCTTTGCGCTTGATGGAGTCTACTGACTCCTTTAAGAAACATCTTAAGACGTTTCTATTTGTTCAGGCTTTTCCTTGAATTTCTCGAACTCCTGTGTTGTTCTCGGTGTTGTCTTGATCTTTGAAGTATGTACTGTTTTGAGTATTGTTTTGATTGTTAAAGCGCTTTGTGACCCTGGTCTCGAAAAGCGCTATATAAATAAATATTACTTACTTACTTACTTACTTACTTACTTACTTACGACTGCGGACTGCTCCTCATGCATTCAAACACAGCAACTTTCTGCTGTTAAATTGATCCGTTATCGTTTAGGTGCCTCAACAAATTACGGCAGCATTTTAGCAGGCTCTGAATCACAACACAGACACACGAGAACATTAAGTACATCTATGGTAGACCAACGTCACGGCTATCTTGTTAACTCAAAGTGCTAACACTGCTTTGATTTATTTGTCTGTGCAAGTAAACCTTTCAATAAACATTAATCGAAGGCAGCATTATCAAGTCTTGATCTCGTGATTTACCTCTGGGTATTGAAAATTGGCACCAAAAGACTTGGTATGTTTCGGTACTACTGAAGCGTTTTGGTCTGTGCCTCCAAAGAACAGACGGTCGATACCCAGCCCTACACCACAGTGCGAAAATAAAGATTCATGACTCTTAATTGTCTTAAGGTTGGAATGTGCATATAAGACTGAAGGCATTTGACAGGATGGAATGACGTGGATACTGTTTTCATACACACCCAGCTGGACATTCAGGACTCTTAACTTCCTCACAGTCATCCTGCAGCCAAGCAGTGTCTCCTGTTGCAGCAAGAATTTGAAGTTTAATCTGTATTCATTTCCTGCGTTTCTACTGCAAATAATGTTGAAATGTGTTGAAGAATAACATTGAAGTTTTAAGGCAATATGTATCACACCTTTACAGAGGCTTCTGTAGTTAGTACAGCAGTCTCCATTGGCAAGGCAATCTTCTGAGCAGTGGCAGGCATGATGTTCCACTCGCTGTTCACCGCAGCGACTCTTACTACATTCGTAGCCACCTTCTGTGGTAAAATACCCAGAAGAAGATCAAATTAGAAATAATAAGAAATAATTGATGAGCCACCATGAGGAGTCGCATGTGCTTCTCCAAGGTGTCAATTTCTAAGCTCTTGTGTGACCACAAATAAAATGAGGCTTTGGTCCTGGACTTTGGCACTACTGAGAGCTGGACTAGGACGCTGGGCAGTTACAGCCCTCAAGGCAAATGTGCAATAGGAAAAGGAATGACGGCAGCAATGATTCAACAATAAACTATTCGCTTATGAACAAACACAGTCAGAGACATTTGCTCGGTTCAGAACAGTGAACCCACTGATCAACCTACAGTACATAAGAAATCCAGAATCATTGGAGTAGTTGATTAAAAACTGCCACCATCCTGGAGCATAGAAATAGTAGAGAGTTAATAGTAATTATACAGATTTTCAACAGGTTTATTTCCATTGTTGAGCCTTTGATGTATTAATTTTTAACAAGTAGGAGGAAGTAGTCAGTTATTGTTTTTACTCTTTTTTTGTATTCGCTAAATAATTGTGACATTTTTGTAAAATGATACTTCCAAACATTTGGCTTTCAGATTCAGACTGAAATTTAAAATAACATTTACCTGTGGATCAGCAATTACACGGATTTCTCCTTTTACAAGTCTTGCAATACACACTCAAACGACTTGTGTTAAATGGAATTAAATATTCCATTATATTATATAATGGATTCTTTGAGGAGCCCTAAACACATATGAATACGTTTCATTACGGCTATGATAAGAGAAGCATAAATTGGTTTAATATCACTTTAAACGCATTTTAAAGCAGTTGTAAACCCCGTTGACATTAAGGATTATTAATTTTACTTTCAGGTCAGTTTAACCTTCTGTAGAATTGTCTCCAGTAGGTCACAAGAGTGCGCAATTTACCATAAAGCCCTTGCTTTCCACAAAGAAACCAAGTTATATTCATGACGCTTGAATCATAATTTGATGTATTGAAGAAATAGCAGATCATGCGGATATGACACAAAAGACATCTCAGTTGTGTACCTGTGCGAAGACAAAGTTGGTCGAAGTCGGAGCAGCATCCATTATAAGTCTTACATAAGTTGTCACATCGACAGTTCGGTGGTTCCACTTGAGTCAGCTCGAAACATCTGGTTCTACAGGAGCCAGAGGTTGGAGAATATTGACTTCCAGGGCTTTCTGACAAAACAGAAATATCAAGAAATATGAATTATAAACGTATTGTGAATGTGCTGTTAAAGGATGACAATGTTACAAATCTACACAAATGTTTTTCAGACATTTCTATTTGTATTTCCAGAGATATATCTTTCTTTTTTGAAAAGCCTGTTCTTGACAGGTGCGATGTTTTAAAACATTTTTTAAATAAATGTAAGCATTTAACCTTTTTAACAATACAATATACTGAAATTGCTTTATTGAATTAACTCATACATGGGAAGGTATTTATTAGATATTTAAATTAAGAAAAAACAACTATCGATGATTGAAGAAAAAACATTTTAATTGTTTTCTGATCATGGCCTTTTAAAGGCAAAGGTAGAACAATTTTATTGACAAAATCAAAACATAATTTCCCACGTTATTCTGATCTTATGACATCAATAGAGCACACACACACCTGCTCACAAAGTAAATAATCGGTGAGAAAAATACTTTTACTATGTTGTGACCCAAAACACATAGAATAAACAAATGACTGTTTTCAATAAGACCTCTGAAGCGCTCTCGTACATTTCTACATTAACTGAACCAATATTTTAATACAAAAAAGTTTTATTTTTTTATGTCAGAAAATAGGATATTCAGGATTTACGTTGTAGCAACAGGACAAAGAGTGGAAAGCTTCAATCTGAAGCTGCATTCACAAAAAAGCCAGCAGTTTAAATTGTAAGCCAAATTAGAGGCACAATTTTTATGATATATATTTGTGCTACAATATGGCAGCTGGGGATGCATTGATGCATTCCTTCCTACATAAAATTAAATTGATCAAAGAGAAAATCTCTCCCCCTTTGTGTGGAACACATGCTATTACTGAGCCTGTCTCTTTCTCGTGGTCTTCCTTCAGTGCTGTATCTCCGGCTGATATTGCAGCACTGGTGAACAAGACGAAACCCTCCTCTTGTTCAGACGATGTCCTTCCTTATAGGCTCTTCATCAAAGTGTTTGATGTAATTGGGCCCTGGGTTACCAATATGGTGAACCTCTCCCTTTCCACAGGTTTTTTTCCCAATACATTAAACATGCCATTGTGGAGCCTTTGCTCAAAAAAACAGGCTTAGACCCAACTGACCTCAGTAATTTCAGGCCTTTTTCTAAGCTCCCTTTCTTGTCCAAGATCTTGGAGAAGGTGGTGTCTGAGCAGCTGTCTTTGTTCCTGGATCAGAGCGACAGCCATGAGAAGTTTCAGTCTGGCTTCCGTAAACATAACTCTACGGAGACAGCCTTACTGAAAGTGTCCAGTGACATCATGATGTCTGAGAGATGAAGTAGGACTGTCTGTTTCTATGTTAGAGTGGTTCTCGTCATACATTTCTGGGCGCAGTTTTAGTGTATCTACCAATCAAATGAGGTCTGAAACAAGAAGGAGCTGTCTCGCCTGCAGTTGATACAGAACTCTGCAGCGGGAATTCTGAACCGCTCTAGTAGAAGAACTCACATTTCTCCGATCCTTAAAACTCTTCGCTGGCTGCCAGTTTCTTTCAGGATCAATTTTTAAATTCTGGTTCTTACTTTCAGGAGGAGCCTGACCATGAATACATGGCCTAACATCAGTGATCTGAACCAGCCTTACACCCCAGCTCAGGCTCTGAGGTCTGTGGATCAGAATCTACTGATGGTTCCTCGCACACGGTTCAGGACCAGAGGAGAGAAATCCTTCCAGGCTGTTGCTCTTAAGCTTTGGAACGATCTTCCTCTCCCTTTGTGTTTGATGGATCTACTGACTCCTTCAAGAAACATCTGAAGACACATTTATTCGTGCAGGCTTTTCCCTGATTCTCTGAGACTCCTGTGTTTTCCTCGGTGGTGTCTTGACCTTTTAATCACCAATTTTAATGGGTATTGTTTTTGATTGTTTAAGCGCTTTGTGACCCTGGTCTAGAAAAGCGCTTTACAAATATTACTTACTTACTTACTTACTACACAACATCTGGATCAAACAAAAATCCAAACATTCACAAATCGATGTGTTAACCATTCAGAGCCCAGACGAGGAGACTTGCTGATAAGGTTCAGGAAAGTATTGTTAGGGAAGAAGATAAGAAGAGAAGCAAAGACAAACAGATAGATGAGGAGAACAGTAAGAGCACTTGTAGCCTGAACTTATAATATAAAAAAATCTATTCACAATATTTTATTTAATATATATATACATATTTTCCAAACCTCTTAAACGTATGTTACATGTAAAGCATGTGAAAAGCATCAAGATTAACAAAAAAAAATCTGATCAAACCTTTAACAATAATTTCATACAGTCAATTAAAACAAGGTTGCAGGTGCCAAATTTGATTTGGAAAAATACTTTGGAATTTGCTCATAAAGCGTCTTTGTGGTTTTAGTTTTCATAACATAACATATGAAATCAATGAGTAATATTAAAAGGAAAAATGTCATACTATCTCTCTAAGGGCACTTATATCCTTATTTTAGATAAGTTAGTTAGAAGTATATTTACTTTAAAAAGTCAAATAAAAATATATCCTTAATCGTCAAATTTATCTAATCCTGTTTTTGAGGAGTTTTTATTCATGTTATAAAAAAGCTTTTCTATCAAGTGTATACAGTTCTTACATGTCATCTTGAACACATTTAGAAATCAGTTCTTTGTCTAAATTATACCTGAAAACCTTGTAACTTATGTTGTATCAGCATCTGCTGCTGGGTAGCGAGCACAGTGATAGAGCTGTGAAGTGGAAGGAGCAAGAGAGGGTTGGCAATAGGTATAGGGAGAGACGAGCGAGAGAGAGAGAGAATCTAAGACTTGGAAGGTCACAGTGATTCCTTGTAACCCTCCCATACTTATGCTTCCCTCCCATATTTTATATGCACTGGCAGACATTTCAGCTCTCAGCAACCACTTTATAGTATGCATAGTATTCACTTTTGTGGGATATTATTTACCTGTTTAACTAAGCTGATCATAATTATTACATATTTGCAAAATAAGTTACAAAGAAATGTAAAGAGAAGTAGCTTTGCCCGTTTTACTACCTGCCGGTGTAACTTGACACACCCGCACCATGCAACATGACACTGTTTGAGTAAAGTAATAGGCCTCATTATAATCACTGGCATGCTGTCTTGAGTCTGAACTTGAACTTCTTTGTTCAGTTTTTCAGGAGAAATATTCAAGATTCCATAGATAGACTGAAACCTAGTATAAACTTTTCCACTTCGAAAGGTCACTGGGGACAAAAGAGATGTTCTACAGAGCAAACATAACTCACCCTCTGTCCTGGTAGAACCCCCCTCATCCCCTGAGCGTCTGGGCCGTCCATACACAAAACTCCAACACACTCTGCTGCTGGACAGGCCACACAGGATAGAAACAAACTGAAAAGGAGAGGGGTTAGTAATGGTGAGACTTGATCAAGATTTCATGGCTAAGTCTAGTAATTATGATAAACTGAATGTGTCAGAAAATATTTTCATTTCCATTCAAAAATGTATCTAGAACTCGAAAGAACGAATGCTCGTATTAGAGTGAAAACTACCTTTTTTTTCCAAGTGAGAAGGGGGAAAAATAATTTGGAATAAACCCAAGTGCAAAGAGACGCAGCAAATGGAATCAAACATACCAGTCCAAGCAGATTCATAGTCCACGTCGTGCCGAAGTTAAGCTCTGGGTAAAGATGCTGACTCTTGAAACTCCAGGACCACCACGGTGGTGTAGGAGGGGGATGGAGCGGAGGAACAGAGAGAAAGAGGGAGGGAGAAGGCATGAGGGGCTGCAAAAACAGATCATATTCTTGGTAGTAGGGTTGGAGGAGGGTCTCAAGAAAGTCAGGAAAAATAAATTTAGTGAGGACATGTAAACTGTGATGAAATTAAAAACCAAGTGTGTCTTTTTTTTAAACAAGAAAATTAGATATGAAAAAGAAAAATACAATTTGAAGAGTATTAGTATATTTGCATTTTTCTCTTGAAAAGTACTATACTTGCTTTATTTATTTTACAAAATAAACATTGATAAAAATGAAACACTGAAAGTTACAAGAGAAATAAGACACTCTATCTATGCCAATTGTGTCATCAAATAAACAGTAGTCTTATTTTGTTGACATGCATCTTTAAAATACTCGGTTGACATTCAAGAGTTGTTTTTCTTTCCATTTCTTGATCTGGTTACAGCAGTCATTAATCAACCATTTGACAGACACTGGTCTAAGTCAAGCCCTGCCAGCAGTCCAAAACATGCACCTGTATAGTGTTTAAAAAGCTTGAATCTATTTAAAGGTATAGTTCACCCAAAAGTAAGTCATCCGTGAATGTATGTCGATATGATGATTGTGACTACAGTTCACTTTTCTTTGCCCAATAAGATACACCGAAAAACATCCAAAAACTCCACACTGCTCGTCCGTAATGTCTTTATTTTAAGCATGTTTGAAAAAGAAGCTAAAAGGCTTCACATGCTGCACAGATAAGAAACACTTGCAAGCTTGCAGTGTAGATAGTAGACAAAGGTAAATATGACATGAGGGCAAGTGGAAAATGTATCTGATTGAATTTCAAGTAAGTATCCCTTGTCCAGATCTCCATTTATCCTTGACTGAAGTATATATAAAAAAAAGGAACAAAAACATAATGTAGGATTGACAAACTGTCCAGATAAAGGGCAAAACTTAACCTGACAAAGACTCTTCAAATTCTTACAAGATTGCTGTAATTAAAAGAATCATTGGCCATTCCCAAGGTTACACCAAAATGTTTTGGCAATAGTGTGTGTGTGTGTGTGTGTAGGCATGATGTAATTACTAACAGTTATATCCCACCATGTCTTAAATATAAAACAAAATGAATCAAAACAGGAAATGAAGACGATAACAAATATTTAACAGTAAAGGACAGAATTTGACACACATTATTTGAAACATAGCAAAATGTCTTTACTCAACATACTGCATTATTCATGAAAAAATTGTGATCAAACCAAAAGATTGAAAGGAAAGTTTTATTTCTTTAACCAAGTACACAATGTTGTATTTTAAGAAAAGCAGTCCTTGATGATGTGGAAGGGGAGTTAGTTAATGATTCGAATGCCTTGGAATTTCAATAAAAACACATACACAACTTCTAAGAACAGATTTTACACATTTGTATGAAGCACAAACATCATTTAATCCGACAGAGATGGAGAGTGGGGAGACCGGCCACTAGCAGGGCTGTTGAGGGCGAACAAATTGTCCTTCTCCTTGTCCTTGCTTTCATGTTTGTGCTTATGCTTGTGTTTGTGCTTGTGCTTCTTCTTCTTCTTCTTGTGATCGTGGTGATGATGATGGTGGTGGTGGTGGCCGTGCTCACCTCCGTGTTTCGACGATGAAGAGGTGGTCTCTTTGGAGAAAGTGGGGGCGGGTGTAGCTGGCAGAGAAAGTATTGGTTGTTCCATATTCTGTGGTTCTTTACCTGCAAACACAATAAATAATATAAATGTGTTTTCAATTACATCATCGATCTTTTTTTTTATCAGCAGAAAAATAATATACATAATAAACAAACACACAGGCAACATATTTTCACCTTAGAAATGTTATTTTAAGGAGCAATGTCATCATTTTTAGAGCCCAGTAAGTAGTGCCAGACTGGATGACTAGAATAAAATCAGTGAGTTTCAGCGTGAAACAAGCCAATATTGACAAACATATTAAAGTTATGTTTCCAACACCTTCTTGAATCGATACCGCAAAATATGGAAAAATGTATAAATCCAGTATTATCAAGGTTTACCCTGTACAGTGATAACCGTTACATTATACATTTTAATAATAACTAGTTACTTAATACGTATTGAATAACATTATGATTAAATATCCAAACAATAATTTGATCCATTATTTTCACTATATTTGTATGAACCACTTGAATATAATAATTGCAGTCAATATAAATTACACTTTGATTATAGGAAAACTGGAATTAATATCTGTGACCCTCCAAAGTACTTAAATCTAATTTATTCAACTTCTGAAAAAAAGAAAAAAGCATTTCCATAAAATATTATTAAAGATGAAACATTAATGAATTCAATCCATCCATCTATATAGATATAATCTTCTAACTATTGCCTCAATCTTTAGCAAAGATTTTTTGAATGACATCGCTATGTTTAAAAAAAAAAAGAAAAAAAAAGGGAACATATGTTGATGCTGACCGGGGGTTGATGGTCGCTCCAGCAGATTAAGGTGTTGATGGATGAAGGCCTGACTATCATGGACAGTCTCCATATCGATGTCTTCCTCTTCCATTGTGTTGAACTACATAAAAAGACAGAGATATGTTGAAAGTGGACAGAAGAAAACAAAATCAAACAGCACGTTAAATTACCCTGATCCTATAGAGGCTCCCTCGTCCATCTGCATCCTGATGCTGAAGAACCTGTCCAGGCTCTGGCGGTGAACAAAGAAGTGCATCTGCCTTTCTCTTTATGCCCGGAGGGGGCTGGCCGACCCCACAGACTCCTAATGAAATAGGATCTGGTTCTTCCTTCACCTTAAACAAGTGAAAATGATATGAAAGACAGAAGTTTAAAATTCAAACTAAATTTAGGAGAAAAAACCCCATTAACAACAGGGTTGTTCTGAAGAAAGACATATGCAGAGCACCTTCATGTTTCTAATTATAATGCAATTTTCAATGAACTCACAGACTGTCATGTGCATAGACTCACTAGAATCCTTACTCAATATTCATTTTCTCAAACTTTGACAGGAGGAAGACATGTGGTTAACAAAGCAGGGCAGCTGGATGATATCAACATAAAGAGGAAACGCAAATGATTTCCTCTGAAGAGAGAGCAGAGTTGAACATCAATACCGTACTTACGGATGAATAACTTATGCCGACACCATGAATGCCTATGCTGGCGGGTGTGTCTATAACAACACCAAGTCCAACCTCTGGCTTGATGGTTGGGTTCAGCACAGCCTTTTTCTCCTTCAAATTTAACACAAGTCCCAGCTCTGGTAAAGGAAGGCAGGATGGACGAGTTAGGCCAAACAGTGTGTAGTAGACGTTGACAGAATCACAGCGAAGCCGCCAATCATGGGAGGTGCCTAAAGGAAACAAAAAAAATGTATTGCATATAAATTAAAAGTAAGATACACCGCTATTCTCCCCACAATGCAACATTCAGTAGTTCACAAAACAATGATTAATCATACAAACAAGACAGTGTTTGTCTTTTCTTTTTGACGCTACATGTTAGGCAATTTGTTCCTGGCCCTCTTTTGTCATTACAGTGTAATTGCACTGTTAAAATGAAATCACCAACAGTGTCTCAAAGCACATGCTTCCGTCCACATCTGCATTTGTTTACATATCGAGAGAGCTCATTTCTTTTGTTGTTTTTTTCTTGAATCTTCAACCAGTAGTTTCAGTATTTCATCCATGAATGAAATAAACATGTTATGTTTTCGTTGCATAATCTGCTGATCTGGTGGCTCTTACAGGTATATGGGAATGAGTACTAACTGCTGTGAATCTGAAAAAATGAACAGTTCAACTTAATTTAGGATCTTAGACAAGCCACTGAGGTCGTGTTAGGTTGCAACTTTATATTACATCAATTCACTAAAATATAAACACTATAAGGCAGTCTCACTTACTTAAATTACAGTTCATATAGTCCCAACTTTGCATACATGTTTGAGTATGCAAGTGTACATGTGTGCGTGCAAGATCCTCACCTGAATTCATAAGTTTCCACAGCTGGTCGACCAATGCTTCATTACAAAGATCAGAATCTGATGTCTTGTTGAAAGGAGGATTTTTGCAGAGCATGTCCAGGATCTTGTGCCTTAACGAACAAGAAAATTAATACACAACAAGGTGTGAATGGTTTATCACGTCATGTATTTATTTTTTATTTAATTTTAACACTAGATTGTTTTGTATTTATTAAAAATAAAAAAAATAAAACTTTAACAAAAATTAAAATTAACTTTTGACGATGATGGTTAATGGTAACTCATACAATATAGTATACAAATACAAACCAGTTGAAAAATGGATTATTATATATAACAAAACAACCCAATTGAATGTAAATTATGATCAAACAATATGCTGTATGATGTTTTTTCCCCCCCTTTCCTATTCATTTCCTGCAGACAATCCCTTTACTCCTTTCTCTTCATCATCATATGAGCATTCTTCCTTTCCTTTTCCTTCATCGTTAATAAATAAACATTCTCCCTTTGTCTGGTTATTTCATCTCCCTCTTTTTTATTCCTGTGAATCATATTAATAAGACCTATTTTAATTAACCTTTTTTACCAGATATAGCTTTACCATTTTTAATCCATTTAATCCACTATGAAAATAAGGCCAGCATAACTGCAATAAACAGATTTTTATGAAATGTTCCACTACTATGCTCTACTAATATTTCTCAGTCTGATAAGTCTCATTCGATCATAATATTTAGTGCCATCAATAGACGTAAAAAGGAAAATATCCGTGCAGGACGTTAACATGATGTTCACCAACAGGATAAAAACATTTGGATTGGGCACCTTACAATGGCCAATTTAACAATAGTTTCAAAATATTCCATGAAACTTTATTAAAAATCAAAAATGGGACCTATTAAAAGGGAGCTGAAAGGGAAAACCTTTTTTAAATAGTGTTGGCTAATGCACATGCTTACCTTACGTAATGAACTGAGTCATTATGCACCATGTCCAGTAGCCACTGCAACTCAGTCGCACTTTTTTCAACTAAATGAAAATCATTGAGAAAACATTGATTACTAAATGTTCTTCTATGGAATTCAGGCAGATGAGGCCAACTTTTGATATAAAGTAGGCATACTTAAGAAATCATATTTCCCCTAGCAAACAGGGAAAGATGTGACAGCAGTAGATAAAGTTGGATTGGACTAGATTTTTACCTTTTGTGTAGTCCACCAGAGCCTCGATTGCAGCGATGCGGACATCTACAAAATGTCCATACTCAGCATATGACTTAAAGAGCAAAGGGTCACTGGGAATATGACCATTCTTCTGAAGCTGACGGATGGCTCTTAAACAACTAAAAGATAATATGAATTAAGTCATGTACTGCTCAAAAACAGTCATGGTTAAACAAAGAGAGCTGTACCTGACGGTGATGGTGTTTCGGAAACTTGGCAGAAGTTTTTCCATGTTGAGGTATCGTGTGATTTCCTCCAAGATGAGGCGCACATCCGGATTCAAGTTATCAACAGTTCGCACCTCATTGCTGATGCTGATGGCTGGAGTCAGGGAGTTTGTGAGTGCTTCGATCAGGCCGGCACGATAATAGTTATCTGAAAACTAATCACAAAAATGAAGATTGGTTCCAGTCTTCCTTCAGATGTGCAACAAAGAGTATAATTGTATTTACCTTGTTTTTTCTGTTGTCATTATACTTGATGAGGTCAAGTATAAAGTTCAGGACATCTTTGGGGCAGAGATTTTGGATGTCCCTCAGTGACGCCATGGCAACAGGCATTGTCTAATAGTGAAATATCAAAATGTTATTTGAAAATTGACATATTCAACAAAAACCAACAGTCTTACTCAATTCAACTGTTTGCTTCATGAACCACTTAATACAAATAAATGATTCCAGCTGTCATCAAGAATAAAACAATTACTAAAACAACCTAAATTATTTGTCTTTCAATATTTATTAGTTAGCATATCTGCTGAAAGAGTTCACATTAAGCAGTTAAGCAAACAAAACTAGTCTCAGTCTCAACAAATTAAAAATGTATTTAGATTATTTACCTTTTGTAGGAAGTAACTCTGAAAGTTGATAAAGTTATTGGTCTTCACAATGTTTGGGCAGCTCTTGCAGCAGAACATTCTGGTGAACAGGGACTTCATCGCTGGGGGACCTTGCCAAGTGCTCACCATAGAATTGGCTATCTGCAAAGAATGAAAAAAAGACATTGTATAATTTAACTTGTGCTGTATGTAAAGGGTCTGTCATGTTGATGTATCAGTTGCATAATTATTTTGTTTGGAAGTTATCTTTCGTCACCAACAAATTTGATAAAGTTGAATTCAAAGGCTAAATAGGTTACAACTATATTATCACTACATGCAGCTATTGTTTCACTTATCTATATGAAGGTCTCGCTGCTGTACAGTAATCTTTTTACTTGAAACTTACAAACAGACCCTGACATTATAAACTACATACAAAAGGAAACTGACAAGGGTCGGTCACAGTTTTTGGTCCATGTACAAGTACCCATATTAACAGTTATGCCGACATCTTCAAGTGCCACAGCAGCATCTGGTGCGTCACTCGCTAATTCTGTTTACAATAGGATGTTTTTTTGAACTTAGAGTTGGCGTGACGGGGGGGGGGGGGGCGTACCCAATTATAATTCAGCCCTGTCTACAGCTGCCATTTGTTCTGGGAAGATGTTACTTAAATCCGCTATAGCTGTGGTAGCAGTTTGACTTTTTCTTCGAGGGGCACAAAGATCTGATTTTAGATATTTGAGTGCATGGCTGCTAGACCATGAACCTAATCCAGCAGATTAGACTGTTACGTGTCTTCGTACTTTTTATAATCTATTTTAGAGTACTCTACCGCATCACTCACTTAGAAAGGCGCTATATAAATAGACATTATTATTATTATTGTAAAAATGCTTGTCGCCATCGTGTGGTCGATTGCAGAAGTTACCAAGTAAATATTTTTAGAACGATATTTCTGTTTAATGTAGAAATATTGATAGTGGGGATACCGTGCGGCACGACCTAATATTCTGATACATTGCGTTATTGATGTTTGGGCACATGTTAAAATACCTGCGTTAAATCAGTTTCATACCTTTCCCAAACAAAAGCAAGCCAGGATGCGGACTTTGTAGAAACACTGCTCTTGTTCGAGGATATCAGTTAGAGCCAGTCTAGAGGCAGGAGTGGGGAATTTCTCCAGTGCATAAATGGCCTCCTCCTGACAACACCAATAAAATTAAACATGGCACAGATGTGTCCAAAATATGTTTTGCATTTCTGTTGGTCACTCTTACCTGTGCTACAACATCCCTCTCATATCGCAGCTGATATTGCCACATGAAGTCTGCCTGTTCAAACTCCACCTTTCTCAAAATGGACATGTCTGGGTCGATTCGGATCCAAAGTAGAGGCGAGTCAGCACTGCAGAGAAAAACCAGAGCAACCATGAATATACATTTTCACATGCATACACACAACACAACTTCTTACTCCATTGCTGACAGGTCCATGTCAACCTCTTCTCCATTCATCAAAGGGATCTTCTTTTTCTTGTTTCTGTGAAGAAATGTTCACGATTTTAGGTTTCCTTTTAAGTAATTTTTGCTTAAAACAAAACAAACGAAATGACCAAATTAAAATTCTGTCGCAAAGTTGATATCACACTTTCTTAGTCTTCTGGGTTTGTTTTTATACAGTAGAACAGAGTAAAGAGCATAATGTGATAATAAATGTGTTAATAGCAAAGACACATTTTGACAGATGAAGAAACAGATGAAGACCCAATTCCCCCATATGTAACTGTACCTTCTGCTCTTAGAATGGCAGGGTATGTCATGCTTGAGGCTGTTCTCCTCGATCTGCAAAGTGTGGTTAAAGGAACCATCAAGCTCCTGCACTGTGACCTTGATAGGACCCTGGAAACAAGTTGATCATAGCATATAGACTGTAGAAAAAAAATACATACAATATACATATTTCAAAACACTTTTGTTTTGGATTTTCCAAATAATAAACAAACATCTAATAATTTATTATAGCAGAAATATTGCACAGCATCGTCTGTAAGATACTTACAACATATTTTTGAGTTCCAGAGGAGGTATAGTCCTGACGGATCTCCAGCTCAAGCACATTTCTCTTCCTGTTGAATGCAAAACTTCCAAAGAATTTCACAACAGAGCTGTGGTCACTAGAGGAGTAGTGTTAAGAAGAAATTGTCTGATATTCAACACAAATTCAAGTAAAATGTAAGAAAATTATGTTCTATATATGTTAAAAGAAATTATACAATAATCTTCATGGTAACTGCGTACTTTAAGATGCGTTTAGTGCACCCAATTAGTTCTTTAGCTGGACCACTTACTCTTCAAATTGGGGCCAATAATAACGATGTGCATGTGCTTAAACCCAAACAAAACTGCTATGCAAATTAATAACATACAGAGCAATTTATTACAAGAGCTTGTGATGGATTTTGCAAAGTAGCTGGTATTATTGTAGTGCATTCACTGGATATGAATTTACAATTTGGGGTCAAAAAAACAACTGATTAGCATATGATTTATCTAAGAGAAATTAAACATTTCTTTGTTCATACATATAAATATACATAATTTATATGTTATTCCTTTTGAAGGTTTTATTTTTTTGAAGTTAAAATTGTTGTAATATTATTTAAATGGGTTAATTGAGCAGTAGTGGAAATAATACTTTTTTTTTTTTTAACAACCCGTCACCTAGACCAGGGGTCGGCAACCTTTATATCTCAAAGAGACATTTGGACCCGTTTCCTACAGGAAAGGAAACAATGGGAGCCTAAAAACCCTTTTTGACTTTTGAAGTTAAATATCATTCCATATAATGTTCACTTTCATTGTTTCCTTTATGCTATATACAAACAAACCATCAAACGTTCACCCAAAGTTAAAACTTCAAGAGTTGGAGTTGGAGTTAAGAGTTGGGATTATTTTCAGAGTAATCTGTTCAAAAATGAGGTCCAGTCACTACATTAAAAAGAACAGATTATTCTGAAAATATTCTCAACCCTTAGTGGACATGAGGGGGGGTAGAAATTGAGTGAAGTTTGAATTTTAGGTGAAATATAACTTTAACCATTGATAATTATCATAACAATGTTTTGTACTGCAATTTGTCCTGATGAACCGACTCATATTTGTTTTTAACTTTATTTTATGTAAAGCACTATGTGACTCTGAAACGTTATATATACACATTAACATATCACAATAATAGCATCACATATTTATCATCATCATTTCAACAATGCAGCAAACCTAATAGGACATTAGGACAAAATAAAATGATTAGCGATCAAACTTAACCTAATTTATAATAATGTACTGGTTTGTAACCGACTGACTTGCTGAAAAATATAAAATATTTTCCATGTAGGCTGAAAGAAATTATAGTTCACCAGGTCTTGATTTTTTCAGGTCTGCAAAAATTACAATTTGAACAAACAAAAGTAAAATACTATAACGTTTGTTGTACGCGTTACTGTTCCTTTAAGACTAAGACAGGTGAGAGGGGGGAGCGAGGAGTCAGAGTTCTGCCCTGATTGTGAAGAACTCAATGTTGTTCTTATGCTCTTGTTCGGCGAAGTTACGTCCTACAGTAAAAGGTTAACTAAAGGAGAGAGTTGCTAGTTTTTCATGCATCATTCGAAAAACACTATGAAACATTTAAATTAAATATCCAAATGTATAACAATACTTTTTTTCAAAAACCTCAGGGAGCCGCATAGAGGGAAAGAAGAGCCACATGCGGCTCCGGAGTTGTTGCCGACCCTGACCTAGACCATATCGATGAATAAGACTTACATAAAAGTAGATATAGAGACGTATCGTCTCCTGAGCTTATTAAAAAATCTATCATTTTTTTCAAAGCATACATAATTCACAGATGTTAAAGGATACACCCATTGTTTGATGAGGGGTCCAATATCTTTACCAGACACATTTGAAATGGATTTGAGGAAGGCATGAGTGGAAAGCAGCATTTGGCTCCACATGTGGCTCTGGTACTTCTGCGAAGAGGCGGTGCTGGCCAGACTGAGAAGCTTATTGAACACCTGATCAAATTCAGCAGACATTTTATATTTTTTAGAAAAAAAGTACAACAAGACTCAATAAAAGGATTTAAAAAAATAATTACCTGCAACATGAACTCCATGCTTATCCTGTTCTCAATCAGCCTCATCACCAGATGCGCCTTACACTGGAACATCTTGTAGTATTCCCAGGACAATGTGTGAGGATGCTTGATTGAGAAATGAAGGTGTGGAGTCGGACTAAATATGTGGAATGGAAATGGGGAAAGATTTTGAGTAATAAAATAACAAAATAAATAATGAAAAATGTAAACAACTCTATTGATGTTGCTAAAGAAAGAGTAAACTTCTGAAGAATACTTTGTGTTTTTGTAAATCTGCCACTAAATATAATTCCTTTTGGCGTTTCCCTAGTTGCAAAGAATTTTATTATACATTATTTAGTGTTATCTTTTTTCATTATTTGATTCTGTACTGCCAGCCAAAAAATGTGTTTACAACACTGGCATAAAAAGTTTCTGATTCTGATATTACAACCACCAATTAATCAATCAATTTGTTTGGAAACGTACTTGTCCTTATCTTTTCCTGCACTAAATGTTGGGTGCAGCAGAACTCCTCCCATCTTCAGTTCATATTCGACAATCTTGTCCAGCTCCTGGAAACAAAACATTTTATCATTCATCGTTTTTATATGAAAAAAGTATAAAGGAAACTATTAAAAACATTATTTTAATTGATAAAAGAAGAGTCACTCAAATAAGTGGTTTTATGAGGAAGGCATATGATTATATTATTGTAGATCATATTTTTACCCTGTAAACTTTCAATACTTCTTATAAGCCAAAAGAACATAATGTAACAAGCTCTAATGGCACTAAAGGTCTGTACCAAGCAAATGTTTTTATGTTTTTTAAATTTGAAATTAACTAATGTTTGGAAAGAAGTGCCTATATCTTTATATTTATAGCTATTGATTAACCACTTTGTTATTAAATCATTGTGTCATCTCAAATAATCATCATCATCATACGTGTACATTGTAACAACCCAATCCATGAGGACTATTCAAAAACACCAAAGTACCTCTCTAATCCAGTGTCGGTATTCATTGACTCCAAAGGTCTTTTTTAGGTACAAGCCATAGATGTAGCCTGAGATTCCCTTCAGCACCCATTCATCTGCCCTGCACAGAATATCATGATCAGTGACTTCTAGTGAGGTCTTTTCAAATTGGACCTGCAAAAGAAAATGTGGAAAAAGGGCAGCGGTGGCTCCACTGCTTGCATCTTTGCATGGATAACCAAAATGTCAATGATCTGTCTAAAAAATAAAGAAAATGGTAATACGCCTCTGAATCTAAATAAATTAATAATTGTGTTCTTTATTCTAATTTTCAAAAAGTGATGTGATTTAAAGCTGCCAAAAAAACGATGTGAAGGGCAATTCATCTTTATAGAATACTTAGTTGAATCACCCAACATTCACCAACATGCTTTTTTATCAAATAATGTTTGCCTGACTTAATTCTTATCTGCTGATTTTGCAATTCTTACCACGACATTCTGGAGATGAAACAGCCAAAGAACTGCTGTGCCAGTGCATATGCAAGGTAGCGGCGTGTAAGTGGAGTCTGGTCTATTATCATTGGACTGTGAAGCAAATTAGTGCTGAAAGAAAAAAAAAAAGCAACTAAGGTTAAAATCAGTAAGTTATAAATCCTTTTAGTTTTCACTCAAAGGAACAAGTCTATGTAGCAATTTGTTCAACTGTTGATCTTTTACTTAAACATTTCATTGAAAATAACACAAACGAAAAAATTAAATTGAACAGATAGGTCTAAATACAATCATAGTCTTTGAATAATCCCGTTTTAAAAATCAGAACCAAAAGCCTACCTGAAGATACTCATTGATGCGTAAGATGAAACCTGCATGTAGGTCTCATCTACAAACACTGTCTTAAAACAGGCGTAAGGGTAGCGGCATGTCAGGATCTCTTCATAAAACTCAAATATCTCGTGCAGAAACGACATTGAATGTTTGAGCAGTGGTAAGAGATGTGGCAGGCAGAAATGCGTCACCTAAAACAAACAAGTCAGAGAAAAAAAAAAATGAAGTAACTAGAACACAAATATTCTGTTAGAAATCCTTTTCTTATAATAGCCTGGGTTTGACAAAATCTGAACATTTTATCCCAATAAAATATATTACCATAAATCAAATCTTGATTTAGACGATAAATAAGGTAAGGTAAAAAACTTTATGTTCATAAAAAATATGTTCAGTTTTTATATATATATATATATATATATATATATATATATATATATATATATATATATATATATATATATATAAAATGGATGTCATATATTGTACATTGATTAATTTATTTATTTGCGGTGTCCTTAGTTAGCCAAGAGAGGACATGTCATACTATACATTACGTTTTATTAATTATCAATTAATTAAAAGTGACACATTTGTCAATTTAATAGTGTAACAATTGTTTACCTACCTCGTGCATGTAAGGATCCACAAGGATTTCAAATGGTCCAACAGCCAAAGAAATGTTTGGAGCTGCAGTGGGTATGGAAAGGATGTAATGAAATGTCTTCTTTCTCATATCATGTGTATAAATGGTCTCCACTAGATCGCCACAGGACACAGCAATCATTGAACTATCCACTGTGAATTCCAGCTTCCAAGTGCAAAGTTCTGAGTAGGAGTCAACACACGGGAACCAGAACCTGGTACATAAAAACAAATAAAAATTAAAAACATGAATGTTAATTATATCAAAATGTTTTTCACTTTCTTTCGGACAAGGGTAAAACAACATGCTTTGAATTTGTTCTTACAGATTTTTTTGATTTTTTGCAGTATAAGATAGGCACACTGAAATTTCTGAAATGGACCGAGTGTTTCATCAAAGGTCATGCCTTTTTTGAGTTTTGTTAATTAAAAAATTGTAAGGAGAATAGATTAGGAAATTATGCAATCCCAAAGACTAACAAAATAACGTTGGAGGCAATTTGGATCAAAATACCTGGTGGAATTTTGGTGCCCAAAAGAGAACATGTGGGCACCTCTCTCTGCCATACTGCCTTCTACATCAGGAACGACAAAGTGGAGACCTCCTTTTGGTTGGTCCAGAGAAAATTCGATGACGAGCTTCAGAAACTTTAACTCTAGAAAAGTAAAACAAAAAACATAAAGGAATTATGTCCTCAGTTTCTTTAAAGAGACCATATTAGAATGAATATCATTTTAAATGGATAAAAATCATTGTTAATCATAAACCGTATATTAAAAGCAGTTGTAGTGACTATTATTTTGCTTCAAGAAGTCAACATAGTTTAAAATTAGTTACATTTAAATATTTAAAAAAATATATATATATTTGACTTAAAGTCCAATTAGGAGCCAGACACCTGACAGACTAATAAATACAAGAGAAAAGTGTGGTCATAAAGTGTGGTCAATTATCTTATTGAAGGTAAGGTCAACAAGTGACTAAATGGTGATCTTTCTATTTTGGTCAACTAACCATCACCTTGCTTCCAAAGCTCTGAAGGAACCTTAATGGCCAACTCGCCATGGCCAGCATCAGGGTCAACAGCACTTATTGCTGCTGTATATGCACTGGAAAAGTAGTTTAGGTTTCTCCTGCAGACAACAACATGTTAAGAATAAATAAAAACAAACAAGCAAATATTTTTTGTTCACAAAAAGTACCAAAAAAGATGTGATTCTAAAAAAAAGGTAATGCTTTAAATTAATTTGTTTTGTTGTTTTAAATGAATGAGGATACTTTTTTAGCAGTTTATATGCTGCGTTCTAAACCACTGAAGCTGAAAAAATGTAAAAGTAATAAAAATGAAAGAATCAACAATATGTCCCCCAGCTCTTTTATTTTATACATTCATACTTTTTTGCATCAAAATGAAAATAACTGATCATTCAAAAAATAAACAATGAAATATAATTCATACTTACTGTTTGGAGTCATGGTGGCACACCTCAAGAGTTGGATCATTGTAAATAAAGGGGGCCTCCAATTCATTGACCCTGACCCTGTGTATGCGACATTGCTTACTATTTAACTTGATCCTGTTCAAGTTGACGACTGTCGGAATAATGGTCAGCTCAACATAACCCTGAAGAAAGAACGAAGGATAATAAAAAGCAATACGTTTTGTTTATTCATTCAACCATGGAGAGATTAAATAAAGCAAGTCATTTTCATAAAAAAAAGTTGGGTACTTGCAAAAGGTACATATTTATATGCACTGAATAGTATGGGTACCATTTCTGTATATACTTACAATGACAGATTTTCTTTGAAAGTTGACGTTACTGATACACACCACTTGATGGGTCGTATAGGAGGGAAAATACAAACCATTAGTACTTCAATCGATCAATATTAACATACATCGATATGTAAGACTGTTTGATGGGACAGACGACTTTTGTACATCATATCGTTAAGATATTCATATCATCATCAATACTCCAATATTATGTTCACCACGAGAAATAAAAAAATACTTATAATTTAAAGGGGCGAGGACTCTCAAAACCTTTATCCCGTTTCTTGTTCATCTTCGCTCCCTGACGAGTCCTGGAAGACGTTTCAACATTTCATGACTTGTTTCGATCCCGAGCATGTCCCAGAGGAAGAATGTTGTACAATTAAAAGGTAAGTGCCTCCAGTCACTATCCGAGTGCAGTAAAATAAAGCACAAACGCTCTGCAATAACACAATAATTACTCCTCTCGCGTCAACAAATCCACATTACAGCCAGTAAGTTTGTTGTGAGCGGCCATTTTGTTTAGAAAGGAGGAACTGCCGCCGAAAAGCAGCAGACACCGCTCAGTGGTCGGAATGAGAATTTAAACTTCTTGAAGCGAGTCGGTTTTATGAGTCCCTGTTTCCTCAGATTTACCAAGCAATATAAATAAGTTAAATTCCCCCATATTAATCCGTATCCGCCGGTTGATGTCAGACTGTGTGTATTATACATCTTGGGCAATATCGTGGGGCAGCGACTGAAACGAGAAGGGAAAAGATTAAATGATTGCCAGAAGTCCCAGATCGTTTTTGAACGATCCATTAATAGTCAGTAGCAGCGATATCAGTTAGATTTTCGATTTGTGTCGTATTGAAAGAACACTCATCAAAAACGTTTTCTTTTTTTTAAAATCGGAGTTGGAGTGAGATTTTGATTGTTAGTACGGATACTGAGTCCAGTGCATACATAGATCGAGCCACACAGTCGTTCTTTAGAACAACGGTGGCTCTGAAGGGACAACGTGTTTCGTGTATTTTTAGGTGGCTGCAACACACGGGGAAACTGTGTTATTTCTGTTGTATGGCGCAACGAACTCATTATAATGTAAAAAATAAAAAGAAACGAGAATTCCTCTGAACAATGTAACTTAAAATAAACACATATATTCTATGTTTTATACATGCGAGAACCCCTGCTTTATGTTATATAACTTCAGGTTCTACGAATAGTGCGAAGCCCTCTAACCGAGCTTTGCTATTGGTTAATCCTCGAGGCCCTGCCTGTGTCAAGGAAAAGCCTGAACAAATACAATTTTATTTTAATAAATAAAAACGAAAAATAAAGATGTTTCTTGAAGGAGTCAGTAGACTCCATCAAGCGCAAAGAGTAAGTAAGTAAGTAAGTAAGTAAGTAATTTTTATTTATATAGCGCTTTTCCAGACCAGGGTCACAAAGTGTTTAAACAATCAAAATAGTATCCAATAAAGTATATACTTTAAAGGTCAAGATAAAACCGATAACACAACAGGAAATGAAGGAAAAGCCTGAACAAATAGAAATGTCTTAAGATGTTTCTTAAAGGAGTCAGTAGACTCCATCATGCGCAAAGAGAAAGGAAGATCGTTCCAAAGCTTAGGAGCAACAGCTTGAAAAGATTTCTCTCCTCTGGTCCTGAGCCGTGTGCGTGGAACCATCAGTAGATTCTGATCTACAGACCTCAGGAAGATCGTTCCAAAGCTTAGGAGCATAAGAAGCATATAAGTATAAGAAGTTTTTTGTTTTCGACCTCAGGTTGCGTCTGGGTTTTGAGCTCTTTTATAGACTGAAATGCTTTTTTTGTTGCAAGCAATTAAACGGATTGACATATCAAAAGACATTCTTAACTATAAGCAATATTTTTGTGGTTGTTATTGGAAAAACACCACACAGGAGCAGAGCAGAAAATACACGCCAAAGCTACGAGTGCATAACAGGACAAATTGTGTCTCCGCCACCTCCCCAATGTCAAATCCTGGATGAAAAGGAACTTTTTAGAACCTTAACGATGACAAAAAAGAAGTCATCATCTTTGGACAAAATGGCCCTGACTGTCCCTCTGGGCGTTTGAGCGCCTCTCTTCCCAACATCAAGCCTTCGGTATAAAACCTTGGTGTGTTTTTTGACAATAAATTTAAATAACAAGTGAAGTCTGTTATCAGGAACAGTTTTTATAAATTAAGAATTCTATCGACGGTTAAAGGCTAACTCCCCCCCACTGATCTGGAGAGGGTTAGCCATGCTTTTATTACCACAACAGCTATTTTAACTGCCTCTATCTTGGGGTCCACAAAACACTGGTCCTGTCTCCAACTCGTGCAGAATGCTGCGGCACGCCTCCTGACTGGAAAGCGCAAGCATGAGCACATCACGCCAATATTAGCCACACTCCACTGGCTACCAGTCAATTTAAGGATAGATTTTAAAATTATTTTAATTGTTTTTAAAACACAAAATAGCCTGGCACCCGCAAGGTCTCTTAGCTCAGCCAACCAGCTATTGCTGGATGTTCCTATAACAAAACGAAAGACCAGAGGAGACAGAGCTTTTGCAATGGCAGCTCCTCGGCTCTAGAATGCCCTGCCTTGGCTCATCCGAAGCGCCCAGACCATTGAACGTTTTAAATCATCACTTAAAATGCACTTTTATTCTGAGGCTTTTAATTCATGTTGAGTCGGACTCCTGTTGCTTCTGTTTGTGTGTCATGATGTGCCATGCATTGTGTGTCTTTTATGTCGTTGCTTCTTATGTTTTTAAACACCTGTACAGCACTTCGGTCGACATTGGTTTTTAAATGCGCTTTATAAATAAAACATTTCTTGACTTGACTTGACCCTCGGGGGGGGGGAGCTCGATCTCCATGCGGGCATTGAAAAGGCGAGGGAGATATCTATAGGATATCAGATCACCTCCATCTCCAGGAGGCCGTCAACAATGAGTCAGGTTCCGCTCAAGGTTTCTGCCTTCTTAAAGGAAGTTTTTCCTCGCCACAGCTCACTGCACAGTGTTTCGCTTATTGCTCATTGTTTAATTGCTGGGATCTGTTTTTACCTTCTCCACTATAGTCTTACTTCAACTGTAAAGTGTCATGAGATAACTTTGTTATGATAAGACAATTTAAATAAAATTTAATTGAATTGAATCTCCGTCTCTCTCAGTTCCTACACCTCACCCTTGCTCTCCCTCTGTTCATCACCTTGTCAGGCCACACAATCTGTGAATCCATGAATGGCCATCATTCTTCCGCTTTTCCTTGATCTATCTCTCCCCCTGATCCACACTGTCACAAGGCCGGGTCTAGACAGGCATGTATGAGGGGGCAGCCACAAATCTTGAGGGGGCATTGTGCTGTTACTTACTTACTTACATGTACGTTTGAGGGGGCACAACATTTATTTGAGGGGGCCAGGCCCCCTCTTGCCCCTGCCTAGACCCGGCCCTGGGAAGGACCTCGAGGATTAACAAATAGGGAAGCTCTGTTAGAGGGCGGAGCACTAGACTTGACGCAAATACATTTTCTAATTTTCTATTTATCTCAACTGGCATCTCTTTATGTACATGAGCAATGGTTGAAATGAAGGAATTACTTTTTTATTGTTATTTGTGTCATTGATTTGACCCATTGCATAGAAACAATGATTACATGTATGTGATTTAAAAATGTTTAAGTAATTTTGATATAGATATTAATACATTTTATAAAATTGTTTATACAGAATCTTTTGCCGAATGTAATACATACACAGGTCAAAATTAATTTATAGCAAAGTTATAGCAATAGCATGTTAATACCTGTACTTACGATTGTTCCTACTAAAAAAACAACCCAACTTGAAATTAATACAACTCAATTGATCGAAATAACACACAGGTCGGTGTCTTTACCAAACTAAAAGTTTTAGTTCTATTCTCTATTACTACTCATTTAAAAATGATAGATGATTGGAGTGAATCCATTTTGTAGCTAATAGAGTTACCCGAGATCTTAAAGCCTGGTCAGTCTGGATACCCGTGTAAATGATAATATATAAAATACTTGAGCAAAGAGGTGATGGTTACATAATGGCTCATTAAAAACAAAAGGTACCAGTAATGGTTCAATTATGTTCATACTTCTAAAATCAATTTCCAACTCTCCCAGACTAGGCAGAAAAATAATAGTTTTCCTTAGTCAGACTAAGCTACCTAAATAATACAATTAAAATCTTAATAAAAACCTGATCATGTATTTTTCGATCTGATACAGCGAAACAAAAATCCAAATTAAAGCGTGTACTTTCAAATTTAAGATGTAAAATATCATAATGTTATCGAACAAATTTGGTACGGGAAGGTTGTTGTTTTTTTTAATAAAAAAGGTATATACTGTATTTTGTATTTTAATAGTTTATTGGACAGGAAGTATTTCCAGTGTGTCCCTGTCTGCCACTCTGTTTCACTCAGTCATCCCGACCTATTTGAGATAAGAGTTGGACTGTGTAGTGCTTTAGTGATACGTTTCACAAGCACAACTTCAGTATCTCCTCTCATAACCTTCTTATCAGAGGGACGTTGCATTCATTACTGTGCATTGCTAAAAAATGAAACGCAACATTGCCGTCCATAACAAGGTGAGCTGGAGGGGTGTGGTGCATGGGAGTGCATTTAGTTAGACCTAGTTTTTCTCTTATCTTGGTTAAAATCCTCTAACCCAGACAAGATACAAACCTTTCTGTTTCAAAGTGATTGCTACTGTCCATCGATCAGATGTCTACTGTAATAAAGAACTTCCGGTAAGAACAAGCATAAGCTTTACGTCCTTTTTGACAGTCCAAACGTGTCAAATAAATTTGTTAAACAGTAAATACCATATCAAAGATGTATGATGAACAACCTACCGTAACTGTACAGTGGATCTGTATTTAGTATGTGGGAATATCCCATTCTTTTGGCAAAAGAATGTTTTTTATGACTTGTCAGTTAAATCATATAAAATAAGATTGCACATGGAGTTTGGCCTTCATTATAAAATTGAGCCTATGTTGTTGTAGAACCCTGATAATGCGCTTTCATGCTATGTGTGTCATTGATTTATGATTATTATGTTGAATGTTATATGATGAATTATAACCCAGTCAAGTCAATTATGCAAAACTACTTATTCTTAAATGCATAGTTCTACTAAAGTCCCACTTAACATTTTTTTTGGGATTCAGGTGAAAAGTAAATGTGCTTAAAATTCCAGTTCAGATTAAACTAACTGATCAGAGAAAACACTGCAACACTGTGTACCACAAGTTTTCAAAATACAAATTAATTCATAACAAGTATAACTTATTTCAGTGATTTAAGCATTTTGATTGCATTTTTGAAAAATTTTGAAAAAAGTATAGTGTTTTATTTATATTGAAGGACAAGAGGCAGAGGAAATAGCTAAAGTTTATTTTACAATGACTAGAAGCACATATTTGAGTAATTGTTGTCCTCGACCACTTCTTAAAAAAAAAAAAAGAGATTATGGTAGTCCTTTATTTTCTCTGAATGGAACAAATGGTGTTTGTAATTGTTTTTTACACTTAATTACCATTGTTGGATTAATGAACAATACTTTAATATACAGGTACATGATTACATTCTGAAATTACAGAGAAACGGGTAGGAGTAATAAAGATGTCAATACATATACAGTATATACACAGTGATGGGTTTAAAACATTTCATTCATGTCCAGTTTCGATAATGATTTCTACATATCTTTGACGCCACATATATCTACAATATATACACTTTTTGGTTGCTTATTTTACTTATTTCATCTTTGACCTGCTGCAAGTTTAGGAATGGTTCAAACAATCTCTGCTTTACAAAAGCACATATTCAGATACACCAAAAACAATCTAGTAATTTAAAAAAAATGTGTCAAAAATATCTTACTGGTTATAAAACATAAAGCTCTAGTAAAAAGCGAGTAGTAAAAGTTACTCTGAACCTGTCAGATGATCTATCTATTGTTAAACTTAGCATTCTGAAAAAAATTTTGGACTATATTAATTCAGCTAAAAGGGTTCTGGGAACTTTGAAGGCACATTTTTACTACCGTATTTCTAATTTTATAAAATTAAGAAAAATGGAGTCACTGAAAATAGGTCAACTATATAACTATAAACACAGCTGCTGTTTTGCTTGACGACTCTGATCACAGCTGGTGCTGGCAGGAGGTCTTCTACAATCTGTGGAGTTATGCAGCGATAGTGCTGATTGTTTGGGGCTTCTTGTGGTAGCCAAGTTTCCTCTTTTTGCAGTATACATACAGAGCCATAATGGGAACACAGCTGACTGATGATACAAGTAGCAACCCAATAAAGACTTGGCCGAAGACAGGATACTCTGTTGTCACCGACTTTCCCTGAAACCGAAGAAAAGTTAGTATTACATTGTTAGAAATACTAAGAAATGAGCACACATATAATAACACATTGTTTCTAGTATTGTGCAAAATGCCGGATTGGATGGACATTAAGTAACAAGCAGCCGATAAAATAACTCACTGTCTCTTTGTCCCATGCTTGGTAGGTTGCCGCCCCTCCTTGGATATATTGGACGATATAGAAGATGAAGAGGGCGATGAGTAAAAGAGGACTGACGACCAACCACATTATCTTCAAGTACCAGTTGGGGCGATGGCCCAGCATGTCCTCTATATCTTTCTCAAACCTGAATGCAAATTGTTAACAGTATTCTACATTTGTGTAATTAGAGAATTAACAGATGACACAAACCTTTTTATCCCATAGATGTAACTGACAATGATGACTTCAAAGAGGACAACAAAGAGCAGGGAAAAATTTGCCCCATAGTCATTGAACATGGTGAACCAGTAATTTCCAGATGGAGTAGTGAAGCCAATGCCGAGTAAAAGAAACAGCACACATATTAAACCTGAAAAGCAGGAACATTCAAACATTACTATATATAAGGAGACTCAACAGATAACAGCTGCTGGAATTTTAATTTCCTTTACAGATCATTATATCATCCAAAAAGCTGGTAGGAATGTCAACTTTTTTGCAGAAGGCTTGCATTATTCCAAAGAGGGAATGGGAGGAGAGTGGTAGTGGTAGTTCAAGAATAATTGGGCATTATAACTATCAAAATCCCTCTCACTTAGTATCATGTTTTAGATATGTTTAATTTTCCTTGAAATTAAACATATTACATCAAATCTTTGTTTCAACCGATCAAGAGCACCAACATTAACCCAATCAGGAGTCTTCAGAGTGTAATCAGTTGATTGTCAGTCTCATAGACATGTATACATAGACGCCGCATCGACTGTAGATGGATGTGTATAAAGCGCCGCCATCTTGGTAAAGTGTCATCAGAGGCAACAATTATTCGCTGAATTCTGGACCGATTTTTAAATGGTGTGGTACGTTCAAATCGTCATACATGTAGCTATGATACAGGGTGCTTGGATATTTTAAAAATGCTGGTTTTAATACTAATTTTGTCCGCAGACAAACAACTGTCTATGGATGCTCTAATGAGCGGAATATACGAACGAGATCTCGTGGGATCTTTAAGGGGTTTTAGTTTAGTATGTTTTGCAAGGTTGTAAATAGTTATTATTGAATCCTTGACATGCAACCTGGGAATCTGTGTGATCTAGAAGGGGGTAACTTATGTCAAATTAGTTTAATTTCTAAGAGGGTTTTATTTAAAAATCTATTACTGAGGTAGTATTAACAATCAACAATCGTCATTTGTACACTGCACTTCTTATTACATTGCAGTGATCCTAATCATAATTTTATCCCACCTTTTCTCAATAGAATATTTCATTTTAAAACATTATGTAATATTGTGACATTATTCTCCGCATACCTTTCATATTTGTTTATCAATCTGTCTGAGGTTTAAAAAACAAACCCAGTGAAAAAAGCTTGACAAATGAGCTGTAGGAGCGAGTAGCACTGTACCAAGATCGTCGCGCTGTATACACATCGCTCTAGTGGGCAGTGGCAGTTGATGGGGCATCTATGTATATAGATGTCTATGGTCAGTCTGGTGTTGATTGTTTAAGCTGAAACTTTATTGGTTAAACTGTACATGCTTGATCGGTTGAACAAAAACCTGCACCACCCCGGCACTTTGAGGACCAGGTTTGGAGACCCCTGTATTAAAGGTTTCTTAGTGGTCTTCTTCTCCCCCTTTGACACTTTTCCCCCTCACCTGACAGGCACAGGTATTCCTTCTCTACACCTACCTAAAAATCATTTCAGGCAAACCCAACAAAGGAGGGCACAGGGCAGAGCCCCATTTACTGACCACAGATAATTGTTGGAAACTCGATTCTTACTCTTGTTCAATTAAGTTCCTTTGGTATTTCTATAGATTTCTGAGCTTAGCCAAAGTCTAGATCAGTTATTTTCAAAATACTGATACTTTTGCCAGTCTGTAGTGAATTAATGAATCTGAAATAAACATGGTTAATGTAGTGATATCTGCTGAATAGATAAAATTGCATTGTTGACAAAGAAATGAAAGTGATAAACAAATATAAAGGGCTGTTAATGTGAAGTGAAGCAAACATTCATGTTCATATTATCACTAATATGAAACATACAGGATAATCAATTTGATAATTAAATCTTACCACTAAATAGCTCACAACTGATGCGAGATATGATCTTGAAGTCACGGAGTGGAGTAATGATGGCCGTGATGTTACCCAGCATGCTGCCCATGCCCAGCAGGAGCAACATGGAAAAGTAGAGCACAGACCACAATTGGGGAAAGGGCATGTTTTTAATCCCTTCACTGTACACGATAAATGCCAAACCAGGCCCCTCCACTGCCTGAAACAAATAACAAAAGTATTAACTTCTGTCTACAACCATAAATTTCATGCTGTGTAGTTTTTTTTAAAATTAATAGAATGAATAAACAACGCTTTAAGGGTTACATGCATTGAGGTAAATTGAAGGTAAATTCTTATTTTGGAAAATGCAACTTTTACACTGAGAAATTGAGATTTGTTTTGTTGTTTTTGAATATATATAGTATATTGATATATTGATTATCTCAAATTTGGACTTTGAAAATATGTTGATAATTATGTTATTTCTTTTTGAATTGTTCAAAGACACTCCCTAAATTAATCCAGACAGTTATGTGAAGGTTGAACCACCAATGGATGTAGTATTGTCTATATTTCTGCCACATGAAATACCATATCATGGTAACCAGAAGTTGACCGGCTAGAAAATAAATGGAGTGAGTGTGTCACTGTGTATTCTAAGTATTGCATTTTTTTTAAATGTTGTGGATATTATCCTTATAGGACAACAAATATGATGATTTAAGTGTCTCTTAAATAAATTGATCTTTGACCTCTATTGTCATCAGTGTGTGTCTGTTTGCACAAAACTGTCTTTCAAATTTACATTTAAAAGTGCTAAAGCCCTGTCCATAAATCTATTACCATAAACATTCTGAACAAAACCTGAACACAAATGAACATAAGGAATTTGGAGTTAAATTCCAATAAAAGGATCACACGAGAAACCTACTGTAGTAAGTTCCACTTCCAGGTCACAGTCTCCTTGATTGATCCCAAGCTGAGCAAACTGATCTGGATATGTCGTATTTAGCTCCTTAACCCATTCCAAGACGTTGTCCATATTAATAGAATCCTCTGCCAAACTAAAAGCGTTAAGCAGTGTAGTTCGCAGGCTGGAAGACATGAGACACAAAACATTAAATATTTAACATTATTAAATCAAAACTTTACAAATGAGGTCACACACCTCTCCAGACAGTTCTCATAGTTAACCGTGGCTTTGAAGCCATAGATGGAGAAGGTAACAATGCTTGCGAAGACTGAGGTTCCACTGTTTATGAGACAAACGGTGATAGCTTGTCGCTCAAAGTTGTTGTGGTAGTCATTATAGCTTGCGAAAGCAATGAGGGATCCAAAACCCAAACCCGTGGAAAAAAAAATCTGAGTAGCTGCATTGATCCAAGTAGCAGGGTTGGCAAGATGTTCCATCTAAAACCGACAAAAAAGGGAATGCACATCAATATCATTTAAGCATGTATTCATTATTTAGATTAATCTTGATATTTTTTTGTGAATAAATTGATTTTTACTCTTGGAGTGAACATAAATTTGACCCCAGTTAAGGCGCCATGCAGAGTCAGGCCACGGACCAGGTAGATAAACAGAACCAAATAAGGAAATGTGGCTGTGAAGTAAACAACCTACAGGGAGATACACATATCTTGATTTTATGTTTGTCTGTAAAAGGATTGGAAACAAAGAAGCACAACAATACTTCACTCACCTTACCAGTTGACTTGACCCCTTTAGCAATAAATAGGAAGGTTAGGAACCAGGCAAGCAGCAAGCACAAAACCTGGCCAACGTGAACGTTTCCATTCACATTAATTGAGGTTGCAACATCAAGTGTTTCTCTGTAGAAGAAGTATTCGGTGGGTGTAGTCTTTGTACACTCCTCAACAGGTCCTGTACGATTGCTGTTTATAGGGCACTCTGCCCAGGGAAGTTCAGACTGGAAATGAACAGATCATACCAACATTATTAAAGCAGTTCTTGTCACATGTTTCAGTATGAGCAGAGATTCAATTCAAGATTATGCAATAGTTCACTACAGTCAACAACTCCCAAATACCTTCATGACCAATTTAGAGGGAGTCTTTGGTTGGACGTTGATTGATTGTTTAATAAGGTTGACGCAGGGATGACTACTATAAAAAGAATACATTCCTACTTTAAAACTTATGAGTGTTTTTTTTAACATCTGAAAATTGCCTTATTACCCAAGTCTTGCCCCACACCACATCTCTGGTTTTCACTAAGACCAAGACACAAACTCATGTCTCTATAAACATGCATTCTGTCAAATGTCCTTAACTAAGAACTTTCCTGTTCTGTTCCCCATCTTTTGCGTGGCCGCTGCTTCCTGTACCTTGGCTTTGGTCACTTTGTGGCCCCCACATTTTTTTTAAACAATAGCTTGGTCAGACTTGGGGCAACTACTGTGCTTGTTGTTTTTATGTTTTTAAGAAGAATGCCCACAATATGAAAGACAAACATTTCCTCGTGATGTTGACTAAATATTCTAAATTAAGATTTTTGGAATTTAAGTATACAGAAAAAAAAGCAGGCATCCCATACTAATTCCCAGTTACCAAGTGCCCTTAGTCTTTCAGTTCAAAAGGGGGTACGCAATAAAGGTGGATAATGCTGCGAACCATTGGCTGGGTGACGATTTCAAAACTGAATTGTAGGGGTTAACACATATGGAGTCCGTGGAGTTACATACTGTTAAGAAATCTTTTTTCTTTTACAACCAGTCATAATTTAATAGATTAATAGAAGCAAATGCTTCCTTTCAAAGGCCTGTAACTTGCAACCTTCTGCTAGGCAAGTTCTTTAGAAGAATAATCCTCTGAACTACTGATGTGTTGCTCATGTTACTCTTGTTTATTTAAAAAAAAATGTTCTTGCTCCATTGACCCCAGCTGCGGAGGAATCTGTATAAGTTTCCTTTTATTTCTTCTTTGAAAGAGTTTTTCTATTTCAATTCAAAGGAGTAACTAAAAACTCCTTCCTGAACTCAGGTTCATCTGATGTCATCATACAATGAGCTGATGGAAAGTTCCAGATCTGACTACATTCACAGTAATTAAGAAAAACCCTAAGGTTGTTTGACATGCTAAATTCTCTCGTGTGTCCTGCATGACACCCCTGCCTTCTTTTAAGCTGACAGCAATGCCTTGTTGAGATTTTTCATTGACAAAATTAAGTTTATCAAAGAGAAAATCCCTCCCTGTGTTGAACCCCTGTTGTCATTGAGCATGTCTCCATCTTCCTCTCCCTCTGTGTTTAGTCTACCGACTCCTTTAAGAAGCATCTTAAGACCTATTTAATTGTGCAGGCTTTTTCTTGATTATCTTGGATGCGGTTGTGTTTGTCTTGTGTTGTTTTGGCCTTCTAAGTTTTTAAATTAGTAAATATTTTTAACTGAGTATTGCTTTGTGGTTTAAGCTCTTTGTGACCCTGTTCTGTGAAAGGCGCTTTAAAAATAAAGCTCGCTTGCTTACTTAGCACCGTATTTCCTTCAACATATTATTGTTACTGGTAGTTGTTGTTTAATTTTTAACGAAATATAATCTTTATTCCTTATATTAAACATTGGCATACAGTATTTGTCGGTTAACATGAACATTATCTACTTTGATTTGAATAAACCATCTGGCGGGCAATATAAAATGACTTGGCGGGACATATTTGCCTCCTAGGTCAGGAGTTTCACAATTCATAATTGGCTGAATTCCAGGTTATGAGTTTAAACGACTGAATAATCAAGTATAATAATATCTGGTTAAAATACTGTAGAATTGTGTTACTACTAATATAAAGATATTTTTTGCGTCTATTTGTACAATAAAAAATGTTTTTTCTTGATAATTCTATGAATTGTATATATTAATATTTAGGACTCTTAAGGAATTTTGAATTCCTTCTTAAATATTATTGATTTTTTAAAACTCCAACACAAAATTCCAAAGATTCACAATATTTGTCACAATTTGTAACTCACCTGGAATGAATGGAAGAGGTACCAAAAGCTCCAGGCATTAATGATGTTGTAATACAGACAGAGATATACTGATGTCATTACACTTGCAAAACCTGTAAGAAAGTAAGAACAAAAAACCTCAATGTCACATTTTAAAGTGAATATAGATGGATTTAGTAAGACCTAGGAAAGCTTTTAAAGGGCAACTAATGTGAAATTCTTTATTTTGTCCTTCCAATTGCCATTTATCAAGTGTCCTTGGGCCAGAATCATTACTTTCCTTAAGCAATTTTGATGTGATTTATGTTTGGTATGGAACTGTAATTTGTGGCCCTCTCCCAATATTTATCGGGGGTATACCAAAGTGACAACATTTTGTTTTGACACTTTACTTGCTTTACTAAGACTGGGATTTCTATCTTGTCCCAAGCCTATTACTGACAGTAAAACTAGCAGTGGATGTAATTACCTGGAGAAAGAGATACTATTTCCATTGCGTAAAGAGACATCCTAGTCATTCTTCAGACCATTATTTTCAAGCCAGTTGATTCAACAGGTCTTCACATAGTGATGATAAATATACATTCACCCAATGGGGAAAGAAAGTGGAAATTAAGAGAAAAGGTGATTACACTTACCAACACCTCCTAAATAGGGGTTAATTGCACTCCATGCTCCGATGCTGCCCAGACGCATCTTCTGTCCAATAGCAAGCTCCATGTAGAACAATGGCACACCTTCCACAGCCAACATAATGAGATATGGGATCAGGAAACCTCCTGGTGGGTAGAAAGAACAAACGTTGACATTATACAAAAAAAACAACAAGAACCCAGACAGTAACTGGTGAAAATGGCTTGTTGTAAAAAGTCATCTGTTAATGATTTAGATTTTACACAATGCTTCCGCATTGCAAGTGTAAAGTTTATGACCAAATAAAGTAAAAGCCTGGCTCAGATGCTTGACATGGAAATGTATTGCACTGCTAAGAAAAACAACAGAAAAGTGTGACAACTCTTTTAGGATGGACCAAAAACTCTCCTTTTGTCCATCTTTTATTTGGTTAAAAAACATTACATAGTTAACTTTACAAAAATATATTAAATTGGTATTGGACCTCTATTGTTGTCATTACTATGTATGTTTGTACAACACTCTCACAACACTTTACCATAACTGCTGTGATTGGTCAAGCATAGAGGTGTGTGTTATTGATCTCGGAAGTCTCCACCTCCAAGGGACACATACAAACAAAGCAGGGAGTGATTTCAGCTGGCTAGAGTGAAGCCCACCATACGTCTCGATGGGATTCGCTCTCATAACCACTCGTTCGCTTAGATTTCAGACGGAGAGGAACTTTATTAATTAATAACTTCTCAACGGAACAAAGTCATGATAAGGGACTTACTGCATCTTGGTGGGAAGAGTCAGGAGATTTGGGATTTCACATTAAGAGCCCATGTGAACCACTGATCTGGACATTGTGGCCTCATAAATGGTTCGACTGCATTAAAAAGTGTATTTGGTATTTATTATACATTTACATTTTCACATATCACTTATTTACCTTTACCTTCCTTTTTTCTGTATTTTTTTTAGTGTATATTAATCCCTCAAAATACTGTTTTAAAGTTAGTTGAATAAATGTTTTGAAAGAAACTCATATATACAAGAATAACATTGCAGCTAATTTAGCTTAATAAATGTCACGGCCTAATGTTGAATGTCTTTTTTTTGGGGGGGGGGATTTTATCGTCTTTATTTTTGCTTGACGGCCCCTAACAACATTCACAGAATTAAATGTGGCCCTTGAAGAATTATAATTGCCCACCCCTGCACTAGAGAGTGGCAGCTAGGTGACTACCACCGTTTTACCACTATGACATTATGCATTATGGCATTAAGGAACCTCTGCCTCAAACTGGTTTAGGATTTGCCAGGAACAAGACTATGTTTTTTGGAAAGAACAAAAAAATATACACAAAGTCACTGACTGACCAAACTACTTACTTACTTACACATGCACTCTTTTTCCATTTGCATCTATAATCAGACATTACATTGCTTCCGTTTTGATCATATTTACATTTACTGTTAACATTAAGAAAAAAGAAGAAACAATTAAAGAGTTAACTGCAAGGAAGTGCCATTTTTAATATTAATATATCTTTATTTAGTTTATTCATCATTCTCACTTAAGGTGACTGATGGTGCTATTCATATTAAGATTGACTATGAAATACAGTTTTACTTTGAACTTAAATAATCTAAATGTATTATTTATTTAATTTTCTTCAGATGATATTACACTATATATCATATATTTTATAATGGATGACACATCTTTAAATCTAATTCTAATACAATTGAATTGTTATTTACTTACACTACATTTTTATTTAACCTTTGTCCTCCCAATGTGACCAAATGGCTAAAAACAAATGTTTTTGAGGAGTCCCTTGTGTGGCCCTTTCAGCCACCGGGTCTCTTTGACCAACACATAACAAAAATTAAAGGAAATAGTTCAAATTAAATTAGTGTTCTACTTCATTGCAGCTATACAAGTAAATGCGAAACGCATTTTCTGAAACAAAAGATGTTTATTCATCCTGCAATATTAAGAAAAACAATAACAATAACAAATACAATAATATATCTTTACTATTTTACTAAAACTATAACAATAACCTAATTAGTCGGGAATAAATTCAGTTTGAAAAAAACATCTGCCTAAAGAATTAATAATAGGAAATATAATTAAAACTATTTCTTAAAAAAATAATATAGAATAATTATTTCTGTCAAACACGTTTCCTTTATATGACACAAATAATAATATAATAATATAATATAATAAAATTCCCAATGTACAATTATGAATCACCTTCAATGTGTCAAAGTATGTCTTTTTATCAGTGCAGATAAATATTTATTACCGCAAAACTACCCGTTGTTGGAGCTATTTTTGTTTTAACCAACTTTATTACATGCAGTAACGGTTTATTGCATGCTTTAACTTTGTCTCTACTAAACGTTTAACAATAACTTTGACTGATAAGGAGTTTACAACATAAATGCTCATATAAGACTTGGAAGTTACCCGTTACCGCTGGAAGTTTTTTTTAACTACTGTTCTTCTACGACCAATCATTATAATGGGATACAATCATTTTAAGTGGAAATGAATGTCCCACGCCAAAATTAAGCGATTATTTACGTCATTTAAATAATACTTGTTATTGGTACTTCACCTGTGTATCAATTGGAAATCAAAGAAAAAATAAACAGGTTGGGGCGAGTTTAATTGTAAACGTCAAACAATATGTATTATTGTAGTATAAAAAATGTACAGCAGCTTCTTCCTTTCCTTGCGACAATCTAAATTTAAGTTTGTTGTTGCAGGCTCTCACCTCCTCCGTACATCTGGCAGAGGTACGGAAACCTCCACACGTTCCCCAGACCCACTGCATACGAGACACACGCCAAGATGAACTGCGTTGGGTTGTCCCAGTTTTGTCTCCCTTTTTCCTCCATCTCTGCGAGTGTTGATCGTCTCCAGGTTAGTGATCCAACACTGTCGTGGGGAGTCGAAGATCAAGCGGTCGGCGGGGGGCGTGTCGCCTGCCCACGTCACAGAAACGCACACTCGAACGGAACAAGTTGATCACAGTCAACGGTAGGGAAAATTAGACAAATTAAATGCTGAGCAAGCTAGCTATCTTTCTAAACATGCTTCAATGTATTTATAGAGGCAAATACTAGGTTCAATTAAGATCATAATTCTAAATAATCTGTAGACCAGGGGTGGGCAATTATAATTCTTCTAGGGCCACATTAAATTATGTGAATGTTGTTAGGGGCCGTCAAGCAAAAAGAAAGACGAGAAAATCCCTAAAAAAAGGACATTCGTAGTTAGGTCATGACATTTATTAAGTTAAATAAGCTGCAATTTTGTTCTTGTATATATATATATATATGTGTTTTTTCCAAAGATTTCTTCAACTAACTTAAAACATTTTTTTTTTTATTATTAAATTAATTATAAATACAAAATACACTTTTCAATGCATTAGAAACATTTATACATGATCATACTTTGACATTAAGAGGGCCGCATAAATACAGTCAAAGGGTCGCACTTTGCCCAGGTCTGCTCTAGACCAAAAAAAAAAATAGACAAGGGATTTTGCTTCATTAGACAGATTGACTTAAAATACATTCTGTCAAATAACGTAAAAGCTCATCGCTGAATTCCAATAAATAAAACCCAACGCTCCCAACTTACTCACATGTTTCAAATGTTGAAGTCTTCCTCTCCAAGATGTAGTCACTCATTATGACAATGCTTCTATTTGAAATTATTACTTTATAAAGTTCTACCCGATCAGAAATCTTGGTGAAAGAGAGGTTACGAGAGGGAAGCTCATTATGACACAATATTGGGCTTCCTCTAGCCAGCTGTAATCACGCCAGCTTGGAGAAGGAGACATCCGGGATTGATGATGCACGCTGACAAACCTTGATGCTCGGCGTGATTATGGTAAACAATAATTAATTCAAGCAAAACAAAGCATTTTCAGTGGGTGGGGATTAAGCACATTTTCTAATAAAAATATTTCAATTAAAAGAGAGTTTTGTGAGAACAAACAAATACCCAAGAGTACAATAGAGGTCCAAGATCGTTATAAGAGAAATTTATATCAACACATTAGTTACTTTTTAAACTTTCATTCATTCAGGTAAAGAAAAAAGATCTTCACTGATGGTGTGTTAAAAATAAAAAAAAAGGAATGTAAAGGAAATATTTTAATTCTACATGTAACTTGTTTGATTGAGAGTTGCGAAACCATGGTAGCCCTCTGGGGTTGTTTAAAAGTAGCTCATAGATGATAAAAGGCTGGATACCCCTGCCCTACAACCACTGCTTTCCAAGATAACTGGTCATATTCAATAATATCATAATTAAGTATAATTTATATCATTCCCATCTGCATAAAAAAGCATTACAACAATTAAAATGCAATACTTAATGGAACGGGAAAGCTCTTTGAGGTCCCTACATGTGTCTGCGGGTGGGACATGACCACATACCCTACATGACACCAGGTGAATGTTTAATCAGACTGTTTTCTGTGTGTGGAGTCCAACATCCCTACCCTTACCTACTTATCCCCCATGACCTGATTTCCTGAAGTCTGACAGGAGCAAAAAACTTGTTTTTATGGGGCTTTGACATCAGGTGGTTATGTAATACCAGCTTTTGAGCCTAGATTGTGACTTGACACTGTTATAAAAAATCGAAATGTTTTTATTTTTCACTAGTGCATCAATTTAGGTATTTTCCTGACAATGTTTGTCAACTTTTTATTGACATCTAGGTTCTCAAAAAGCTTATATTACATTCCACTTTTAACCTGTGGTTCTTAAGTAAAAGGATTTAAGCAGAAATGATGACATTAGCTAACGGTCTTTTATACAAGTGTGTTTTCCAGAGCCCTGCTTATGACATCTCTATAGCTCACTCAGTTAATGAGTCACCATGTCTGTCTTTCGGAGTCGCAGGTTCAAAACCCGCTCTTGTCTTGACAGAATGAGCTTGTATCTGGCGAGAAAGAGTCTCTTTATAAAACATGTTCTGTGAAAAATGAGATTTCCTGTAAAAACCACACTCTTTCACGGAAAATGCTTTATAACGAGTCTTTGTTTCGAACGTGCGACTCTTAAAGACAGAAATGATGACTTATTAATCGAGTGAGCTATATAGAAATAGCAGATGGAATCCCTGCAAAACATGATCTTATTGTTGCACACTTGTCAAAGATGAGTCCGTGTGTTGGTTTCATAAGTTTATTACTTCTGTCTGCAGGCCATGTCGGTGTCCCTTTTTCAACCCATCTTGTTCTGGAAATCTCTTCCCTGGTCGTGGTGCAATTTGGATGGAAAGCCTAATTTCAACACAAAATCACCAAACCCTTTCTCAGCTGCTGACTTTGATGATTTGTTCCTGCAAGCATAGGCTTGGGCAAAGCGGGTAAAGTGATCCATCACCACTAACACATACTCATATCCACCTTTACATCCCTCAAGATGCCGGAAGTCATTAGCGACTAGCTCAAAGGGATATGTTGTCACAATATTCTTGAGCGGTGCCCTTGTTGGTTTGTTAGGTCTTTTGCTTTTCAAAAAGCTGCAAACCTTGGTGACAAAGTGCTCGACATCTCGCTGCATGTGAGGTCAGTAAAACCGATCACAAACTAAATGCAGAGTTCGCTCTACCTGCAAGGTTTCCAATCTCTTCATGCAGTTGTTGATAAACTATCATGTAGAATTTCTTTGGGAGTACTAGTTGAGAATGGGTGGTAGTTTTTCTAAACAGCAGACCTTCTTCATTGATGGTTTCTTTCCCTCACCAGTGCTATAAGTTCACTTGTTTGATGTTGACTCTTTCCCCTGGGCCACTTTTTTTTCAAAATATATTCTCTCACTTGTTTTATAACAAGGTCTTCCTCTTGAGCTTGTTTCAGGTCACTGAGGAAAAATCTTGTCTCTGAGGTCAGTACAGGGTCATATTCTCCAACAAACGCTGGGGCAATGGTCAGTGGACACATCCATGGTGGTTGTTCTTCGATCTGCAGGGATAGAGCTTGAGTAACACTGTTTATCACTTGGGGCTGCATCTTTTGTTAGCACTCCTGTATATACTTGTCCATGTCTAATGGCATGCGGGAGAGGCCGTCTGCATCACCATTGTGTTTTCCTGGTCGATAGCATATGGAAAAGTTAAAATCGGCCAGCTCTGCTACCCAGCGATGTGATGTTGCATTTAATTTTGCTGTGGTCAGGACATAAGTTAGCAGATTGTTATCTGTGTAAACAACAAAGGATGGTGCATAGTAGAGGTATTCTCTAAAACGCTCGGAGATCGCCCACTTCATGGCCAAGAATTGGAGTTTCCCTGAGTGGAGGTGGTAGTTTCTCTCACGCTCTGTCAACGTTCTGGACCCATATACGATGACCACCAACTTTCCCTGCTGTTGTTGATAAAGTATGGCACCAAGTTCTTCTTGTGATGCGTCACAATGCAGTATGAAGGGATCCTCCCACTGTGGGTAGCCTAGGACAAGTGGATGGAGAAGGAATTCTATCAGCTGACATAGTATCTTTTGGTGTTCTGCGGTCCAACTGATGGATTTACTGGATGACATTCCGCTTCCGATAAGCCTTTGATCGGCTGCTAGAACGTGAGCTCCTGCAATAATTGCCAAAAACAGTTGTTTTAACGACTACCTGTCCGGATATTATGCTCATATAACTAAAGATATGTCTCAAGCATCACGGATCTATGATCGTGATGCTCTTTTCAACATCAGAGAGTTGATGGAGGACTTCACTCGTGACAGTTACCAACGTCCCTTGAGTCAGTTTCCTCCTCCGCTTCTCATCGACTCGGACTCTGTGGAATATCGTTTTATCTCTCAGGTACCGGGTGATTTCCACAAGGGATCAAGTAGGTCTGGAGTACAGGTCAGGATGAGACGCGCAGTCGCGATCACTAGGAAGAACTCTGACGTCATCGGACGTCATCGATGTTTGATCATTGTTCCTCTCACTGAAGAGTGTGACAACACGTCAGCGCTGCTGTCTGCCCAGACCTCAACGAAAGGTGTCACCCACATGGCCGCTGCTGTTCTCTTCAAAAGATCCTGCTCTGCGCAAGTTAATTTGGATTTATTATGTCTTTCTGAAACTTGGTAGCGAGAGGAAAGGTTTTTTTCATCTGAACGAACTCTGTCCAGTAGGGAGCGCTGTCCTGGGGAAGCCTCGCCTCTCTGGTCGTGGAAGAGGTCTTGCTACAGTTTATAGGGAGAGTTGTTCTTGCAAAGTGATTCAGACTCAGGAATTCCCTTCTTTTGAGTCTCAGATGATCTTGGTTGGTTCTACAAGACCTTTCTATTGTGTGTCAATCAACCGCCCGCCTGGTCCTGCGGCGGTGTTCTTGAAAGACTTCAGTGACTTCTTATCTTCCATTATTCAAATGGGATCTGTTCTTATTCTTGGAGACTTTAATCTTCATGTTGATGACATCACATCTTGCTCTGCTAAAGAACTTTTAACTTTAACATAAGCCTTTCATTTTGAGCAACATGTTTCTGAACCCACTCATCAAAAAGGCCACATTTTAGACTTAGTTTTTACTCTTGGCCTGGACATTTCTAATGTATCTGTGCATGATGTCCATCTGAGTGATAATTCTCTTGTTTTGTTTAACCTGGACTTCATCCCTGAACCTAAGCCTTTGAAAGTTAGGTCTCAGAGGCGTGTCATCTCAGCTGATACTGTAGATAGTTTTTCTACTATGTTTGACCCTCTTTCCTTTGATGACTGCCCAGACGTGGACAGTTTGATTCACTGTTTCACTAATCATTGTGTTGAAATACAGGATCAAGTGGCACCTGTTGAATAGAACTTTAAAATTTAGAAAAAAACGGTGCCCTTTAGATATATAAATATATATATATATATATATATATATATATATATATATATATATAAATAAATATCTTTAGACACACTGCACTTGCTTGGTGTGAGCTTGACCCTGTGTTCTTGGGTTGGGTTGGGTTGGGTTGAGAGTTGAACACAGCTCTCAGGTCCTGCAGGTGATCTTCAAAGGTTCTGCTGTGCACAAGATTGTCATCAAGGTAAGGCTGATATGTTTCATCCCTAAGTCCTACCAGACATTCCTCCATGCTGCGTTGGAATTCTGCTGGGGCAGAGGACAATCCAAAAGGGATCCACACCCACTCATACAAGCCCCAAGGTGTGATGAAAGCTGTGAGTGGATGGCTACCATCATCTAGGTATCCCTGATGGTATGCCTTTCCTTGGTAGAGTACTAAATACCAAGCACTTCCTTTCAGATTGTTGAGGATGTCCTGCACACATGGAATTGGATGACGGTCAGGTATGGACCTTTGGTAATCGCAGCATAGACGGAGGCTGCCGTCTTTCTTGCGAACACACACAATAGGTGAAGAATAATGAGACCTTGACTTCCTAATCCAGCCTCGATTCAACAGGTCTTCAAGGTACTCCTTGAATTCTCAATGCAATGGATTGGGCACTGAGTGTATGTGCGCCTTACTGGGGTATTGTCACAAAGTATTATTTTTAACTTCAGTGAGGGGATACTGCCCACATCTTCATCATTCTTTGCAAACGCATGACAGTCTTCTCTTAACAACTTCTTCACCATTGCTTGCTTTTCTGGCGATAGGTGTTCAATCTGCACTTTTCGTGCCTCCGTCTCTGCATCCGTCTGCTTTTGTCTAATTGTCTGTTTCTTGTCCTCCATGAGCTCATCAGAGATACCCATTTGTTCTATCGTTTTTCCACCTACTGGTCTCACATCTGCAGGATAGGTGGCTTTAATCCCTTGAACCTGGCCCAGTGATGTTCTTTGGTTTAGTGTGACATCATAGCAGGTGTTATTTGTCACAGGGAGGTTGACATGGGACCATCTCCCTTTATGCAAAGTGATAAGGAGATTGGAGATGCACAGTGCATTAGACGAGCTCTGAGTCTCATCAGCTTCAAACAGAGCTTTCTGTTTCTAAAGAAGGGGACTGAATGCAACACTTAACCTCCTTTGTCTTGCCAGCTGGAATGACTACAGTACATCGGCCAATCTTCACTACTCCTTCTTTATCTTCCACATCTTTGGTTTGGAGTATCTGTAGTACCTCGTTGTTCAGTTCTTGTTGACTTGGAGCGGGAGGATGTAGCGGCATGTCTATATTACTGGATATGTTGGCTCTATGTTGAACAACTGACTCTCGTACTGGACCTCTGCAGCCTCTTGATACGTGTCCTGTTTGGCCAGACTTAAAACAATGTTCACATTGGTCACCTTTACCACTTTCTTAACATGCTTTGCATCCCTTTTTTAGTGCTCCACCTGGGTGTTCTAGGGGCTCCTGGAGAGTTGTACATACTTTTCCTCATTTCCGCAACTTCTTGTTTTGGTTGTTTGACCACTTCATAGAGTTCACTTTCTTTCTGACTCACTATTGCAACTGTTTTGTTTACCTTTTGGTTCTTTGAACTAACTACTTGATCAGAGACGGGAAACACATCTCCAGTGACGTCATGACTCAGTTCGTTTACAACTGCTTCTGTCTGCAGTTTGTGCACTCGAGTTGTTATTTTGCTAGCTCTTTTTCAGCTTATTCTGTCTTTTCCAATCAGCACTGGCAGCTTCATTCATTTTGTCAATGAGGATATCATCGGTGACTGTTGAGTCATCAAGAAAAGCCTTTAGTTGGAACTTAATATTGTCACTGATGAGGCCTGTATTTACTGACCTTAGGAATCTGCGATGTATGAGTTCTTCACTATAACGTTCATCAGACCCTGGTTCAATGGCCACTAATAATAGTCTCTCTTTTAATTATATCGCTCTGTAGAGGAAATTCTGTGAAGACTCTCTGTTGTCTTGAGTGATGTTAACTAGCTGGTGGTACAGGTCAGTAGAACTTTCTTCCTTGAAGTGTCCTTTGAGAATAGATTTCAGTTGAGAAAGAGTGAGGTCCACGGCCGGGTCTAGGCAGGGGCAAGAGGGGGCCTGGCCCCCTCAAATAAATGTTGTGCCCCCTCAAACTTACATGTAAGTAAGTAAGTAACAGCACAATGCCCCCTCAAGATTTGTGGCTGCCCCCTCATACATGCCTGTCTAGACCCGGCCCTGGTGAGGTCACGCTTAATTTCCAACATGTCTCTGATACTGAGGCCTGGACTGATGGCTTTCACTACTGCTTCAATTAGTTCAGCTTCTTGGTGCATCAGATTTGTAAATGAAAGTTTTCCGACCTCTCTCGCTGATCTGCCCCTGAATTCTAAATTCTCTTTTTATGGTAACTTCAGGAAGTCTATTTAATTGTTGTTTCACTCCAGCATGTCTTTCAGGTAAGTGACTTGTTTTACTCTGCTGGACTTGTTTACTTAGTCGGTTAATTTGATCACTGATCACTTGTGCAAATGACTGAAAGTTCAACTGTAACTCTGCATACTGTTTTTTTAGAGTCGCAAGTTCATCAGCTGCTGCATCTTTACTTGTTTCACTTTCATTTTCTTGTTGATTACCTTTTTTCAAATCTTCTGCCAAATGTATCAAGTCCGTGAGATATTGAACTGTCATCTCTACATCTTCTGTTTCCATCACTTCATCAACATGATGATTGATAAGTCGGAGCAGTACATGCCTCTTCGTTACCTTTTCCGATGACATTTTGATCCTCTGGCACACTTCCTTTAATTGCTGCACGTTCAGATCGAGAAGCTTTTCTCCCAATCTGTCCTGCAATTCCGCTCCGGCCATTTTCCCTCAGTGTCGTCTTGTCGTTAATGCATGCTGCTGCTCCTGGCTAGCTCTCCAAATTTTGTTGTACACTTTTCAAAGATGAGTCCGTGTGTTGCTTCTGTCTGCAGGCCATGTCGATGTCCCTTTTCTACCCCTTTTATACATGTATCCCACATTATACAGGATGATCTGACCATCAGAGTATGACATTGTTTCTGCTAAAACTCTTTGACATCACAACCCCGATGGACATAAGATGTACATATATTGTTATCATAAAATGCATTTTTTGAGAGAAAAGTACCAGAGACATTGTTTTTCTGCCCCATTTCATACTTTTTTTGTTTCAACGAACATAATACTTACTATAATGGTATTGTTTTATCTGGTACTCTTTGATTTTATGTATGGTGTCATTAAAATTATTATGATGTTGTTATTTGATGCATCAGGTAATTGTATTTCCCCTTATAACCATCCACCCCATCAGTAAATGTATATATTTACCCTAATGTGTTTAGGGTAGATTTACCAGGGTCTTGGAAGTCCTTTCTACTTTTTTATATTGGAGTTTTTGTGTCAAAAAAAGGCTTTTAGGGTCTTCACAGGAAAAAAAACCAACATCTTAATTTTTAAATTACTTACTTACATACTTACCATAGTGAAATTAGCCAGATAACAAGAGGGACAGTATTTGGCTCTTAATATATAGTATATAGAGTTTCCATGAAATATATTGTGAGAAACTGTGGTCCTGAATAATTATAATCAATATCCCTTAACAATAGTGAAAGTCAACAATCAGTGCCCTGGAAGCTAAGAACACAGAGATCGTGTTTATTATGAGACTGCAGCTGGGTCGGACCACATAAGGCTTCCTGCTGTGTCCTACTTTATTCAAAACAATAAACATGACACACACATGCACAGAGACTACGTTTATCACCTTTGTTATTTTCATTCACTTTTTTTCAAATCAAATTGTAGGTGTTGCCCTACTCAAATAAAAGCTTTTCTACTCATTTCTACACATTGTTTGTTGAATAAATTCTTAAAGTGATTACGATTTTAATCTTCTAAAGTACCCAGTTGGACTACAATAGATTACAGTCTTGCATATTAGTCATAATTACGTCACAGCTACCAGCCACTGCTTGTATTCTAAGATAATGGACAGACTGACAGATAAGGCAAGGGATATATTTCTACATCTATCTCTAGTTATATTCTGACCATATATTAATAGATACTGAGTGAAAGTAGGAAGTGAAGACTTAGGAAATGTGTCAGTCTCTGGCTTAAATAATAATAATACCCAAGTGAATGTATTAAGATTACTGCCACCGGTTTGAGCAAGTGTGTTTTGGTTGTTGTGCACTCAAAACTTTTCACTTCACTCTGCTGCGTGCTCAACCAGTCAGACAGACACACTCAACCAGTCATCCTCATGCGCTCTTGCTGTCATACACGCGTTCAACATTTGTCTGCTCACAACAGGAGTCCTCTCTAATTTCTCTTTTCTTCAATCGGCTTTGATCGGCTGCTTGAAACGTAAGCTCCTGCAATAATTGCCAAAAACAGTCGTTTAAACGACTACTTGTCCGGATATTATGCTCATATCACTTAAGATATGTCTCAAGCATCTCGGATCTATGATCGTGATGCTCTTTTCAACATCAGAGAGTCGATGGAGGACTTCACTCGCGACCGTTACCAACGTCCGGTGAACGTGTTTCCGGCTCCGCTTCTCATCGACTCGGACTCTGTGGAATATCGTTTGATCTCTCGAGTACCGGGCGATTTCCACAAGGGATCGAGTCGGGCTGGAGTACAGGTCAGGATGAGACGTGCAGTTGCGATCGCTCGGAACAACTCTGACGTCATCGAACGTCATCGATGTTTGATCGACATCCCTCTCACTGTGTGTGACGACACATCAGCGTTGCCGTCTGTCCAGACCTCAACGAAAGGTGGTAAGATTTTTTCATTTCCTCTCTTTAATTCGACTTTTACAACCGAGTTGAACTTCAGTGACAGCTGGTACCCACGTGACCGCTGTTCGCTTCAAAAGATCCCGCTCTGCGCGCCTGTCAGTGACGCGGCGTCGTCAGTGACGTCATCGGTGCTGAATGTGGGACTTCTTAATGTTCGCTCCATTACTAATAAATCCTTTATTCTTAATGATCTTTTCACAAGAGTTAATTTGGATTTATTATGTCTTTCTGAGACTTGGCAGAGAGAGGAAGAGTTTATTCATCTGAACGAACTCTGTCCAGTAGGGAGCGCTGTCCTGGGGAAGCCTCGCCTCTCTGGTCGTGGAGGAGGTCTTGCTACTGTTTTTAGGGAGAGTTGTTCTTGCAAAGTGATTCAGACACAGGAATTCACTTCTTTTGAGTCTCAGATGATCTTGGTTGGTTCTACAAGACCTTTCTATTGTGTGTCAATCTACCGTCCGCCTGGTCCTGCGGCGGTGTTCTTGAAAGACTTTAGTGACTTCTTATCTTCCATTATTCAGATGGAATCTGTTCTTATTCTTGGAGACTTTAATCTTCATGTTGATGACGTCACATCTTGTTCTGCTAAAGAACTTTTAACTTTAACTGAAGCCTTTAATTTTGAGCAACATGTTTCTGAACCCACTCATCAAAAAGGCCACATTTTAGACTTAGTTTTTACTCTTGGCCTGAACATTTCTAATGTATCTGTACATGATGTCCATCTGAGTGATCATTCTCTTGTCTTGTTCAACCTGGACTTCATCCCTGAACCTAAGCCTTTGAAAGTTAGGTCTCAGAGGCGTGTCATCTCAGCCGATACTGCAGACAGTTTTTCTGCTATGTTTGACCGTCTTTCCTTTGATGACTGTCCAGATGTGGACAGTTTGATTCACTGTTTTACTGATCATTGTGTTGAAATATTGGATCAAGTGGCACCTGTTAAATCGAACTTGAAAATTCCGAAAAAACGGTGCCCTTGGACAAATGAAGATCTCCTGAGTCTGAAGAGACTTTGTCGAAAGACTGAGCGTCTCTGGAAGTCTACTAAACTTGAGGTGCACAGACTTCACCTCAGGGATCTGTTGACTTCTTACAATGAGATGGTAGAAACTGCTAGATCTGATTACATCAGAAAACTGGTAGCAGCAAATAGGAAAAACCCCAAAGTTTTGTTTGACACGATTAATTCTCTCGTGTCTCCTGCTCCTCAAATCACGCCGGTCTTCTGTGAAGCTGACAGCAATGCATTGTTGAGATTTTTCATTGACAAAATTAAATTGATCAAAGAGAAAATCTCTTCCCCTTTGTTGGGAACCCCTACTGTCTCTGAGCCCATCTCCTCCTCTTGGTCATCCTTCACTGCTGTATCTTTGGGTGATATTTCAGCACTAGTGAACAAGATGAAACCCTCCTCTTGCTCAGATGACGTCCTTCCTTGTAGGCTTTTTATCAAAGTATTTGATGTAATTGGCCCCTGGGTTACCAATATGGTGAACCTCTCCCTTTCCACAGGGGTTTTTCCCAATGCATTTAAACATGCCATTGTGGAGCCTCTGCTCAAAAAACCAGGCTTAGACCCAACTGACCTCAGTAATTTCAGGCCTATTTCTAAGCTCCCTTTCTTGTCCAAGATCTTGGAGAAGGTGGTGTCCGAGCAGCTGTCTTTGTTCTTGGATCAGAGCGACATCCATGAGAAGTTTCAGTCTGGCTTCCGTAAACATCACTCTACGGAGACAGCTTTACTGAAAGTGTCCAGTGACATCATGATGTCGGCTGACTCTGGTAAATTCACTGTTCTGGTTCTCTTGGATCTGTCGTCAGCCTTTGACACAGTTGATCACCAGATCCTGCTGAGAAGACTAAGGGATGAAGTGGGACTGTCTGGGTCTGTGTTAGAATGGTTCTCATCTTACCTTTCTGGGCGCAGTTTTAGTGTATCTGCCAATCAAATGAGGTCTGAATCGGCAGATCTGTTGTGTGGAGTCCCTCAAGGTTCTGTTCTGGGTCCTTTATTGTTTTTGCTGTACTTGATTCCCCTTGGTAAAATCATTCAGAGATTTCCAGATGTTTCTTATCACATTTTTGCTGATGACATCCAGCTCTACTGCTCTTTTGACCCAACTGAGCCCCAAAGGCTGAACAGCTTAGTCAATTGTTTGCTAGAAATCAAACAATGGCTGAGTGAAAACACTTTACAGCTTAATGTGGACAAAACTGAAACTCTGGTGATTGCTCCTGATGATACGATTCCAGGGTTGAGTCAGTACTTGGGTGACTTAGGTCAGTCTGTCAAACTGAGCCTGAGAAACCTGGGTGTTGTATTTGATAAAGACATGTCTCTTGTTCAACACTGTAGAAAACTGACCAGAAACTGTTTCCTTCAACTGAGAAAAATCTCTAAACTTAGGAAAATGCTGTCACAACATGATCTGGAGCTTGTAATCCATGCGTTTGTTTCTTCTCGTCTGGACTATTGTAACAGTTTGTTTTCATGTCTTAACAAGAAGGAGCTGTCTCGCCTGCAGTTGATTCAGAACTCTGCAGCGAGAATTCTGACCCGCTCTAGTAGAATAACTCACATTTCTCCGGTCCTTAAAACTCTTCACTGGCTTCCAGTTTCTTTCAGGATCAACTTTAAAATTCTGGTTCTTACTTTCAGAGCTATTCATGGTCAGGCTCCTCCTTACATCACTGATCTGATCCAGCCTTACACCCCAGCTCGGTCTCTGAGGTCTGTGGATCAGAATCTACTTATGGTTCCACGCACACGGCTCAGGACCAGAGGAGAGAAATCTTTTCAGGCTGTTGCTCCTAAGCTTTGGAACAATCTTCCTCTCTCTTTGCGCTTGATGGAGTCTACTGACTCCTTTAAGAAACATCTTAAGACGTTTCTATTTGTGCAGGCTTTTCCTTGAATTTCTCGAACTCCTGTGTTGTTCTCGGTGTTGTCTTGATCTTTGAAGTATGTACTGTTTTGAGTATTGTTTTGATTGTTAAAGCGCTTTGTGACCCTGGTCTCGAAAAGCGCTATATAAATATATATTACTTACTATATATTACTTATAACAGGAGCCTGACAGTTACCCACAACAGCCCCAAGAGAGGTGATGTTTCTTTGCATGTGTCCTGTACTGCATGTTCTGATGTGGGGCATTAACCTTACTGGCTCCAGGGTATCGATGTGACCGGGGTGGTCAGTCTTTAGGGTCTGGAAAGCCCTCTGTGCCACAGAGACCGTGGATCGTGCCTTAAATGCTGCCCACACAACAATGGTCCTCCTGTGACCCTCACAATGAGATCTAGACTGGTACTTGATTGCACTGCTGCCCAGCTCCTGGGGTGGTTCCCAACCTAGCTGCTAACCGTGTTGGGGCAGGGCATGCATGGTTGATTGCTGCTGCTGTGGGGGCTTTCTATCAACCACCTTCCTATGGTCCTTTTTGGTGGGCAGGGTTTGGGGCCAGATGGGGTCCTCTGAGGAAATTGCTTGTACTGATACTCTGGTTACCTCTTGCCCCATCTGCAGATGGTGACTATTACCTATTAAAAGCATCTCATTGCAACTCAAAGCGAGGTTAAGATATTTTAAATATGCCAAACAAATAATCTTGAATTGCTGGGAATAATGCCATTTTCCCTTTTTTTTTTTTCGAGGAGTCATTTATGAAATGAATGTACAAGTTGTGAATGCCATTTTAAATGTATAGGTGTAGCTTAGGTGTAGTTGATTAAAACCTTGTATGAATTCTAAATGGAACTAAATGACCTTTTATTGACAGGATGATGTCTCTCTTGCACAATCATACATACATTCGTTTAACAGTTCCACTGTTGCTTGTTATAAATCTGCACTACTAATTTGAACAATAAATTTTGTAAGCATCTTTTAGACTAGATTTGAGAAAATCTAGGAGTGGGAGATAAATAAAGTCCAATAAAGAAAAGTATCAATAAAAGGATAAAGAAACAGTCAAATAAAAAATTAAAATAAACACAGTTCAAAAATTACATTACAACTACATTAAAATGGCAGCAACCCATAGCAAAGCAAAATTGAAGATGAGATTCATGCCACATTTACATCTCCGATATATAAATAAGCACTAATTGAGACAAATGTGAAATGTCTCTCCTGAGATTTAAGTCTCACAGTGAGCACTGTGCAAGTTCTCTAAATTCTCTCACAGCTCTCTTTTCCTGATCTCAACTAAGAGAACAATTTGACATACTGTGCCACCTTCGAAAATTTCTCAATTTGATCTTAGTTATATCTCAATGAGAAATACTGTCTCTCACTGCTCGCTATTTGATTTCTCGGTTTCTCTTACAGTTTCTCTTTCTAGTGGATCAGCAAAATGAAAAAATAGAGGAATGCAAGCTCTCAAATTAATCTCAAATGTAAGGCCAGAGCAGGCCTGTTCATTATTTTCAAAATAAAGGTTAGTTCAACATCATGGTTCAAATGGTTCACATTTGTTTACTAGACATTTGCACTTTACTTGATATTTGCACTATTCTAGATTTGCACTATTATGACACTTGGAACCGATCCACTGGTTTCTCATTTGTATGGATGGGAATTCAAGTTCAAATAAAATAAAAAAAAATATGAAGTGCAGTGTGTTTATTAATGGATTAATTTTAATTAATTGAATCTACTGCGAAAATACCATCCCGTTTCAACTTTTCAATATTTAGTATTGTTTTACATTAATTTCTGATTGCTAAAGATAATACATTTTTTTATTACTCTTTTCTTAAACATTTTTGCAGTATTCACACAGACAGAAAGAACCAAAACTAATACAAAAGAAACAAAAAAAATTTAAAAAAAAAGGAGAATTACAGTCAGGCAGAGTTATTTGTAATTTGTTCTTCTGGGCCAAATATCTTGAGCAACAATTATTTTCGAAAGACAATGTTTAACATTACAATCTTATATTAATGGCATCCTCTCTTTCTTTATATGAAAACCAGTTCTTCCACTTTTGTGCATATTGTTCATTTCTCAACCTAAGAGAGAAGGTGATTTTTTCCTTTCCACAGATTCTGTTTACAACATTACTTAATTGCTTAATGTTTGGTGATTCAGTTTTGTACCAGTTTTTTTTAGAGATTTTTTTGCCGCAATCAACAATATTTGACATAGGTATACATCTTTACCACAAATGTTATTGTCTGTCAATAAACCCAAGATGAGTAATCTCACATCATGTGGAATTTTGTACCAAAATATCTTTTCCATTATTAATCTAACATTCGTCCAGAAGTCCTGTATTTTTGAACAGTCCCAGAAAATGTGAGCGTGACCAGCAATCAAACATCCGCAACGTCTCCAGAACTCTTGCACAGTTTTTGCTTGTTTGCCTTTTAATTGGGGAGTGATAAAAAAACAAATTTGAGTTTTCCATCCAAACAGTTCCTTGAGCTTTTTTAATTATTTTAATGACATTTTGTTTGCATGATTTGGACAATATTTCAATAATTGTGCTTCCGTGTTTAGACAAATATGGTTTTATTCGCTTGTCGTGATCATCTTTAATTTGTAGATATCTGAAGTAGTCATTGTCTTCAAGTTGATTTTCTCTTTTCAAGTTTTTGAAAGCTTTTAACAACGTTTCCATCAGTGATTGTACAGATTGCTGTGAGCCCTTTAGCACACCATTCTTTAAATTTGTAATCAGATGCTTCAGGTTTGAATTTGGGGTCTAACGACGGCCAAGCTAACACTCTCACTTCCCCTTTCAATTTGTAGTGCTTTACCGTTTTCTTCCAGAGTATCATAGTTTGTTTGAGAACTTCGTTTTTGATTGTTTTGTTTTCGCAATCACCCAATGCAGACAGTACATTAAATGAATCATCGTTTATTTCTATGTCCTTCCACCTGGATTGGTGTTTAGGACAACAGTGACATAGAAGATCTTAATTGGGCTGCTTGGAAATAGTATTTCAAATTGGGTATTGATATTCCTCCATCTTTTTTATTGGGTGTTTTGTATCGAACTAGTGGTTTTCTCCCATTCCAAATGAATCTTGAGATCCATTTATTGCATGTAAAAAATTGTTTTGCCTTAATCATGTGCAGTATGGATTGAAATAGATATAACAGCCTTGGGAGGATATTCATTTTAACTATATCTATTCTTCTACCAAAGTCTAAGTTAAACACAGACCAGCGGTTGAGGACTTTCTGAATATCTTCATTCATTTTTTTTATAATTTATGTCAGCTACCTCTTGTACTTGTGATGCAAGTTGCAGTCCAAGATATTCACATTCAATTTATAGCCTGACTATTTTCCATATTCGTCGAGAGTTTTCATTAAGCTGGGAAATGTTCAATCGGGGTCGTTTAAATATACCATAATGTCATCTGCAAAGAGTCCTACAATGTGTTCTTGTTTTCCAATTTCAATACTTTTTATATCACTTTGTCTAATCATTTGGGCCAGGGTTCAATAAAGATGGCGAATAAAGAAGGACTCAGACAGCATCCTTGCCGTGTGTCTCTTTGGAGAGTAAATCTGTCTGATAGATGACCATTTATTTTTATCCTTGCCATCTGTGACTGATATAAAGTTTGTATAAATAGTCTCCCAAAACCCATTCTATCAAGTATTTGGAAAATAAAGTTCCAATTAACACAGTCACTCATTTTGTTTCTCTATATCCAGTCTATTATATGTAATGAACGTCATATATGATCCTGACATTGCCGACCTTTGATAAATCCGCACTGGTCTTCATCTATGAGTTCAGTTAATATATTTTCCAATCTTTTGAAATGATTGAGGTAAATGTCTTATAATCAACATTTAATAGTGAAATAGGATTCACATTTTTCCTAACTTCTCATAATATTTATTGAATAGATTCTCTATGTATTCATGCTCTCATAATAGTATATTGTTGTCCAAAAGATAATACATTTTTAAATTGCATTCTTAATTTGCTCTCAAATACAGCCTGGATAAGGCGTGTTGCACAGTGCTCACTGTGAGACTATCATTCTCATATATAGCACAAGTTTATGTCTTGCTCCTAAGGGTCCCTTAGCGATGGAGATCAAGGATCGTACTTACTCTTTAGGCGTCTGAACTCACAAGAGGAGGATCCTTTTACAAGCATAATTGGCTTGTGGCGATGGGCTTTAGGTAAACATGGAAGGTTGATGCTGAATCAATGTCACAAGGGCCAGATATACCTAGGACACAACTTGCAGGAGTTGACTTAGATTGGCAGTTCCACAGCTGGTTTGTTGGTTGGCTTTCTTGGAATTTCCATTTTACTGATGATAGTATCTGAAAGTATGGCTGGAGGAGTCGCTTATGGCCTTGCAGGATGACTGTCAAACCAGATGATTTTTCTTGTGTGATGAGAAGAAAAGAAAATTGGAGAGGTAAGAAGGAGGAGGAGGGGGTGTCAGTTTGGAAGCCCCTTTTCCCGCCGAAGAAACGTCATCCAATCATAAGGGTTTGCCCCTTTTTACGATCACTAAGTTTAAACAAAAGAACTGTGTTCAACTTAGAGAATTCGTGTTGTTTCCTCCAAAAGATCAGAGCGTACCTCTTAACATCAGAGTGTACCTCGTAACATCAGAGTTTATCACCTCCCGCGTGATAAACTGGTTCATCACCAACTTTGCCTTCAAGACGATCTCCGGCCTCCTGACCTGAGCTCCTGCAAGCCCAAACTGAGGACCGCACTGAAGGACCCGCTTCCAGCATCCTTCCAGACTCCGCAAAGTTTCGTGAGTTTCTTAATAATCTTGACCAGACCGGTCCGATTATTCAAATATTCGCAGCACGTCTCCCCGACTGCGAATCAAGAACAAGCAACCCGTGATCATCCTTACCTCCCGTAAGAAGAAAGTGTTCCTGACCTAAAGACTTTCCCTCAGCGAAGTGAACATTCCAGGCGTTCAGCGCGTTCACAACCAGGAAGCCGACACTGTGATTCATCGGACCGTTTGTCCCCTCGTCGAAAGAACTTTGATTCCCTCGTTCCTGACTGTCCTCCTCATCATCCTCTCCTTCATCCTCATCCTCCAACTCCGTTGACATCCACCCGCTTGTCACCTTCATCTGGTCTCCAACTGCTGCCTAAACATCCGTTCACCATCGACCGTCAAGTAAGAAGCTGATCACTTCATCTTGAACAAATTTGTGTCTGGGTTGTTTAATATGCGGGTAGTCCAGTAAGATTTCGTCCACGATTCTTTTCCCATTTCCGTTTTATTCTCGGTTCTGAAACTTACCATAACATACTCATTTTTGTCATTCATTATTCATTCCTTTTTAAATAAATCTATAAAACGTCATGTCGTTGTTCGCGTCTCTATTCTGGTGTAATAACGGTCAATTTAAGAGCCTCTTACTCAGTAAAGAACAGATAATCACGACAAAAAGTAGTAAACTTCAGTTAAATGAGATTGATTAAAACTAGTGTTTCATAGTTAATTAATTAGGCCAATTAATTAATTATTATTCACGAAAATGTAATTCAATTCAATTCAATTCAATTTTATTTAAAGTGTCTTATCATAACAAAGTTATCTCAAGACACTATACAGTTGAAATAAGACTACAGTTGATTAAGGAAAAATAGATCCCAGCAATTCAACAAAGAGCAAGAAACAAAACACTGTACAGTGAGCTGTACAGTGAGCAATGGCGAGGAAAAACTTCCTTTTAGAAGGCAGAAACCTCGAGCGGAACCAGACTCATTGTTGACGGCCTGCCGCTTTGACCGGCTGGGAGGAAGGATGGGGGGGTAGACAGATGGATAAGGAGAGGAGTGAGGGAGGATATAGTGAGAGAAAAGAGGAGAGTGTAGGAGGGTCCATGGGGGTGCTGGAGAGAACTCGGGATCTGATGACGTGGTGAAGATCCTGGATCAGCAGCAGCTCTGGAGGTGGATCCCTGGATCAGCAGCAGTTCTGGAGGTGGATCCCTGGATCAGCAGCAGCTCTGGAGGTGGATCCCTGGGGCTCCGGGAGAGAAATAAAAAGGTGTGGGTTTGGGACAAATGTATACAATACACAGGTATACAGACTCCGGTGACGGGTGAAGATATATAGAGGGGAGAGGTGGGGGGGGGAGGTTGAAATAGCCAGGCCAGAGGGCACATACCTAGCACAGCAGATCCAGACACAGGGGCCCAAGCCGCGGCAGGAACCCGCGGGAGACCAGGACCCGGCAGGCGAGATAACCACCAGAGCCGACCCCAAACACCAGCGAGAAGGCGGACCACCACCGGGGGCACGAGAGGGCAAGCACAGGCGAGGACGACCGAGGAGGCAGAGAGGGGGAGGCACCAGGCGCAGGCACCGGGGCAGAGGGGCAGCCAGAAGAAGTAATAGTTTCCCTTGAACTATAAAACAAGGGTGGTGTCCCCCTGGAGGATTTATCACTGGCCACTAGGGGGCAATGTAGGATATTGCTATGACCGGCTCAGTTAGGAACCGGATATATTTGTTGATATGCACATTTTCATGTCAAGGTGGTTTGAATGTGCTGTTCAGCCTAATTCATGTAAGTCGAATGTTTAATGTTTCATAACTAAATGAATACAACAACTGCATAATATGAGTAATGCTGTAACATGTGATGATTCATGTTATGTTGTATGTTCACATTTAAGAGTTATTACTATTTGCTTATACTGCAATTGTTTGTATCATTGTAGGGCTCCTTCATCTCTGTCATTAAAGAAATAATTCGACATTGAGGAGTGTTTCTTCATGAAGGAGCCATGGTTGTCGTTGAATGCTCTGTCCCCGGATGCACTTTTGTGACCGAAGATGTGTCTGAAGCCCTCGCCATAGCCCTGCTAACAAATCATGGACTTGCCCATCAAAACCCGCCGGGCACAGCCATGCCAGCCCAAGCCCCAACACCTTGAGGCCCAAAACTTGATCGTCCTAAAGTTGACATCGGTGTATCAATAGAGGAATGGAACGTGTTTACCCGGCGTTGGGATGTCTTTCGCACTGGCTCGGGCATAGGCGACACGCAGGCTACTTTCCAACTGTTTCAGTGTGCTGGGCCCGGACTCGGAGACAGCCTGTTGAAAGCGAATCCACATGCCACCGCTGGGTCATTGGCAGATTTGATGGCCGCCATGCGCTCGCTAGCAGTCATTCCAGTAGCCACATGTGTCCTGCGCACTGAACTGCTTCAGCTGCATCAGGAGCGGGATGAAGCATTCCGGGCCTTCACTGCCAGAGTACGAGGGAAGGCGGAGACGTGCGAATACAGTGCTGTATGTGTATGTGGCCAGAACGTGGACTATACTGACCACATCATACGTGACGTCCTACTTAATGGAATTTATGATTCAGACATACGCCGTGAAACACTAGGCACACCTGATATCCTGTGGAAACCTGTGAACGAGGTGATTGCACTTGTCGAAAACAAAGAAATGGCTCGCAATGCTCTCCCGTCACCCACTCTATCAGCCATGTCCTCATTCCGGCGCTTGAAGAGGACCCACCGATGAGCCCTGCACAGGCTACAGCCCCAGTGGACAAGGCTAAACAGGCCTCTTGCCCAGACTGTAACAGCGCCTTTAAAGTCTTCACAGAGGGATCTCGGGGATGGAATTCTAGGCCTCACCAGGTCTGTATTGACTGTTACAAAGCCCGTTGGTGAAGGAGGCGGCCCCCACCATCATCTGAAGGCCAGCAGGCTGCCATGGCCTCAGAGCAAATCTCCCAGATCTCATCAATGGCTGGAGCTTGCTCTGGTAATCATCGTGGGAGTCGACGCCACACTTGGGCTACATATAGTAGTGTCAACAAACCCAAGCCCATCAGGCTCGAACACCACATCTTCTCCAGGGGCGAATGGAGGCGAGCCAGACTGAGAGACCACCCCCAAGTGTCAATTACCATCTCAGTGGACGAGATGGGCGTACCAGGCAGCACCAGTGGCGGAGGTTCGAACGCTGGGGTGACCATATCCGCCATTGCTGACACTGGTGCACAGTCAGACCTCTGGTCCCTGTCAGAGTTTCTGTCCTGTGCGTTCTCACGCGATGTCCTAGGCCCCGTTAACCTCAGTCTGTCGGCTGCCAACCTCTCCCCCGTAGCCATTGAGGGAGCCTTCTTCGCCAACCTGTAGACACCCCCAGACGGCGGCGTGGCGTCATGCTGCCGCTCCATGGTGTATGTGAGTAGCTCAGTCCGCGCCATGTACCTCTCCTATGAGTCACTACTCTGCCTTGGCCTCTTGCCTAGAAGCTAGAAGCAGAAGAGGGCCTGGATATGGGAACTGCCCTGACATCCTCAGCATACCTACTACACCCTTGTCGGTCAATGCTACTCGCTCCACTGGCAGTAGCGGCAGGGGCCTTGATAGTCCTGAGGTTGTCCAGTGCTCATGTCCCCAGCGTACGGCGCCACCACCACGGCCTACGGCACTGCCATTTCCATGCACACCGGAGAACAACAGCCGTATGAGGAAACCTGCCCCCATCAGGCCTTGCCTTGTATGGAGGGGCCACCTATTGAAATACATGTAGACCCAGCAGCCACGCCTAAAGCATGCCACACTGCAGCCAACGTGCCCCTACACTGGCAGCAGAGAGTCCACGATGACCTCCTCCGTGACAAGGCCCTTGGCGTTATTGAACGCGTGCCTTATGGTGAACCTGCGACATGGTGCCATTGCATGGTAGTCACTCGGAAGCATGACGGCTCCCCCCGCAGGACAGTGGACCTCTCACCCCTCAACAAGTTCTGTCAACGTGAGACGTTTGCCACTGAATCCCCATTCCATCTCGCCCGTCGCATCCCGAAGGACACTTGGAAAACGGTCACTGATGCCTGGAATGGCTATCATAGTGTGCCTTTGCGTGAGTCTGATCGTCACCTGACCACCTTCATTACACCCTTTGGCCGCTGGTGCTACACCAGGGCACCTCAGGGCTTCCTGTCTTCAGGGGACGGCTACAATCGCCGTTTTGATGCTGTCCTCTCTGACTACGAACGCAAGGAACGGTGTGTCGATGACACCATTCACTATGACATTGACCTTGAACAACACTGGTGGAGGACGATTGACTTTCTCACACGTGTCGATAGGTCAGGCATCGTGTTGAACCCAGACAAGTTCCAGTTCGCAGAGAAGGATGTTGACTTTGCTGGTTTCAGGGTCTCGGACACCACCATCGAGCCACTCCCGAAATACCTGGAAGCCATCCGGGATTTCCCCGCTCCAGACTCCACGACAGATATCAGGAGCTGGTTCGGCCTAGTGAACCAGGTGGCCAACTACGCCCAGCTACGTGACAGGATGGCGCCGTTCAAGCCTTTCCTCAGCCCTCGATGCAAGTTCTCCTGGTCTCCTGAACTAGAGGAAGCCTTCCAGGCATCCAAGCAGGCCATAGTTGAGGCCATCCGTGAGGGTGTGGAGATCTACAACATGCAGAGAACCGGAAATCCCGCCCTTTTTGAGGAAAGCAACTTCCTGATTTTTGTTGTTAGCAACCGTTGCTAGGCTGACCACTCGGTAGCTAGCTGACATTAGCAACAATTTGGAAACTGATTAAAGGCTATTGTTTGTTTATTGGTGCTTGATTGTACTATTTTGGTTGCTAATCTGCCGTGATTAGACAGTTGTGTTGCTTATGCATCTAATGATCGTGAACAAGGTTGTTGATGTTAAATAAGTTTATCATTGTGCTTGTCCAGGGTTAATAACCTAATTTTCGCACAGATCAAACTTAGTTTGACAGATTCCCTGTCTTTGGAATAATCCGGAAAGGATTATTAGTGGATAATTAATCCACGGGTGTGGTTGAATAAACACCAAAACTGTCAGACCAGACAGTCAACTCTTGGGGTGTGTTCTTAAACTGTGACCGTCTAGAGGACACTAGCGGTACTACAGGTGTCATTGTTCTCAAGTGTCGTGGTATTGCTGCTGTTTTCCCAAGCTGCCGCTTGGTGGCGTTTTATGACTTGTGATCTGTGTGGTGTATTACAGCTCGATAGTTGAGATATAATAACAAACAATTATATTAGCTATTAGCACACCAACTTTCAAGCTAAAGCTGTCTCCCCATATTAAAAGTTTCCTGTTTAGATCTTGAATTTATATTACTATAACTTCTAGAATTAAATATCGATTCATCATTAACAAGGTTAAAATAAGGTTAACACATTTCAACTTGAATAAACAATTGAATAATAATACTAAAAGTAAATAACAAATTCTTAAAATCCATTGATGATAGTTTGATTTGATAAACAAATTGAACCAAATACAGTTTAAAGTTAATTAATTAATTTACCTTAAGGGCATTTTTAATTATAGGGCTTTAATGAAAGTAGATTGATTCGGGTTATTTAATAAAATTGTATAAATCGTTAAAGGATAAATAAAAGTAAAAATTGATTTGACGGAATTCATTTTGATTTGACTTTGATAGATTTGATAGATTTTGATTTGACTTTGATAGATTTGAATCTACTTCGTTGCAACAAAAAGTAACATTGAAGCAAAGTTAATTTGGTAAGGCTACACAACTAAACTTGAACGTACTTAAACCCAGAGGGCATTAACTAGTATAACGAAATAACATAAAAAAATAAAAAAAACTAACTTGGTTGTACTAAACTTAGGACACTAAACTTAGTTTATCAAAATAAATAAGTAATAGTTTGTGTACTTAAAATAGATCAGCTTTAAACAAGTTAATGAAAATAAATTTAATTCTACTAAATTAAAGTAAGTTTATAACTAAGTTAAACTTAACTCAAGGTAAGTTAACTTTACTCAAGTGAACTTACATTGAATTAAGATAATTTAGAAAAACTAAACTTATTAAAATTTAAATTGTTAAAGTAATTAATTCTACTAAATTAAACTTGATTCAATTAAGGTTAACTTTACCAAAGTGAATTTATATTGTATAAAAGTGATTTAGTCAAAGTAAACTTAATCCAATTTAAATTGTTTAAAACTAAACATAGTCAAATTGAAAGCGCTTCAAGTAAATTAAACATAATCAAATCAATGTATTAAAAATTATTTTCTTGATTTACTTAGTTATTACTATTTGTTGTTTACTTAGTTAAGGCCATTCAATTCAATAATCTTAAATGTGGTGTTAGTTGAATCAACCTTATCTATTTTATTTTATTTGTTTTCTTTTTCTAAACTATCCTCATAGTGTGATAAAGTAATTCAAGTAAAAGTAACCTCAAACGCATCTTAACTAAGATAGATTAATTTAAACTTAACAAAATTAAAGTTAAATTGATTAAACTAAAACATAATCGAATCCAAGTATTCGAAAATTGTTCTCTTGATTTATTTGGTTTAGTGTTATCGTTGTTTACTCATTTAAGGTCACTCAATTTAATAATCTTAAAAGTGATATAAGTTGAATCAACCTTATCTATTTTTATTTTTGTTTGTTTTTCTTTTCAAACTAACCTCATAGTCTACTAAGATAATTAAAACAAAAAGTAAACTTAAGCGCATCTTAATTAAGATAGATCAATTTAAAACTTAAACAAATTAAGTAACCTTAACCTTGAATACTCGATACCGATATTCAAAACTCTTTTGCTAAAAAGCAGTAAACAACAATGAGTGCTGCTCGCTCCGAAACTCCTGTTGATTGTGAGACTCTAGACTCACTAAATGACCTTTTGGCAGTCCTGACAGACAACTTATGCCCAGGTTACAGCACAACCGTGAACGAAGCATCTGCAGACCACATTAGCCAAAACATTGCTCAGCTCATGGGAAAGCTAGAAGCTAAAGATCTTAAAGACAAAACTTTAGCAAAAGCTTTTGGCTGCATGACACTCAATCTTGTAGCCCAACTTAAGATCAGTGAGCAAGAAAATAATGAAAGGCGGAAACAATGGGAACAAGAGACAGTTCTGTTAAAACAAAGGGAATGGTATTTAACAGAAAAACTAAGAGCAGCTGAAAAATCCCCTGAAAATACAGAGATCACTCAGCTTACAGCAGACAACAAAGATTTAAAACAAGAAATCACCGAGCTGCGAAACACCCTTGAAGAACATGAAATAGTAGCTGAGGACCAAACCCAAGAACTCCTCGATGCTCGGATGGAGTCCCAAACCTTTCAGGGGGAACTAAAAAGAGTTGAAGCTCAACTTGTGGCATGCAAGATTAAGCTAGAAGAAGCTCAAACCGAAAAGCTTGACAGCCAATCAAACATCCCTGAAACTGTATACATGCGACTCATAACTGATCGCGATGAAAACATTTGCTTGTTACATCAAGCTGAACTCCGAGCTGAAGCTTTCTCCAAAGAAGCGCAATCCCTTAAAGAGGAGAAAAATGAGGAAGTAGGAAAAGTACGTGAGCTCTTGTGTAGATTAAATGACTCAAATCAGGGGGCCATTCTACTCAAACCATGTTGGAAAAAACCCAAGATGAGCTACAGCAACATCAGGAATTTGAATCAAAGCCCTCCGGCATTCCTGATCTGCCAAACTTTTCGTCCCATCGAATATTACCTGCAAAGGTACACTACAGCAAATACGCAAGACAAAGTCTACATTATCAAACTTACCTCCACAAGAGAGGTAAGCAACTTTATTGAAAGACAACCTCGGTCTGTGCGAAGTGATTTTCGTCACCTGTCAAAAGTACTCTTATTGGAGTACACAAACCAAGAAGCTTCACTGGGGTTACTCTCTGCCATTTCAGTAAAGCAGGGTAGGAACGAACACCCATCACAATATTACCACCGACTGCGGCAGACTTTCTTCGGAGACAAGAATGAATTAAACATGGAGGAAGATCCCAACTTCGAAGTCATGTTCCTGCGAAACCTTCATCCTGGTACCAGTCATCACTTAGGCGTGATGGCATGCCCTCGTACCATGAATAGCTTCCAGCTACGATATTTAGCAGCCAAGGGATATGCTAAGCAAATGCTAGCACATGCCAAAGTCCCAGAAGTTGTCTCCCTGCTACCCCATGGTGCGCTCAACTCACCCATGGAGTTGGAAGGGGAAACCCATAAGTCTCCTCCCTCAACCAGAGCAGCTTTTAAAGGGCCCCAGAACAACCCTCAAGGAAGAAATTGGAGAAGGCCTGATAACTGGCCTGATAACTCGAGAGAGTTCAAGAATGAAACTGGCCATTCCAAACGCTTCGAGTCTCTTCCCAGTGATGGCAAAAACAAAAAGAAGCCCAAAGGAAAGGCAAAGGAGGATCCTGAGGAGACGGTTAAAAAATTTCTAGCCTGGCAGAAAATGCAGAAAATTGATAAACCCTCCTCCTGACTAAGCCGAGTTAAAGCTAAAAACAGGCTACAAACTCCAGCTACAACTGCTCCAGACCCTGCCATTGTCCCAGATGCGGCGATCCTGATGGTAAACTTTGAGTCCCAACCAGCCCCGCAAAGCACAAACCATGGCTCCAACATGATCCCCAGCCTATCCAACAATTGCTGGGTGAACTAACTGAAAAGGGGATTTCACGGAAGCTCTACTTAGCCATAAAGCTTGAAGACACCTTCGATTACGAAGCTCTTGTTGATACTGCTGCTGACATTACCACTATATCAGCAAAAACATTGGACAAGTTAAAACAAGCCACCCAGTCTCAAGGCAAGACCATTCGCCTACAGAAATGTGACTTAGATGTGTGGGCATTCTCCAGCGTGGGCACCCAGTTGAAATCCATCGCGCTGCTCCACTGGACCATCGGACCAATGACATTGATCCATCCAGTCTATGTGTCACCGCACGACAACATACCCCTACTCATTGGGAAAGACCTGCTCAATCGTTTTGAACCATTGATTGACTTTCAGCGGCTCAAAATTTGGGCTCAGGGGCACCACCCGTTGCCCATAGAACCAGGACTGCATCCCGCAGCTCAATGTCTCTCTGTCCATGTTGCACACAACAACCCCTTGTCTGATCCACAAACCCTCTCATTCCAGAAGTATGAGACCTTTTTGTGCCATCTCAAACCAAATGACTACGTGGGAACGTTCTGTCCCTTGATCCAAGAAGGCATTGCCTTACAAATCACTCTTGTCCAGGATGTGGCTTTGGCTCTGTGGTCCGATAAATCGGCCATCAGTAAGGAAACCCTTGAGACTCTGCAAAGAACAGGTCTTGACTTCCTTTTCATCAACAAAGCAGGACGCTTTCCCCATGGCACTACTCCTCCTACCACCACTAAATCCATTGGATGGTGTGTATTAGAAGTTAAGTGGAAACATCGCAACTTGACGCATTCCTTTATGGTGGTCCCAGAGTTAGCTCATTCAGCCATGATTGGAGCAGACATACTGGTTAGGATTGCTGTACAAGTCGACACCATCAACAATGTCCTGTGGTCCATGATCCAAGCAAAACCAGAAGCATTGGACATCGACTTCATGACAAACCCTGCCTGAAACATGTGAAGTAATCAACGAAAATGACTTCACCGCCACATCCCGAACTCAAAATATTCCAGTACGCTTGAATATCAAAAGGGGACATAAACTCTCTTATCCTACAGCGTACTTCCAACCATCTATAGAGTTTGTGAAGCCTGGATTGTCTCTAAATGCCACCCCACTTGTCGATGCATCACCCATTACCTATGTGCTGGTCCAGTATCTGAACTCCAACAACATAGATATCCCCAAGAACACACAAATGGGTCATCTAATCAGGTCTGACTACAACGATTTCCATCTGAATGTACCCATCATAGGGGGGGTCCCGACATGTCTGCAAGCAAACATGGATTTGGAAGAATCGGAGCTTGCCAGACCAAAGCGCAGTATCACCCTGACTGATGCAGGTCCCCCAGAAGATACGGTTATCCAAGCAGACCTGGACAAAGAACCCCAAGTCACTCTCTATTCCATAACATCGGATCTCTCAAAGACCCAAAGTGATACATCAATGAACTTCGCTGGTGACCCAGTATTTCAGCACTCCGATCTGATCAGCCAAAAGTCTCTCGACCCCTCCCTGTCCTCTATCATTCGAACGTTGTCACCTCATTCCTCGGACTTCCCAGACCCCTCAGCTGATTCAACATGCAAGCAACTAAAACGGTGGTCCACCGTTAAAGACAGGCTGCGCATGATGGAAGGGCTCTTGGTGTACGTCTCAGACAAACATGCTACACCTCGGCTCGCAGTTCCTCTAAGCCTAAGGGGGGTAATGCTAACATTCGCCCATGATGCACCATGCGCAGGGCATAGAGGTGTAAAGGCAACAATGAAGGCACTAAAGGAAGTGGTATACTGGCCAAGCATGCATCAAGATGTGACTGACTACATTAAAGGCTGCTTAACTTGTTGACAATTCCAGCCAACAAATCCAAGCCACAGGGCACCGTTGAAAAACAGAGGAGTCAGATTTCGGTAGATCGATTGGGTAGGACCCATGATGATATCCACCAGAGGCAACAAGTACTTCCTAACAGTAACTTGTGCCTTCACGAAATGGGTAGAGTGCCTTCCTGCTCCAAACGACACTGCACAGACAACTGCATACCTGCTGATGAACCAAATGTTCACCAGGTTTGGACTTCCCTCAAGGGTCAACTCCGATAGAGGGACACATTTCACAGCCGAGGTCACCAAAGAACTATGGCAGATGCTGGGAATCAAAGCCCAGCTACATATCAGTTACAACCCCATGGCCTCAGGACAAGTGGAAAGAACAAATCGAACAGTTGTCAGCATGCTCAAAAAGTTTGTGAGCAACAACCACAAAGATTGGGGCATAAAAGCTCACACTCGTTCTAATGGCTATCCGTGCAACTCCCCAAGCATCTACCGGTATTTCACCATTTGAAATGATGACAGGTAGACGCATGACCCTGCCATTACACTTGCTCTACCAGCAAGGAGAAGCAAGCATTCACCGCAACCAAATCAAGAAACACCACATCCCCAGAGTTGTTGGAACAGATACTCTCGAACAAGAGACTATCCAAGAATAATGGGATAAATCCAGACAAGAGACTTGGTGTTTACTTTTGGGTTTTGTTTTCTCTTATGATCAACTGGCATAGTCTGTGAGTAGAATAGTGTGATAATCAGTGTTGTCGTCGTGGTGTTATTAGTACCATTACGTTGTTGGCATTATTAGTGGTTATTATTATTATTAGTTGGTCTGGTCATGTGTGTAACAACTGTTTACTTTCACTTTCTTATTTGGCATACCTGTCCTTTAAGAAAGTGGGGGAGTTGAGGCAAAAACTTGGTAAATGTCGGGATGTGCTCGTTTTTTTTTATACCTCGGGAAGAATGCATGCTATAAAGAATAATAATCAGTATAATCAATGTTATTATAAAACTTCAAAGCCAACGGGATCCGCATGTATCCCCATTGAAGTATATAAGTGTCCAAATATAAGATAATGGCGGAATCTCAAACAAAGACCAAATAGCAAACTGAATCAACTCAATTGCTTATTTCACACCTTTGCCATCATTATCATTTCTAGCAATCCTAGCCCCACAATTACATGATATTTACACCTGCATGTCTTACACTTAGCCAACAAGGACAAAAGGGGGGTTGAAAGACACATTTCAGTTTGTGAAAGATTGTTGTGCCCTACAAGGTTTCCAGATATCGTAAGTCCTGGCTCCAAGGAAGATCATTACCGTCTTGCCATCAAGGTTCCAGTCGGGCAAGCCTTCACCATGATGCCAACAGGGGGATATGTAATGAACTTATCTTCATTGGAAAACATCTGTGAAAGCTCCCCCACTCCTCAGGATCTGTGTCAACATTCTTCCGATGATAAGAAAACCCCACACCGGGTGGAATTGGCATTTCACAAACTTCGAGTGAGTAATCACAGCAGAGGAGGGATATTTCAGGGCAATAAAGTCCATTAGCCCGACTTCCCGAAGCAAGGAGGATTAGAAGTTTGACAAACGGTCAAGCTAAACCTTCAGTGAACGAGGAGTTCAACACTCCATGTGATATTCCGACCAACCAAGATCAGATAAGAACTTTTATGGCTTCCTGCAGACGCAGAGTTTGTGAAGATGCGAACCAACATTGAAAGTGCTAACAGATGTCTTCACAGACAAAATGTGTGTGTGTGTGGGTCTTGGATAATATTCATTGAAATGTGTATTACCTGCTTAAAGAAATATACTTGTAAGTGAATGGAGCTACGTTTAAGGTGTTTGAAGTTATCAAAATGAAGAAAGTAATTACAGATGAAATATAAGAATTGAATTAATCATTATCAAAACCTTCATTTTGTAATACGTGTTCTACATTGGTCATGTTTGGTGTTATTTGAATGTCCGCGCTCCGTGGGAAAAGAATCTAGAAAGAACAAATCGTTTAAAAGCATTTTTAATGTACATATGATTTTTCCTGTGTGATGAGAAGAAAAGACAATTGGAGAGGTAAGAAGGAGGAGGAGGGGGTGTCAGTTTGGAAGCCCCTTTTCCCGCCGAAGAAACGTCAACCAATCATAAGGGTTTGCCCCTTTTTACGATCACTAAGTGTCAACATAAGAACTGTGTTCAACTTAGAGAATTCGTGTTGTTTCCTCCAAAAGATCAGAGCGTACCTCTTAACATCAGAGTGTACCTCGTAACATCAGAGTATATCACCTCCCGTGTGATAAACTGGTTCATCACCAACTTTGCCTTCAAGATGATCTCCGGCCTCCTGACCTGAGCTCCTGCAAGCCCAAACTGAGGACCGCACTGAAGGACCCGCTTCCAGCATCCTTCCAGACTCCGCAAAGTTTCGTGAGTTTCTTAATAATCTTGACCAGACTGGTCCGATAATTCCAATATTCGCAGCACGTCTCCCCGACTGCGAATCTCCATCAAGAACAAGCAACCCGTGAATCATCCTTACCTCCCGTAAGAAGAAAGTGTTCCTGACCTAAAGACTTTCCCTCAGCGAAGTGAACATTCCAGGCGTTCAGCGTGTTCACGTGAGGTGTCTACAACCAGGAAGCCGACACTGTGATTCATCGGACCGCTTGGTCCCCTCGTCGAAAGAACTTTGATTCCCTTGTTCCTGACTGTCCTCCTCATCATCCTCTCCTTCATCCTCATCCTCCAACTCCGTTGGTCACCTTCATCCACCCGCTTGTCACCTTCATCTGGTCTCCAACTGCAGCCTAAACATCCGTTCACCATCGACCGTCAAGTAAGAAGCTGATCACTTCATCTTAAACAAATTGATTTGTGTCTGGGTTGTTTAATATGCGGGTAGTCCAGTAATTCCACGATTCTTTTGCCGTTTCCGTTTTATTCTCGGTCCCGAAACTTACCATAACATACTCATTTTTGTCATTCATTATTCATTCCTTTTTAAATAAATCTATAAAACGTCACGCCGTTGTTCGCGTCTCTATTCTGGTGTAATAACGGTCAATTAAGAGCCTCTTACTCAGTAAAGAACAGATAATCAAGACAAAAAGTAGTAAACTTCAGTTAAATGAGATTGATTAAAACTAGTGTTTCATAGTTAATTAATTAGGCCAATTAATTAATTATTATTCACGTAAATGTAATAGTTTCCCTTGAACTATAAAACAAGGGTGGTGTCCCCTTTTCTTCAGGTAAATCTTACCTAGAGGCAATTTTAAAGTTAAATCTACCAGAACTTAGATGTTCTGAAAATAAACCTTTTTATAAGGCCTATAAATCACTACATATGCTTTCCATTTCTGGGTGGGAGGAGAATTAACTTTGAAAAGATTAGGAAGATTAGAGGCAGTAGAGAAACTAAAAGTCTTGATATTACTCACCCCAGTACTAAAATTTGAATGACTAAATGCTTGCGTATACAAGGCTTTTTACAATACAAGCATAAACATTGGGTCATGTTCAGGTGAAACAAAATCATCAGGAAAAGGGTTAATTTTGTAAGCAACACCCCAGTGAGTAAGAGTGCGACCGCCTGGAACCATTCTGTTTTGGTTTTTAGGATCAACAACTAAAGGGTCATCTTTTACATTTTAAGTTGGTGGGTGGGGAATATTTCTGAAAGACTTTGAGTATTTTACTGCACTAGGGTGGGACATTTAATTTGGATGAAATATTGAACAAGCTACTGTTGAGGATGAACCGATCAGATGACCTTTTTGTTATTCGACAGCACTAACCAGTTGACAATGAAACTGATATTCTGGAACCTGGAATGCTGTCTTTGTAGAAGCTATTGACATAAATGTTTGACATAACCTATTGTTGAGTACGGGATATATACGTATATACAGTATATACATATCTCCCTGGCCTCCAGAAATACATATGCAGTTGTGGAGGTCGGTGGGTTGCTGTTATTTATTATGACAGTTTTTAATGCAATCAAATCCTTACTTCCTTTGAACACCTTCACTGTGCACTGCAAAGACCCAACCGCCATTTTAATTCTCTATAGACCCTCAAAGATGAACACAGTTTTTATCCTGTTTTTTAATTAAATTAAATTGGGATTTTAATATCCATATCTGCTGCCCCAGAAAACCCTTGGCCAGTGATTTTATTGACACAATAGACTCTTTTATTTTATCACAGACATTTGATAAACCAACACACATCAAAGGTCATACCTTGGACCTGGTTATACACACTGGCCTCAACCCCACCAATGTTTTACTGAAGGATATCTGTGTGTCAGACCATAAAGCTATTTTATTGGACCTGGTTACTCCATCCCCCGAACCTCCCTGACAACATCCTCCTTCAGAGAGCATTGTACTTCTGCTTTTTTAACTGCTTTTAATCCAAATTCGAACAAAGAAGAGCTACTCTCTCCTTTTAACAGCAATTATCAAACCATCCTAGACCACTTGGCCCTTTTAAATAAAAAACATATCTGACCCCGACAACCCTGGATGAATGAAATTACAAATCAACTCCTCAAAGAAAGCTGTAGAAATTAAAGAAAATGTGGACAAACTCATTAAAAAACTACCAGACAGCTGTTAAAGAAGCAAAAAGGGCTAATATTTCTAATTCGATTTTAGCGAACAAAGCCAACTAACACATTTTATTTCATGTTTTAGATAATGTTTTTAATCCCATAAAATCCCACTCCCCCAGTGCTACCCCCGAAGACTGTGAAAGATGTCTGCATTTTTTTTATAACCAGAGTCCAAGAAATAAGGCAACAGATAACACCCCAAGATAAGATAATTGACTCAAGCTACTCCGCTTCTAATTAATTTACTAATTTTATGCCACTGACCCAGCCTGGACCCGTCAGTTTTTACTAATTTTAGACCAATCTCTAAACTCCCATTTTTAGCTAGAGTCTTACAAAAGGTGGTGTCCCTCCAAATTTTAGATTTTAGGTCTTCATGTAATTTATTTGAAAGATTTCAATCAGGTTTTAGATCGGGTCACAGTACGGAGACTGCACTTTTAAAAGTCACTAATGACTTGTTTTTAGCTGCTAATAAAGTGGAAAGCGCGATTTTAATTCTTTGAGATCTGAGTGCAGCCTTCGACACTGTTGACTACAATATTTTAATAGACATCTTAACTCTTGGGTTGGCATCAGAGAAAAAGCACTGAGGTGGTTTTCATCCTAGCTTTTAAAACGGAACCTTTGCGGTAACCATGGGAGACACCTCGAGTTCTACAGCCAGTGTATCCTGTGGTATACTGCAAGGGTCAGTTTAAGGTCCAGTTTTATTTTCTATTTATATGCTTTATTCTCAGACAGGTTTTAACCCGCCATACCATGTCTTATCATTTTTACGCGGCGGACACACAGATATACCTGCCACTCACAGACTCTCGAGGTCTAGCTGCTGTTTTAGCTTGTCTAGATGACGGGACCAGTTGGATGGCTCAGAACCTTCTCCAACTTGATAAAACAAAATCAGAAATCATTGTCTTCCACCCGCCAAATCCCACTCAGTTAAACCTCATCCCCCTCGGACACCTCTCGGAAAACATTAAACCCACATCAAGAAAACTTTTCAGTCCTGTTTTTACCAAATCAAAAATAATTAAAAAAAAACCATGATCAATAATCCCCACCCTGGAAAAACTCACCCACACCCTCATCTTCTCCTGTTTAGATTATTGAATCCCTCCTCTCTGGCATCTCTCAAAAATCCCTCTCTCGCCCCCAACTGGTCTTAAACTCAGCAACTAGACTTTTAACTGGATTTAACAGACAAAATCACATCACCCCAGTTTTCGCCTCACTGCACTGGCTTCCTGTGCATTTTAGAATTGATTTTAAAATGTAACTAATTACTTTTAAAGCTCGCCGCGGTCTGGCTCCCTCTTACATCTCAGACATGCTGACCCCCTATGAGTAGGCTCGCAGTCTTAGATCCTCGGGCAGGGCCCTGTCAGCTGTTCCAAAATATGAGGCTAAAATCAAAAGGAGACAGAGCCTTCTCCATCATGGCACCTTGACTTTGGAACGGCCTGCCCGAGGAGATAAGACTAGCTGAGTCTGCGCCTTCCTTTTAATCTCTTTTAAAAAACACTTTTACAGACTGGCTTTTGTGTGATGGCGCCTTTTAACTTTTCATCAATGGGCTTTTACTCTCCTTTATTTTCAGTGTTTTATCAATTTATTTAATAATATTTTCCCTAAATCGAATTTGTGTTGTTTTATCTTGCTTCATTACTTACTTACTTATTGCTGTTAATGGATTGCGTAGTTTTTAACTGTAGTTGTTTGCTTTTATGTAAAGCACTTTGTAACTATGGTTTAAAAGGGCTATATAAATACAATTATTATTTTTAATTATTATTAGATAAAAGACAAAATGTTACTCATTTGCAGTAAGCCCAGATGCACTGATGTGTGAGCTGATGCCATGAGCCCCAAGGGGGACATAACAGCGCCTGCTGACGTCACATTACACCGAGCTTCCAGCAACTCTGTTGTTAGTCGGAGTATGGACTGGATACACGTGTCCGGGAGGCTGGTGCATCCTTCCTCCGTGTTCAGCAGCACCCCCAGGTGAACCAACTGCTGAACTGGAGTCAGAGCGCTCTTGCTGAAGTTCACCATGAACCCCAGAGTGGCAATGTGGCTCAACACCTTGCGGGTGTGTGAATGTGACTCTGCTTCTGACCTGGCTAGGATCAACCAGCCTCCATTCTCTGGTCTTCTTTGACTCAAGGAAGTACCCACTCATCATCTCTGCTGCTGGGACAGGGTCTATCCCCTCCTTCTGCAGCAGAGTATAGACCTTTGCAAGGGTTGACAGTCAAACTGGAGCGCATTGCCCCGCCTGATTACTTCCCTCTGCCATCTGGAATGAAGTAAAACCAGGCGACTCCAAGATGAATAATGTTCTGTCAGAACCGAAGATGAACTTCGAGTTGTCCCGAGAAAAAAGGGCATCACACGAGCCGCGTCTCCATCTTTTGAGGTGTTGAAACTCCTCTGCATCAAACAGGCAGCTCATCATCCTGTCACAATTATATCAGATGATTGACACTGAGAAAAATAACTCGAAAAGAAACAACAACCTAATGTTATTCTTAAAATGCATGTGTTTAAAAACTTCATGATCTAGAATAAAAATAAAATTCTAAATTTTGTTTATTTTTTTCAAACTAAGATTACTATCTAGAAATCTATATCAATCGACATATATATATATCGACACACATACGTCAGAATATTTTATTTTATCATTTATGAATCGCACTGAGCTCAATCGGTCAGCAGGTGGCAGTAGCCTAAGGGTTGTCCTACAATAAATGTGATGATACCTTAATCCTAAATCCTCAATGATGCACCCAAAACGTATTCAATTGTTCTTTGCCCTATTTTATGAAATTTTGGCATAATATATATATAATATATAACAAATATCATCAGTATTTAATATCATATCATATTTCTTCTTATTAGATCTCAATGAATCACAACAACTTGTTTGTTTTGTTAAAAATGCATTTCAAATGATTTTGTCTAACAGATCCTCATATTTCACTGTGCAGAAAAAAGTTCTCCTTACCCGACTCTTTGACTTCTGTCACCCAAGATTCTTTCTGTCTTTTCAACAGGGATGAATCTGGGGACCAAAGGCAGGTATGGACACTCCGCATCCTTTGTCCCTGTTTTTTTTTTTTGAAATTTTTTGAAATTTTTTATTTTCATTTTTTCAGAACAAAATGGTACATACAAGTATAAAGCACAGATTGAAAAGAAAGATGAAATACAAAGTAATAGTAATAAAAAAAATTAAAAATAAAAACACACACCCCAGGGAGCATACCCATCAACCTCGTTACTTTACAAAATACATATATTTTTCAAGAGTTAGAAAAAGAAAATCAATAAATGCATCTAAACAGACAGAATGGAAAACAAAATGAAATATCTCCTTAAATGAAATAACTTCTAGTTGGTTTGACATATTCTGTCCATTTGGTCCACATCCTGTAGAACTTGTCCATTTCTGTTTGGAGTGCAAAGGATAACTTCTCCATCTTATAGATGTCGTAAACGATGTCTATTCAGTCCTCTGTCGTGGGTGGTTCAACTTGTAACCACTTCCGCGTGATACATTTTTTACTTGCTGCCAACAATATGAAAAGCAATTTCTTGTCTCCATTGTTCCAGTTTTCGATTGGTAAGTCACCCAGGTACATGTTTTCACCTTTACAGGGAAGATCCACACCAAAAATGTTGTTAATATGGCTGTGAATCTCTGTCCAAAAAGTTTTGATTACACTGCAGCTCCAAAAGACATGCCAGTGATTTGCTCCATTATACCCGCAAAGTCTCCAACATGCTTCATCCGTGCCCATGTGTTTTTTTTGAACGGGTGTGATAAAAAAATCGAATAATATTCTTCCAACAGAACTCCCGCCATGTGTTTGATCTTGTTGAGAACCATTGTAGATGACAATTTTTTTCCCAGCTCTCATTTGTGATTGATATATCTCCATCCTTTTCCCATCGCTGCCTTATATATCCTGTGTTTTCTTGTTTAGATTGTCGAATTCCTTTGTACAATTTAGATACTATTTTATTACTATTATATGCCTCCAATAATGAAATGAAAATCTCTAGTAATCCTTTTTCACATGCATCAATTGGCTTTTTCAAATTTTGATTAAAATAATTTCTGACTTGTAAGTATCAGTAAAAATCCTCTTTTTCTAAACCGTGTTTTTTCTGAAGGTTTTCAAAACTCTGAAAATTCCCTTTGTGAATAAATGATTGATAATCAGTTATACCTTTTAAGATCCAAGTCTTCAATCTGCCGTCCCTTTTCTTGGGCACAAAATCGGAGTCAAAAGCACACCACCTCAAGATCCTCGGGGAATCCCCTAGGTGGCATGATTTAACCAATTCCTGCCAAGATTTTAGAAAAATGCTTGTAAAAGTATCATCTTCAACCTTCACTTCATCCTGCAGCTTCTTGTCTGCCATGAGAGCAATCAATGGAACACCATTTACGCTAGAACCTTCCAAGTTCTTCCAGCCTGCAGTGTAAGATCTCGAACAGAGACAGATTAAGGGCCTCAACTGTGCTGCATGGTAATAATCTTGAAGGCAGGGCAGGCCCATACCTCCCTTCTCTTTACTTAATTGCAGTGTTTTATATCTGACACTGGGTTTTTTCCCTTCCCACACAAATCTTGAAATTAATCTCTCCCATTCTATAAATTGTTTTGGTGGAATTTTGACCGGGAGACATTGAAAAAGATATAGTATTCGTGGCAGAATATTCATTCTGATGGAGTCTATCCTTGAGTGAAGATTTAAATACGGTATAGTTGCCCATCTTTGTAAATCCAACTTAATTCTTTCACTCAAAAGTCCATAATTTATGTCATACAGTATCAGCATGTCTCTAGATAGTGACACCCCTAAATATTTGATGACTTTTTCATCCCATTTCCAGTTATACATAGTCCTGATGTTTGATGGTGGGTCATAGTTCAGTGTTAGAACTTGGGTTTTATCAATATTAATTTTGTAGCCTGATAATAGACCGTATTCTTTTAACATCTCCATCACTTTGGGGAGCGTCTGAGTAGGTTGTGTTATGGTCAACAGTAAATCATCAGCAAACAACGCAAGCTTTTACTCCCCCGTGGACATCATGACCCCTTGGATTTCTGCCCTCTGCCTTATCCATTGACCCAGAGGTTCTATGAAAATGGCAAACAATAGTGGTGACGCACAACACCCCTGTCTTGTTCCTCTCTCCAGAACAAATGATTTTGTTAAATCTCCATTAATTTTAATTCTAGCCGGTGGTTTTTTGTACAATGCTGCAAAAGTATAAATTATAGTTTCATGAAATCCAAATTTTGATAAAATTTTATATAAAAATGACCAACTTACCGAGTCGAACGCCTTTTCTGCGTCCAGACTCAGTAACAACGTTTCCAAGTTTTGATTCCCAGCTTGTCTTATAATGTGTAATGCTCTCCTGATGCTATCTTGAGTTTGTCTATTTCGAACAAAGCCTGTCTGATCCTCATGAATTAATTTAGGTAAGATTGGTTAAATTCTTCTTGTAAGTATGGAGGTGAACAGTTTATAATCAATGTTCAAAACGCTCACTGGACGATAACTCCCACATTCCATATTATCTTTCCCTTCTTTGGGAATGACAGATATGATCGCCTCACTCCATGAGAGAGGTACAACTTTATGTTCTAAAACCCAGTTAAATGTTCTCAGGAGTGTAGTAATTAGTTGATCTTGCATTATTTTGTACCACTCGGAGGTAAATCCATCTGTCCCGGGGGATTTCCCTCCTTTTAATCTTTTAATTGCTCATCGAAGTTCATCTTCTGTGATTTTTGATGTTAATTTTTCGTTTCGTTCATTGTTAACCTTTGGAAGCTTAATTTGGGATAAGAATTTGTCAATCTGGTGGACATTAGCTGTTTGAGGTTGAGAATAAAATTTTAAGAAACATTTCTGAATGTTTTGTTGATTAGTTTCGACTTTTTTAGTTGTGGGGTCTCTGATTTTGTGTATAGACCGGTCAGCTTGCTGTTTTCTCAATTTGTAGGGCAGGAGCCTCATAGATTTTCCACCAGCCTCGTAGTATTTTTGCTTGGTGAAAAGTAGTTTTTTTTGTATTTCATGTGTATTTATTTCATCTATTTCTTTTCTTAGTTTTTGGACTTTCAATTTAGTGTCATCATCTAAGGACTGGGAGTGTTTCATTTGAGTTGTCCTCAGTTTGTCTTCTAATTCCATAAGTTCTTGTTGTGTAAGTTTCTTCTCATATGAAGAGATAGAAATTATTTTACCCCTCAACACAGCCTTTAGAGCGTCCCATAATATAGGTGGTGATACTTCCTTGTTATCATTTTATTCTAAATAGTCTTCAATTTCAGCTTTCAGTTTATCTTTAATAGCGTGGCTATTTAGAATGTTTGAATTTATTCTCCAGACTGTAGATCTACGCTTTTTACCCAGACAAACCGTCATGTATACAGGGCCGTGGTCGGAAACACTACTGGGGCCTATTTCACAGTTATTTACCCTTTGCAGATCCGTTTTAAACATGAAGAAATAGTCAATGCGAGAGTAAACATTATGAGCTGCTGAGTAATGTGTATATTCTCGATTTTTTGAGTTCAACTCTCTCCAAATATCAATAATTCCCACTTCTTCCATAATATTTTTGAACTTTTTGTTGATGTTTCTTGTGTCTGACTTGCCATTAGAGGAGTCCATTTTGGGGTTAAGTCGAATATTGAAGTCGCCCCCACAAATCAACATCCCTTGGCTTTTTGTTGTCATTATTTCAAGTAAACGTTTATAGAAGGACCAGTCGCTCCCAGGTGGAACATACACGTTAAAGAAACTCACCACTATCTTCAACTTTACCTGTAATTATTATAAATATACCTTCATTATCTTTATACTCTGAAATGTGCTGGTAATTTACTGCTCTATTTATGAGGATTGCCACTCCCCTCCTTCTTCCTGAACTATGAGAAGCAAAATAGACGTGTTTAAATCCTGATTTATTCAGTTTACCATGTTCTATGTCATCAAGATGTGTTTCTTGTAAGAAAGCAATGTGAATTTTGTCAAGTTTTGACAATATCTTCGCCCTCTTAACTGGGTTGAGTACACCGTTAATATTAGGTGACACAATATTTATTGATCTTTTATCCATTACTGGTGTCCTTTTCGAACAATTTCACAAAACTGGTATGCTCCCTCCCCCCCTCAAAAACCAAAAACGACAAGTCAGACAAGGCCAGAAAAAACAAATAAACTCAATATTACATTCAACTTAATAAACAATTTGAGTGACTCCCAAAGGAGGGGTCTCAGGAACTGACCCTGTTCAGCCACATTAGGTGGCTTGAAGGGAAAACCCCCCCATCCGAATCCGTAGGGGGGGGCCCTTACGTGTGACTGCAACATGACTTAAAGCAAGAGTCCCAAACGAACCTTTTCAATTCTGCGTTTACCTTCCGCTGATCTTAATTATGAATGAATAATAATAATAGACGTGTCACAAACCGCTGAGTGGAGAGTTAGTTGATGGGCGGAGTAGGTGAGGATCTTCTGAAAGCGCGCAGTTTCTCCTTATAGCTCTGATCCTGACGTGGAAGTGTGACGCGTGTTCCTCTCCTGCCGCCTCCGCGCGTCCACGTCAGTTGACTCAGCTGTTCCATCAGTGACTGCGCTGGTCTGACAAGTGTGACGTCGTATCCCCGTTTTCTCATATCCTCCGTTGTTTCCTCCACTGTAGCGTAGGTTCTGGTTCCGTCTTTGTATTTCACTCGTAGTCTGGCCGGGAAGAGAGTCTGAAATTGAACTTGGTTTTCATTCAGGACTCTTCTCTGCTACACCTTGCGAAGAATCGATTCTTTCGTAGTGAAACTCAAAAACTTGACGATGATGGATCGCGGTCTTGCGCCGTCGGGCGGCTGCGGTCCAGCGGAGCGGTGCGCTCTCGATCCTCAGCTCCGCTCCGCTCTCTGTCATCCCAAGTCCGTCACGAAGCAAGTTCTCCACAAAAGTTATCATCGAGGATGACTCCTCAGCCCCCTCCGGAACGCCATAGATCCGTATATTTTCTCTTCTAGATCGGCTTTCCAAGTCCACCATCTTCTCCTCGACTCTCGCGTGTAGCTTTAGCATCTCTGTAGCAACTTCCTCGATGTTCTGAAGCCTTGCTTCTGCCGTCACAATCCGTCCCTCTGCCTCTTCCATCCTTGTATTTAGCTTCGACATCTCTTCTTTTAATGACTGAAATTGAGTTTTACTTTCCTGTCGGAACTCTCTCAATTCCTGCAGGATGAGATCCATGTCGGACATGTTGGTTCGTTAGCTTCGTTGTCTGCGCCGCTACAGGTGTTTTCGCTGTCCTTCGAGACACGTCTTTCGGGTCCAAATCACGGAAGAATTCTTGCCCTCTTTGTTTAAAATGTAAAATCTTTTGAAATTTCTCCGTTTGTGGGGTCAAACAGGCTGAAGAGGCTATTTAGATGGATGGGAGGGGTCACCTGCAATCCTGAATGCCTTGCTGGTGATGCGGGTGTTTGAAATGTCGTACCACACGGTAATGCAGCTTGTCAGGATGCCTTTGTAGAAGGCGAGCATTATTGGGGTTGGGGCTCCTGCTCTCCTCAGTTTGCAAAGGAAGTACAGGTGCTTTTTGGCCAGTGATGCAGAATTGTGGCTCCAGATCTTCAGAGATGTGCACTCCCAGGAACTTGGTGCTGCTCACCCTCTCCGCTGCAGCACCATAGATTGTTAGTGGAGAACTGGTCCAGTTTGTAGATGAGCTGCTGGGGGATGATTGTGTTGAATGCTAAGCTGAAGTCGATAAACAGCATTCCAACGTAGGGGTTTTTAGTCTCCGGTTGGGTGAGGGCTGAGTGGAGGGCAGAGCAGATGGCATCATCAGTCGAGCGGTTAGAGCGATAGGCAAACTGGAAGGGGTTCCAGGGCAGGGGTTTATGTCAGTAAATGTGGTTCTGCTGAGGGCAAGCAGAAACTCACGGAGTATGTGCGCATCGGGTTTACCGGATGCGACGGAGACAAACATATGTCACACACTATTACCACACTATTACCATTGTTTTATAGTCAACAGCCATTATTGGTCCGTACAGAGAATTGGTGAGAGAAGTAGTGAGTTTAGGTAGGTTTGATAAAACTTTTTTTTTTTTACCTTTTTAGGCTTTAGGTTTATGTTGTTCCCAAATGGCCAGATAATACGGGACAATGACTAAATAACGTATGTTCCTATGTAGTAGTTGTACCTTGCTTCCATCCGTCTCTGAAGAAATTCCTTTCACAGGACCCTTAGCCATTCTCTCTTTTATATCGTGGATCATGTTTTACTGGTTAGATCTGAACTTTCCGGTGCCCCCTCTCCCATTCACACTTGGTTCCAAGACTATACTTTTCAAGTGATAATGTTAATATTTTTCCCCAAGGAACTTATCGTTCTAGAATATGAGACCAATCCTAAAGCTTTTTAAATATTTGGTTGGCTGATATGTGAAACTGTCGTTGCATCGACACCTTCTACCTACACCATGGGCACTACGGAAAGACCTATAGATTCCATGGTTTTCTGTCCACAAAAACTCCATTAATTCAAGGGAGTTTTACCCCCCATTTATACGTTTTTTTCAAGGTCGCTCACAAGTCTCATTTGCTAGAGTGACGCTGCTACCTTTTAGTCTAGTGACTACACTGATGGCAGGGTAATTTCACTCTGACCTTCCATGCTTGACTTTGATGCAGAACAGCACTAATTCTGTCACAGACTTCAAGACAGAAAACTTAATGAGGTTTGCAAAGCTGTATGATACACAGGGTTAAGGCACAGGTGAGGGCACAGGTGATTCTGATTTGGGTGTTGAGGGCTGGTCTGAGGCAACAGTGTATACTACATAGAGGAATCTAAAGTAGGGGTTACCAACAACTAGTGGGTTGGATGAAAATGAATGAGATTGTCAAGAGCTCTCTGGTGTTCTTCATTCCACTGTACGGGGGATTTAAGTCAACACTGTGCCCCCTTACCCTTCCACATTGTGGCTTCAATAATTTGTACATCACCTTGTTCATTCTCGAAAAGTCCTGAATTTATGTAAGATAATGAATCCCAGGCGATCCATTCGTACTTTGGGTTTAAATCCTAAAGCCTGTATAGCCTCAAAAGATAGCCACAGGGTCTGGATTGCATGATAGCACTTTACCTGGAAGACGCTGTTTTCACTTTTATGACACATAGTCTTGCTTTTCTTCTTTATTTAAGATCATTGATGATAGATGTTCACTTTGAATATCACCAGTCAACAATTTTGTATTATGTCTGGCAAAGAAGCAGAAAATTGGTTCATTTCATTTGTAAAGGGCTGGTCCAGTTTAAAGTTTAATCTGCACACAAATCAACTCTGTATACCTCCATAGTTTTAATGCACATTTGTAAATCTGCTTCAAAATAAGAGATTGCTGAACTATTGTTGCCAGAAAATCACAGGTAATTATATTACTATATGGTGTCCACCATGGCCAATGGTGCTGGGTTTCACATGCATTATGTGATTAAGTGAACTGATGAGTGCAACATCATTGTTGATAAATCACATATTTTACTGTGGTGTGATTTAACAAAGGCTTGGACAAATTAAATGTTTAACATAAATAGTACTTTCGTCAATAACAAGAGCAGCGACCCCTTCTAAAAACTGTAAACTTTATCTTGTAAACATACAGTACTAAAAGTCTAACATGGTGAATAAAAAACAGAGAATATAATCTTGAAATGTAGGTAGGAAAAAAGTTGGCATTTAGCATGTACCTTCAAATTCCAAATGGCAAACTGAAAACTCTTGTAAGTATTATTCTGAGATATTGTGCTACATCTTCTGACGGTAACTTTTGTTTTCCCAAACAAAGAGAAGGGGTAGAGTATTTGTAATCCATAGATTCTGTATGGTTTTAGATGGAAGTGTAATATCAACTGAGTTTAAATTTAAGTTAACATAAAATATTTACTAATCATAAATAAATTGTAGTCAGTCAACAGTAGGTGATCACTTCTACTTCCTGAAAGGAGGATACTTGTAACATTATTTATTTTCCTGCTATAAAAAAAAAAAATACAAACACACCATACCAGCAGATTTCAAACTAAAATATACTGTATGTTTAATATATATAATAACATTAAATACACAAAAACAAATGTTATCTCTTCTTTAGTTACTCTTCACAGTACACTTTCTCTCTCTCTGAATGTAGCTGAGCCCATCATTTCCTGTTTCCTCCTCCCTCCACACTCAAGCTCTGTTACACAGACTGCACGTCTCTCGTAGCAATGTGTGGATGTTGATTCGTGCGGTGAGGATGATTCTGCGTGCTACAGCCCCACCAGGATCCTTTTACCTTTCCCCACTCTGGTAGGGTAACATCGTGACTGAGGAGATCTGTCATTTCGACAACAGTCCCAAAAAGACTTGCCACCATGGATTTGTCCTTCATGGCATCACAGGTAGCCGAATTATTTTCCTTGAAGCTTTAAAAATAGTTTGTTTACATGCAATAAAACATGTATTTATATTTAACTTGTCCAAACGATCATTTTTAGGACATCAGAGAAATTACTGAGTTATTATAATTGTTTTGTTTTTTATTATAGAATTGCAGACATTTATAGTGTTGATAAAAGCTATAAGTAAACCTATTATCAACGAAAAAGAGTGTGAGTTTGCAAGTTTTACAAGACATTTTTCCAGAGTCGCCATTTTGTAAATATACAGCGTAGACCGGATGACAGACTTTAACACCCTAGAAAAATGTCAGAGAAATTTTTAAATGTTGTTTTTGTTCTTTTCGTACGTCAACCAATCAAACACATTCTGCCTGCCAAATCTTCATGGACTAAATACTTCAAAATACATTTATTCCTATGGAGGTAAAGATGGTTTGAACTAAAAATGTGAAATATGTTCCCTGAAATAATCCTGGGCTCTACCTTAAAGTAAGGAATATTTAAAGTATTTGCAATATAATTACATCTTAATAATAATTATCATACCAACACAATCTAGTTAAATATCCAACCATATTTTGATGTTAGAATAAAACATAGTTAAGTGCACGCAAGACTAAAAATGTACATCACTAATAAAGCAAGTTTTAAAAAATATGTCACCCAGGTCCATCAATCAATCCAACTTCTACTGCTTATCAAAGGTTACACCACTAGGGTAGTAGGTGGAGCGTAGAGGCCCAGATTTACCTTTTTTCAGACCCTATTTACATGGCAGAGGCTCAACTAAATATAACTGAAGCTTGGAAGATTCATATTTAATTGAAACTGCATTTACATGCAGCCAATTGTGATAGCAGTAGGATAGGGTCATGGGCAAAAATTGCTGATATTGTCATAGTTCATACCCCTGGTCAATGGGTTTATTATGGAAAGCTTAACAGCTCACCATCTATTCTTACATGCTGCATTCAACATACATTAATTACCAAATTAGTGTCATACAGTGTATATGTGTTTGATTTCATTGTCGTTCATTCGCAAGGTTACATTTTAAAATGCTCTATAGCCATTATAAAAACTGAATGTTTGCAGCAAAACAGTTTTAAAAAAGCAAGCAAATACATTGTATTTTGTTGTGCAGTCGCAACATTTTCACTTTTCTGATTATTGTCGACTTTTTCGAGAAAGCTCCATGCTTCTATTTTGCAGTTGAGCAAAAATGACATCATTTATCAGATCATCCAAGCGCAGTGGTGATGATGCAGCACATTTTGGAAAACAAATTATTCCACCACAATGAAATCAGACAGCGTAGGAGGAACTTATGCAAGTTTTGATGGAAAACAGAGTTAACATGTATGTGGCAATTTAGTGTAGGGAAGTACATCATGATGTGTGCCAGCAGGGTTTTACTGGAAAGAGCCCGAACAGAGCAGGTGGTCAAATAGTAATTTAATAGATCTGCTATTTCAGCCTTCACATCTAAACAAAGATTGGCAGCCCCCGGCAATTTAAGAAAAGGGTTCACACAAAAGGTGAATAGTGCACAAATAAAACAACTTCTGGCTTTTTGGTCCTTGTGCATAAATCTGATTCTGTCCATTAAAGTCAATAATTTTTAAAACCTACAGAATGTCAAGTATTATATATTTCACGTTTCAGTGCGTAAGGACAGAGAATGATTAAAAAAAATACATTTTTTTCTTGTCTCTGCATCATTGTGAACGACCTACCTAGCTTCCAGAAAAACATATGCAGTGGTGGAGGTCGTTCTCATTGACCCTCTGGCCTTCGGGTCGCCTTGTCCCTGATATGACACAAGGGTTAAGAGAAAAGGTGCAGCTTCCAAAGAAAAATATTTTAAGTATGTCAATTAATGCTACAAGTCAGTGGATATTTTCTGACAATAATGAGGTAATAAGAAATAAATACAATCAAATGAAAACAGTATTTTCAAAACAAAAATAACGACTGGTAATAAGAAAAAAGTACTTATTTACTAGAAAGAAGTAAGTTGAAAGTTTTTTTTAAGTAAACCTTGATTTTAGAAATTTGTAAACAAACACTATTAATTATTATTATTATATATTATTATTATTAATATATATATATATATATATATAATTTTTTTGAGGATAACATGAAAAACATTAATAATTAATTGAGAAAAATATGCAACCAGTAATGTAGCATTGTTTCATTAAAAAATGTAATTCGGGAAATAAGAATAAACAGTACCAATCAACCAAACTATGCTTTCAAGAACAGCATTAAACTATTGTGTTGATGATGTTTAGAGATGTCAGCTTTATTCTGAACCTTTTTACAAACGTGCGTAATCCATCTTCTTGGATACATACATGTCTTGGTATTCTACTATAATGAGTGTGATTAAATCTTTTACATTTTTTTTTTAATTGGGTTATCTTTAATTTATTTTTAAGTGGGTCAATGCATATGTATTCAATACTAATGCACATACAATAAGTGAACCAACCAATAACATCTCCCAGCATCACCCTGTTTCGCTGCTGGAATGGAGCTGCTGAAAGACTACATACTCATAAAACAGCCGAAAAGTAAAAAAAAAAAAGGTGCCATTTCCAAAGCTAATATTATTTCTCAACGAGTGGTGGTAAGATCGTTTCATTTCCTCTTTTTAACTCGCTTTTACAACAGAGTTAAACATGAGTGACAGCTGTCACCCACGTGACAGCTACTGTTCTCTTCAAAGGATCCCACTCTGCTCCGCTGATGATGCTGATGACTCGGTGTCATCAGTGACATCATCAGTGCTGAACGTGGGACTTTTGATTGTTCGCTCCAATACAAATAAATCCTTTTTTTTCTGAATGATCTATTCACAAGAGAAACATTGGATTTATTATGTCTGTCTGAGACTTGGCAGGGAGAGGAAGAGTTTATTCATCTGAATGAACTCTGTCCAGTAGGGAGCGCTGTCCTGGTGAAACCTCGCCTATCTGGTTGTGGGAGAGCTGTTGTTTTCAGGGGGAGTTGTTCTTGCAAGGTGATTCGGACACAGGAATTCACTTCTTTTGAGTCACAGATGATCTTGTTTGGATCTACAAGACTTTTCTATTGTGTGTCAGTCATTATTCAAATGGAATCTGTTCTTATTCTTGGAGACTTTAATCTTCATGTTGATGACATCACATCTTGTTTGCTAAAGAACGTTTAACTTTAACAAAAGCCTTACATTTTTTACAACATTTTTCTGAACCCACTCATCAAAAAAGACACATTTTAGACTTTGTTTTTACTCTTGGCCTGGACATTTCTAATGTATCTGTACATGATGTCCATCTGAGAGATCATTCTCTTGTCTTGTTTAACCTGGAATTCATCCCTGAACCTAAGCCTTTGAAAGTTAGGTCTCAGAGGCGTGTCATCTCAGCCGATACTGCAGACAGTGTTTCTGCTATGTTTGACCCATGACTGCCTTAACGTGGACAGTTTGATTCACTGTTTCACTACTCATTGTGTTGAAATACTGGATCAAGTGGAACCTGTTAAATGAAACTTGAAAATTCAGAAAAAACAGTGCCCTTGGACAAATGAAGATCTCTGTCTGGAAAGACTTCAGAGCGTCAATGGAAGTCCACTAAACTTGGGGTGCACAGACTTCACCTCAATGATTGGATTTTTAACATGATTAATTCTCTCGTGTCTCCTGCTCCTCAAATCACGCCTGTCTACTGTGAAGCTGACAGCAATGCATTGTTGAGACTTTTCATCGGCAAAATTAAATTGATCAAGGAGAAAATCTCTCCCCCCTTTGTGTGGAGCCCCTGCTGTTACTGAGCCTTTCTCCACCTCATGGTCTTCCTTCAGTGTTGTATCTCTGGGTGATAGTTCAGCAATGGTGAACAAGATGAAACCCTCCTCTTGCTCAGACGACGTCCTTCCAAGTAGGGTTTTCATCATAGTGTTTGATGTAATTGGGCCCTTGGTTACCAATATGGTGAACCTCTCCCTTTTCACAGGGGTTTTTCCCAATGCATTTAAACATGTTATTGTGGAGCCTTTGCTCAAAAAGCCAGGCTTAGACCCGACTGACCTCAGAAATTTCAGGGCTTTTTCTAAGCTCCCTTTCTTGTCCAAGATCTTGGAGAATGTGGTGTCTGAGCACCATTCATGAAAAGTTTCAGTCTGGCTTCCGCAAACATCACTCATCATACGAAGACAGCCTTACTGAAAGTGTCCAGTGACATCATGATTTTGGCTGACTCGAATCCCGATTTCCAGGAGGTTCTGTCGTGTGTAGTTGGCGTAGGCTAATGTACAAAAACAAATTAACAAAAGGTGCCATTGGGTTAAAATATAGCACTGAAGGAAAGAGACGTGAGCCGCGGTACAAGCATGCGCCGCCATCTTGATTATTAGATGCATGGATAATAATCTCAAGAGCATTTTCCTAAGTTTAGAGATCTTTCTAAATTGAAGGAAACAGTTTTTGGTCCGTTTTTTGCAGTGTTGTACTAGATCAGGGGTCGGGAACCTATGGCTCGCGAGCCAGGTGTGGCTCTTTTGATGATTGCATCTGGCTCGCAGATCGACCGGTCGATCGCGAAGCTGTTGCGAGTAGATCGCGTGATTTAATAACATATGATATAAGAAAATAGTAAAGAGAGCTCTGATTGGCTGCTGTGCATGTCAATCAAATGGTTATTGTTCCGATTGGTTGAAAATTTGATTGACATGCACAGCAGCCAATCAGAGCTCCTGCCTATTCCACTGAACGCACGGAAAAGATCATATGAATCGAGAATAAAAAGAGCAAAACGTGCGACAGTCATTTTACGCAATTCAGAAAAACGATATAGAATTATAAGCTTGTTTTTTTTAAATAATATATCGAACAAAATAATGCGCGTTTGATCGCTTCAGGTTCTTCTCTACGAGAGTCACAGAAACATGACGTCAGGTCCATCAAAGTTAAGCTGCAGGTTTCAATGAAAGCGCAACAAATGCTGGTTTTCCTTTTGTGATCGCGGTCCTTAAAACACACTTGCATTAATACACCATCACATGATGACTATTTGTAAATTACCTTTATCTCACGAATATAATAAGAATACGCAGAAACACAAACACGTTAAACAGGTGCAGGTGAGACACACTTTCTAATGACGTCAGAGACGATCAGACAAAGCGATGATGATGTGAAGTTACTGATGAACAGTTTTATTCTCGTTAAACTTCATCTGAAATTTAATTAATCCACTTGTGTGATTCATATCAGACATGTTTAAAATTAACAAATATAAACTGTTAGTTTGAATTCATGTTTTCATTTGTTTTTGTTTTTTCATGATCACAGAAATGGAGAAATTTTAGTCTTGTGCTTCATTTAAATATGATCGGCATATAGAAATGGAGACATGGAAAGGGATGAACCTGTCTGAATTCTTTGTTGATTTTGATGAACAAAGGAAAAGGGCTTGAATTCGTGTCAAGCACAGATTCTTACATCTGAATATTATTTATATGGCTCTCACTGAAATAAATTTCCAAATATTTTGCTTTCATGGCTCTCCGAGTCAAAAAGGTTCCCGACCCCTGTACTAGATACTTGTCTTTGTCAAATACAATACCCAGGTTTCTCAGGCTCAGTTTGACAGACTGGCCAAGTACTGACACAACCCTGGAACCTTATCATCAGGCACAATCACCAGAGTCTCAGTTTTGTCCACATTAAGTGTTTTCACGTCAATGAAGTTATTATGTCATCAAGTCAAATAAATAATGACTATTCATTATTTTACTGCAAGTACAGATAACAAGCCTACCACAGCTTCCATTATTTTTCTGAGGAAGTAAGGCCCACCTATATGGACAAAAGTACCCAAAGATTCAAACCTTGTTGAAAGTCCTTGGTATCATCATCATATTGTTCCGTTATGAGAGGTATATGATGGAGACACTTGGTGTGTCAGGATTGGTTGAATGAGTCTCTGATCTAAACTTTAGTGGTGTTTTGTTGTAGGACTTCTCATAATTTAAATAAAACTGTGGACCCCAGATACTGAGAGCACCCTGCAGGACTGCTTTTAACAGACAAACTGGGGTGTATAAGGATGCAGCCACACTGAAGGACTCTTCTGTCTGTGTTGAGAACATCATGTCCACAATAAAAGTCACAAAGTTCCCTAATCAGAAGCCCTGGATTAATGCCACATGCTACATGCCTGCTCTCTTGCATTCAGGTCAGGTAGTGAGGCGGAGTACAAAGCTTCCAAGTACGAACTAAGGAAGGCCATCACAATGGCTAAGAGGCAGTATAAGAGAAGCTGGACAGCTTCTACTCCTCTGCCGACTCCGGGCAGATGTGGCATGGCCTGCAGCACATCATAGATTATCAAACCATCGCCAGCACTATATGCTCCACAGACAATCTGGCAGATGACCTTAACACCATTTACACCAACTTTGAGAATTCAAGCCACATAACAAAGGGGCAGCACAAACATACCTGGACCCCTCTACCCTCCGATTGACTTTATCACCAGACCAGGTAAACAAGACACTGAGGAAAATCAACCCCCAAAAAGCAGCTGGACCAGATAACTTCCCTGTCTGGGCCCTCAGAGCATGTGCCAACAAGCTGGTTGATGTTCTCACCTCTATATACAACCTTTCCCTCAGCCAGAGTATTGTTCCAACCTGCTTCAGGACCACAACCATCGTCCCCCTCTCCAAGAAAAACCCACCCACCTGCATAAATGACTACAGGCCAGTAGCACTCACTCCGATCATTATGAAGTGTTTTGCAATTGGTGCTGGCCACATTCAGAGAAGCATACCAGACACACTGGACCCCTATCGTATGCCTACCGGTCTTACAGATATACCTAAGATGCCACTGCTGCTGCTGCTCAATTATTCCCTCGTCCACCTGGAAAATCAAGACTCAAGGATGCTCTTTATTGACTACAGCTGCGCCTTTAACTCTCGGTCTGCACCCCACCCTCTGTGACTGTCTCCTGGACTTCCCTTCTAGCAGGCCCCAGTCAGTCAGGATTGGAGACAAGACCTCCCTGAATATCACCACTAACATCGGTGTCCCACAGGGATGTGTCCTAAGCCTCATCCTCTACACCCTGTTCACCCACGACTGTGTTGCCTCCTACAAGGACAACATCATACTTCAATTTACAGATGACACTGCAGTGATAGAATGCATCACTGGCAAGGAAGAGGTGGCCTACAGGAGGGAGGTGGCCGGTCTGGTGTCGTTGTGTGAGGACAACAACCTCACCCTCAACACCGACAAGACAAAGGAGATTATAGTGGACTTGAGAAAGGAGAGGAGGCCTCACCAGCCACTGTGTATCCGAAAGCTTAAAGTGGAGAAGGTGAGCAGCTTTAAATAACTGGGCAACCACGTCAACGAGGATCTTACCTAAACACTTAATACCACACAGCTGGTCAATAAGGCAGCAACAGTGGCTTTATTTCCTAAGGAGGCTGACAAAGTTCGGCATGTCAACCGAGATCCTCAGGAATTTCTACAGCTGCGTTGAAAGCATCTTGACCAGATCACCAGAACTGAACAGAGTCCACAGTAGACCTGCCTCCATCCTCAAGGATCTCACCCACCCCCAGCAAAGACTGTTCACACTCCTGCTAGAGGTACAGTACAAGCCAAGACAGAAAAACTATTTTTTCCTAACCACCATCGGACTTCTCAACATTAAATCCACCACCTACCTCATGCCAACAACAATGAACTTTTACTTTGTTTTTAGCTGTTTTGTTGTTGTGTTTTTAGTTTTCTCTTCTCTTTTTTAAATGTATGTATATATTTATACTGTGCTGTATTTGGGCAACAAAGTAAGAATTTCATGATACAGAGAACTTTACTGTACCATGACAATAAACGCTTTGAAATGAATTGAATTAAAGAGTTAATACAGGGAAACGTATGAGGATCTGCGTTATAATCTCATCCATGATTATGAAATCTGGAGCCAGAACAAGATTTAGCATACAAGCAGCCAAAATAAGTATTCCTACTTATTATCGGACTTTTTATTTTTGACTACTATAAGCCGATTGTGTGAAAATAGAAGTCTACATATTCCCTGGTACATTTAATTAACAAGTTAGCGCAGCAGTAATAGCATGTTAAATATTTTTAGATGAAACATATTTTTATTTCACATTCTTCCTTGAAATGTTACTCATAAAGGCGTGTTGTATTGGAATCCTCCCAAATGAGCTGTTTCTCCTTGGAAAAGATGCTGCCTCCGCTGCCTGACTACCATAAGCTAAGGAGAGGGAAGTAAAACCCTTCTACAGTTACTCCTAATTGTTCCTTATTGACAACAATCAAATATGCTTGGTCTGGACATTTTGGATACAACCACAGTATTTGGAATTCCCTATCTTGTGCTAACTGGTGTCCCTATAGACTGTCAGAGATTAAAGCCTTGAGTCATAAATGTCTTGCTCTGTGAATGAATCACCGGAATGTATGAAGATGAGACCTTTTTGAACAATAGCTCAACAAATGTGTACAGTCACTGGCATAGAAAGGTGTAAAATGGATATGTTGAATTGATTTACATCAGTCTGTGAAAGGAACTCTGATGCGGTAGTGTGATGTCGCATTTTCAACTCCTGATATATTTTATGTGTCTGCTGGGCTCTATATCGCCAGCTCTCTAATCTATTATCTGTCGACTCCAGGAAGGACGAATGGAAGGTGAATGAGGGTGAATGTGGTGTCACAGCCACTATTATCAGTGTCTGCTTCCCAAAATACTTGGCTGATGATTATGTCTGAATGTGTGCAGCCTAAAAGGGATAAAAGATTGCACGAATGATATAGTGTTTTGTTTTACATATTGCATATTGATTGTTTATATAAAAAAAAGTTTAATTTAAGTTTAAAAAAAGAAACATATTTATTTCCCTACATTGTTATTTAAAATGTAATCTTTATTTTTACACAATTTTAAATATGATCATAGAACAAGTTGTTATAATTTAGTGAACTTTTCATTGTTCAATCAAGCTTTCACTGATACAGAATCCCCTCCCTAATACATGTACAAAAGTATTTACAATATACGAAAACAATTTGTGCCAACATATTCTGATTAGTCACCAAAGGCTGCTTGTTAAATTTTCAGTCCAAAAATGAAAAGCTTTGAAGAGAGCGTTCAAATAAATTGATTAAATGAATGTGTTAAAAAAAAAACCTGACCCTACTTTAGGTTACATTTAATTATGTGTTAACTTAATTAAGTGCTTATTATTAAAGTACCAGAAATTACTTTATTTTTTTTAAATACATATTAGACTCAGTTTTTATCTTCTTATGAGTAAAGTTATTAGAAGGTTCACTGTAACTGTTTTATATATACAGTATATATATATATATATATATATATATATATATATATATATATATATATATATATATAATATAGCAGCATCAATTAGATTGATGAGGGAAAAATTAATATGCCCTCACACAAAAACATTTCTTGACTTTCTTATTAATCTTCAGCTGTCCAACTTAATAATAATAATAATAATATCAATGGTTCCTGTTGATGTAGCGACGGGCTTGTTGAAATTTGGAGCAACCGTATCTGTAGTGTTGTTCTTGAACTTTAAAGACCAAAATGGACTATTGTACATAGCACCACATTTGCTCTAATATCAACATTAAACAATTTGTATAATTGAAAATGATAGAAGTAAATGTTGTCAATCAAATCAAATGATTTGTTCTGAACTACTTTTCTTCATTGTAAAATAATGTCAGTTCACAATGACATCTCCCAACCTCTTTGGTGGAGGTAATGAATGGTCTAATCCAATCATTTTCACTCAATTTTATATGAATTATATTAAAGAAGGTATGCATTAAAATGTATACATACAATATTTTGGGTTCCCTACAGATTCACACTTAAAGATGTAACTGCTGATAGATGCAGCAAATCTTCACAAATGTGGAAAAGATGTATAAAAGCATATTTGCTTTATCCTTTTGAAATGAGTAGAGAGGAAATATGCTTGCAAGAATGATGACATTTTTTCGCACATGTCTAGATGGCTCATGGTTACAGTAATGTATAAAATATTCAACAAATGTTGTCATTAATGTCAATAGAGAAACACATTTCACTTTCCCTCTGGTAACTTTGCCTCATTATTTGTGCCAACAGATTCCAGTGATGACAGGAGCCTTCATGGATTCATCGCCATTAGATGACTACAGCACTGATCACTCACTGTTTAACTCATCTGTTAGTGTCCATGCAGCATCCATGGCAGCACACATCCCACCTGAAGAACCACAGTCCCTGTCCAGAGACGCAATTTGGCTTTGGATTGCAATTACTGCCACCATAGGGAACATAGTTGTTGTGGGTGTCGTGTATGCATTTACATTTTAAAAGGATCATCTATCTATGTAAATTGAACCGATGCCTCCTGAGTTCTATGTGTACGTTTTGAAGCTCTACAAATTCATGTGAAGTCACACAAGAATTGAATAATAGAAACAACATGCGCACATTTGTTTATTTATTCTGAAAAAACATTTTGCCATCAAGTATTTCTCCAATACTGGTATTCTGTAAATTCAGCACTGGCATCTCTGTGAACCATTTATCTAGATTGTGAGAAGTACGAATAAATAAAAGTGTCAAGATAGCGTGTTTCTTAAGTATGTTGGCTGAAGAACACTGTAGCCTAGGGCCTACATTGAAAACGGGTAAATGTTCTCTTCAGATCATGTTGTATAAATGGACCATGAATAACTTTGTTGTTGTAAAGGTCAAAGATTTAAGGTTGCTGTGATTCTATATTTGATGAGTTTAGAAGAAATTGTGACCTTGATGTTGTCAGTGACCACAATGTACATCCACTTGAAAATGTATTTTCTATTGTAACAATTGCTTAATTGTTACATGGGTGAAACCCCACTTTTGTAATGTATTATTTTGTCAATATATTTTAATAGACATTGTAAATGACAAAGTGGCAATTAAAACAAATGACAAATGAACAGCTGGAGAGTCATTTTTCCTACAAGGATTTCATTTTATTATCCACTCTGAGAGAATGTAGTGCAACGCTTTGCTAAGGACTGGTGATGGCAGCCAGATAACAGCTTTCAAAAAAACACAAAAGGATGAAAAAATTACAATACTCTTAAACCTCCCTGGAGGTGGTAACAATACATGATCCACTATTTATCTATGTAAATGAAGCATTAGAGCAGCAGCAGAGCAACCAAGAATAGTTAACAATCAGCAGGATCACAATTCAACTTTCACAGCCGTGGCAGTGAAGCTGTTATTGCCGATAGTCATGCTCTGGTGCTATAGATTATTGGGAGTTGCCACAAATTACAAATGGATTGTGTGATTTTCTCACATTTTTGATTGAGGCAACCATGTTTGTAAAGTTCAACCAAAGATTGATTTATAATTACAAACAAAATAATGAAGTGAAATTTTTTGTTCCATGTTGTTGAGATGCAAAGTTATTCAATCTCTATGTAAGATTACAAACAAGAATGCACAATATATTACATTTAAAATGTATATTATAAGCAAACCTTTAAACATTAAACCATCCCATGTTGTGTTTTCTCTGGTTTTAGGTTTTGGATTATTTATAAAAAATAATGAATCAAAATACTTGCATTGTTGTGTGTGTCTTTTCTTTTGCATACTAGATAATCTTGCATCTTTTAATCACATGGTTGCTGGTATTTAAATCCATTTTCTCTGAAATGATGGAAAAGGTTTGGCAGTTAAGACGCTCACAGGAATTAAAACAGAATGAGAATCAAAGTAAGTGAATAAAACATGTCTGCCAACTACGCTAATGGAAGTAAAACAACAGAAAGCATCAGAAGAGTGACTAACTGAAATCATGTGGGTCATGGAAATAAATATCAAGATCAAGTAACCAACGCAACCACTAATGTTCAAACATAACACATACGTGATAAGTAGTTTAGATATAGTTTTAAAGTTCTTATCACCCAACTTCTTTTCTTCACACTATGTTTCACCTTTCACCCACTTATACGTTCGCAGATTTGCACACACACTGGAAGATAGCCGCTAAGACCTACTGTTTGATGGACATGATTAGGTTTACAAGCTGGAATGTTTATGGGCTTGGAAATCAGGAAAAGTGATAAAATTCAAAAATCAAAACTAACAAAACTAAACACAGACATCTGGCTTTTACAGGTTGATTCAAGAAAGGTAGTATTGCGATCTCATAATTTCCCACACATCTTTTTAGTCAATTTCAACTCCAGGCAAAGAGGCAATAGACTGCAATCTTAATAAATAATACACTTTAATTCACATTTAAAACTTCAATCTCAGACCACTAAGGTAGATATGTCATAATCAATTTTTCCTTAGAGAATAAACAAGATATGACCATAGTTAGTGTGTATGGGCCAAACAAGGAAGACCTGAGCTGTGTCTTTAATTGCATACTTGCATACTCAAAGTTAGTATTTTTAGTGCATAGGTGCGTCTCAATTCTTACTACGCGAAATTTAGTGCACCATGCATACTAAATTGGCGTACTAAAACTCCCAAAAAACTGAGTATGGTTCGATGGATACTATCTACCCGAAACAGCTGCCATCTTAGTGACGTTGACTTTGTAAACCAAAGTTACGTCACTACCACTCAAATGGAGTCGGCAAAGGAAATAGTTCAGAGGAACGCCCCCTCGGTTCATTTTTTGAATTACATTTTTTATTTTCTAGCCAGAAAAGAAAAACCAAGGCCTCGATGATGGGTCCCCAGCCATGGTCACTCGCCAAGGGCAACCATTAGGGCATTGAAAGATGCCCTAGAGAGGCGGAAGTCCGGACGGGGGTCGGAGGCCGAGCATTCAAGTCTGCGCCTGATCATCAAACAGTTATGGTTTGTTGTCTAGCCAGTTTAGGAAAAAGTAAGTTAGTAAATTATATTTGTACATTTTCCAGACCAGGGTCACAAAGCCCTTAAACAATCAAAACAATACTCACTAAAATATATGCTTAAAGGTCATGACACCACCAAGACAAACATAGGAGTCTCAGAAAATCAAGGAAAATCCTGCATTAATAAAAGTGTTTTTAAGCTTTCTTGAAGGAGTCAGTAGAGAGAGGAAGATCGTTCCAATGCTTAGGAGCAACAGCTGGAGGGATCTCTCCCTTCTGGTCCTGAACCGTGTGCGAGGAACCACCAGCAGGTTCATGAATAGCTCTGAAAGTAAGAACCAGAATTTTAAAGTTGATCGTGAAAGAAACTTGCATCCAGTGAAAAGATTTAAGGATCGGAGAAATGTGAGTTCTTCTACTAGACTTGTGGGTCATCAGGGTGAACATCAGCGGGCTCAAGCCGGTGCTCACAGCGATGACTCCTGATGTATTGTTGCCTCCACAGACAGACTAGGTTCTGTTGGTAAGAGAGTCAAGCAGCCACTTGCACAAGGGGGTGTTGCATACCAGGTTCTGGGGGATAATGGGGTTGAATCAGCCATGAGAAAATTAAAGAAGAGAAGCTTTAAGAAAACGTATGGGCAGTTCTTAAGAGGCAAATCAGAAAAGTAGTATTCTGTATAATGTTGCTCAATAGGACAGAGGTAGGCAAATCCTGGGAACAAACATTTATTAAAAAATATTGTGATTCACTTATTTGCACATGCTGGGGAAACTTTTCCACACTTGAAGGAAAATATGTGAAATTAAGTTAGATAGTGGCTTTGTGCTGTCTGACAAACTATCTGGTGTTGCATCACCACTACTGCTCTCTCTGTTGACTTTATTTTTCAAAGGGGATTTGGGTTTGGACTCTATAATCCTATTCGCACCGGATAAGTTTTACCTGTTGAGCTTTTGTGATTTGTAAATTATGCACCACCTCTGTGTTATTTTAAGTACATTCTCACGGGATAAGCGACGTCTGTAAAATAGGATACTTGATGACTTAATTGCTTGACAAAATTACATTTATCACTTATAGAAAGAATATAAACTGTCAAAATGTCAATTCTGGCAAAAATCAATTGTCTACTCATGATGACTCACATCACTCCCAACTGTTCTTGGTTCAAATCTCTAATCCCTGCAGTAACAAATTCTGCTTTGAAAAATAAAACGCTGAGAATAAAATTACAAAGACAAAAACCACAGGAGGCAGAAGGTGGACTTGAAGATCCAAACTTGGAACTTTATCATCTTTCCTACCTGCTAAAATATCTAACCCATTGACCCAAAGTCTGACTCTTACTGGCTTGACACAGAATAATCTTATTGTAACAGCCTATTGCTATCAGATCTTCCATTTATCACTCAGACTATTAAAAATCACCAATGTTTTAAGACCTGAACTGAATCAGGTACTGGAGTGATGCCCAATCTTAAGTGTTTCCAAAACAAATTTACCCAAAAACTAATAGATATTGTGGTGTTTAAAATACTGTACGTTGCTTTATATATTTCCATGTCTATTTTTATGTTAATCTTTAAAAACTGGACCGTTTTTTGGTCAAAATTAGCACATTTCCTTAACAATAGGTTATAATGTAAGAAAGGTTACAGCACGACAATCACACATGTGAATCTCTAGAGCAGTTACATCCATTGGATTCCTCTTCTGTGTGTGTTGGTTTGGACACTACAAACACTAAAATGATAATAACACCAGCATTAGAAAATCATTACATTAAACTTTACTAATATAAAATCCTGCTAAGAAATAATGACCTTTACAACAATAATTCTAACTGGTGTCATTTCCTTGTGTCCATGTACAGCAACTTAACAATGTGACGATACAAAATATATTTTTGCCTTGCATAAGAAGGCAATCTGTCTTTTCATGTCCTTCCTGGAAACAGGGCTGTGCTCTGGCCAGCTCAGTTGTTCTCCCCACTTACCAGCAGCGTGAGTGGAGTGCTTCCTTGGTGATTATAACATAAACTGTTGTCTGGAGATGTTCACTTGTGCTTCTGCTCTGTATCCTTCTTTTGGTGGTGTTTGGGATTAAGTAGAGAGGTTGTTTATCGATGACTCAACTAGAATTTTGATCGCTATCTAATATTTAAAATGAATAAATAAATGAAAGGATAACATCAAAGCTTCCACAATAAAGCTGTCATTGTCACACTCATACCTTTAATTAAGCTGTCTAATATTATCAAGAATCACCACATGTTATGTTAGATTTTATAAATACAAATGTAGTCAATATAAACGTTATAAAATACATATTTCGCTAAACAAGGCATTTACTTATTAAGTGTACTGTAAATACAATTATTATTTGTATTATTTTTTATTTACAGATGTGTCTCTGACCTTAAAATCCTTTTGATCTGTCTTTTTCAGCTCTGAATTATTACAATTTGTGTGATGAATAGGATTTTAGATAGATGAACTTTATTGATCCCTCTGGAGTTCTTCTTTGGGAAATTGTTTTTCCAGCCTGCTAGCACACAGCAACATAGACGATAGATTCATAGAAAAACAAGAACAAAGAGCAATAAAAAGAAAGATGACACAATTTAAATCCAAAGAACATAGACCAAAGCATGTAAGATATTTCCACTAACATATGTGTCTTATTCAACAGACATCTTCCTCATCCTCCACAATCTTAAGGAAAACTAATTTCTGGAAATGTTTTACAACTCTTTTCACGCATGTATTATGTTATAGATCCGAGCCAATACATTCAATCTTATTGTAGGTGGACAAAAAGCATTGTTAACCTATCAGAAGAAAAGTTTCATCGAGAGTGAATCGTTGACGTCACAAGCATTTCTTTCTGGCTACTCAACACTGCGAAATTTAAGAATGTGAAAAGTTTGGATTTTTTTCTTTTAGGAAAAACCGACCACCCACACGCTTTTGTGGACTTTGCCAATTCTGGATGCCAATAGATAAGGTGTCTTAACAAGCTTCAAATCAGAATTTAAAATACATAAAATCAATGTTAAAATGTGAAATAGAGCAAACAAAATGCATTTAATGATGAGAATAAAATATAAACAAACATGGAGTTTAATTAGTAAGAAAAAAGGGAATTATTAAGAATATACTTATTGGTATAGAAAGATCAAGTTATTCTTAATGTGTTGTTGTATAAATACAGTAACACTTTCTTCGAAAGGCTTATGGATAATAAGCATACGTTTAAGAAAAAAGGAAAAGTGAAGCAACGAAAAATGCTGGGTGCAGTTTGGTCAACATAAAAAGTTTCAAACAATAATAATTTTAACGAAAACAAGAACAAAACAAACTTGGTAATTGGCTACTGGACAGTGTATCCAAAATATCAAAACTAAAGTGCAATTCGTTTAGGGCCTGACTTGTTAATTTTGGGTGCCACTGATCTTTTTCGGTAAACAATTCATTTTCTCTAGCACTAAAGCACACGAAGGGAAAAAAAAGGTTGGTGCCTTTCCAAAGCGGTACTCCTCCACAAAACTCTAAATATCATTTTAAGAGTTTTTCTGTGAGCTTATTTTGTCAAACTGTTTATTTAAAAGTCATATAAACTGATCCTTGACGCAAAGGCCAGACCTTCTATGGTGTGAGTGATGAAAATACAAAAAGGTTACAGGAAAAAGTTTTTTGCAACTTATTTATTGCAATTGCATTTCCAGAATGTAAATAACTCTTCATTATAGTACATAATGAGCAAAAACAGGTTTGCTGAAGCAGATGAGGAAATGGGATTACTCCAGGATGTCTGCTGTCCTGCTCATTAGCAGCTCTATCACACTGGTTACTAGTTAACTTGACACAACCATGAATCATTTATCGACTACACGTTTTGGTGAAAGCTGTTTATTTTATCAGAAAAACAGAACAGTATTGCTGAAGGGCAGAGCAACCGTTTACACAGCTTAAGTCAAACTTCAAAGAAAGTCATCTGTGTGATAGGCTGATATAGGACGGCAGTGAGGTCAACTACACCGCACACTTATGTTGGGTGACCTCAATTTATAATGAGTAGGGGGTCCTTCTGAGCTGGAAAGAAAAAATAAGAGCTTATGACGGGGTGCTGTTTGAGCATGTTAAATAGAAATGGTGTTTTTAAACCTAGATATTGGATAATCAGATGTTTGTGGGTCTTACAATTAAATCAGAAGATGATTTGTAAAACTGAATATGTAGAATTGTTTTTTATGGCAGATTATTCTACTTTAGACTCGAAGATTAAAGACAAGATAATTCCAGTTAAAGTAGTGCCAATTTTTATTAGATTGCATTTTTTTTGTGTTTAAGACCCTCTCATGTCCCAAGTGTAAACAGGTTTGTCAACCGATGTCCAATGACCAAAAATGTCAAAAAACTAGGTTTAAGTAAAACCCTCTCTCTATTCTGAGCAAATGACTGTTGTAAACCAAGCAATTGACAAGGAGATGTGGAGTACATAATTCTATTGCCACATTTTTAAAACCATGACGCACTGTTAGCTGATATCATCTAAAAGTCTATAAGCAGGATAGGCCCCTTTAAACTACAAGATCAGTAAATAAACATGTATTTATAAAATAACTAACAATTAACAATATTATGAATTAAATTAATCAGAACTTTATTTATGTAAGAAAGTATGCTTTATTTGTACAAGTAGAACTACTTTACAGTTTACAGTACAGACACTTTATGTTTCGTTGTCAAGTAAAAATAATATGAATATTCATTTTTTTTTTTTTTTTTTTTTTACTGTTGCTTCATTTTCCTTAATAGTTGTGTCTAGAAAAGCGCTCTAAAAATATAATTTACTTACTAACTTACATGCTAAGTGATTCAGAAACAGGAATTCGCTTCCTTTGATTCCCAGACGATCATGGTGGGTTCTTTAAGCCCTTTATATTGTGTTTCAATCTAGCATCCGCTTGGTCCTGCTGCTGCGTTTTGGAAGGATTTAAGTGATTTTTTATCGTCCATTATTAAAATGGAAGCTGTTTTTATTCTTGGAGACTTTAATCTTCACATTGATGAAAACACATCTTGCTCTGCTAAAGAGCTTTTTACTTTGACTGAAGCCATTTTGAGGAACACGTTTCCAAAAAGGCCACCTTTTAGACTTGGTTTTCACACTTGGCCTGGAAATTTCTAATGATTCCATCAAATCCTTGTGTTCAAATACTGGATCAGGTGGTACCTGTTTAATCGAACACTGACAATTCAGAAAAAACAGTGCCCTTGGACAAATTAAGATCTCCTGAGTCTGAAGAGTCTATGTCAAAAGACTGAGCGTCTCTGGAAGTCCACTAAACTTTAGGTGCACAGAATTCACCTCAGGGAACTGATGTCCTCATTCAATGAGATGATGGAAAATGCGACATCTGATCACATATGGAAACTGGTAACAGTAAAAAAGAAAAACGCCAGAGTGTTGTTTGACATGAAAAATTCTCTTGTGTGTCCTGCTGCTCCAATGGACTCTGTCTTCTGTGAAGCTGACAGCAAAGCATTGTTTGTGATTTTTCACTTAAAAAATGAACTTTGTGTGAAACCCCTGCTGTCACTGAGCCTGTCTCCAGCCTGTGGTCCTTCTTTAGACCTGTGACTCTGGCTGATATATGGCACTGGTGAGTAAGACGAAACCCTCCTCTTGCTCTTCTGACGTCTTTCTGTGTAGGCTCTTTATTAAAGTGTTTGATTTAATTGTCCCCTGCGTTACTATAATGGTAAACCTCTCCTTTTCTACAGATTTTTTTTCCCAATGCATTTAAGCATGCCTTTGTGGAGCCTTTACTCAAAAAGTCAGACTTACCTTGGTAATTTCAATCAATGAGTGGGACATGATACGTGACTTTGTGGACTGGAGTGAGAGGAACCACTTGCAGCTGAACACCTCAAAGACCAAGGAGCTGGTCTTGGACTTTGGGAGGTCCAGGACAAAGCCACGCCCGGTGTCCATCAGAGGCAACGAGGTGGAGATAGTTGACAACTATAAGAACCTCGTTGTGTGGCTGGACAGTATATTGGACTGGACAGGACGAGTGTCAAGAGGTTGGACAGGTTGATCAGAAGGGCTGGCTCTGTGGTTGGCATGAAGCTGGACTCGCTAGTGACAGTTGCTGAGAGGAGATCACTCGACCAACTACTGTCAATCCATCCATTCATCCATCCATCCATCAAGAAGCAACGTAAGACCTTTTCATTTGTGCAGGCTTTTTCCTAATTTTCTGGGACTCCAGTGTTTGTCTTATGTTGTCTTGGCCTTATAGCTATTGATTTTTACTAAACTATTTTTTACTTACTTACTTACTGAACTTTAATCAAACAAAAAAATTGTGGTGAGTTTGTTTATTTTGAATTGAAGACTCATCCACACATAATTATCTGATTTTATCCTAATCTGATCAGATATTTGTAAGTGTATTTTTTAAAACTATTTATCATTGGATCCTGAGTCAGCATTAAATAAAGTGTCAACTCACATTCCTGTGAAATGAGCCAGGAGACAAAGCAGTGATCGCTGGCCAGCGGAAAATGACGTCACAGTGATCATCTCTGCTCTGGATATATAAAGGTCATCAGTCTGCTGCTGCTGCTCACTTCACTTATTGGTCGGGACTATCCGGATGCAACATCTGGGAAGATAAGGTGAGCCTTTCATGTGTCTATAACATAGATCTGGATATTTTCTAAACATCAAAGTTGCGTGTTGTTACTGAAATGTCTCTGTTTATTGTTAATGAAGAAACGTATTTTCCACCTAGACCTGGAAGTACAGCCAAGACAGTGTCTGCTCACAAGAATGTTTAAACAGTCTTGATCTGCTGTAGAGGGATTTAGTTTTAAATCTTACTACATTTCCTCAATATGAAATTACTCAAATGTAGATATAAGTTGAGTTGTCTCCACAAACGTATATCCAAGCCAGACACTACTGAAGTTATGATGATGTAACGATGAGGAAATCTCCCGCAGGTCCTGATGGCCAATGCAACAGACGTGGTGGTCCCGAGTTTCGACCCAGAACTTGACCTGTGTGGCAACTACACATCCGCCTGGCTTTGGCTGTCAACTCTACAGCCCGGCTTCCTGGGTCTCATTAGTGTGGTAGGGTTTCTGGGTAACAGCATGGTTCTGGCAGTGTTCTGCCTGCAGAGGAAGTCCTGCACAGTTGCCGACATCTACCTAGGGAACCTGGCAGCTGCAGATGTGGTGATGATGTCTTGTCTTCCAATTTGGGCGTACACCATCCACCAAGGCTACCAGTGGGTCTTTGGAGAAATCTTGTGCAAGATGCTCAATGCTGCCATCTCTATGAACTACTTCTGCAGCGTGATGTTCCTCACTTTGGTCAGCTTGGACCGCTACCTGGCCTTGGTGAAGCCGATGAGCTCCAGCCGTCTGAGAAGACCCACATGGTCCAAACGGATCTGCCTCCTCATCTGGATCCTTGGCTTTATTTATACATTTCCAACACTGATTTTCCGCACAGTCTCATTTGTAGAAGATCCCGGGGTGAATGCTTGCATACTAGTGTATCCACATCCTATATGGAGGGTGCACCATAACATTACAATGAATGTAATTGGATTCCTGATTCCGGTCCTGGTTGTGTCTGTGTGCAGCTTTTTCATTGTGTCTGTGTTGAGAGATGGACAGACCAGCCACCTTAATACACGGAGGACAGAGAGGAAGGCCAGTCGCCTGGTCCTAGCTGTGCTGGCTTTTTTCCTTTTCTGCTGGACCCCACACCAGGTCATGCGCTTTCTGGACACACTTGAGTACTTTGATCTCATCCCAGGTTGTCTTTGGGGTCATGTCTTGGACGTTGGAATACAAGTGTCTACATATCTAGCATACAGTAACAGCGCTATCAACCCCTTCCTGTTCGTCATTGTAGGGAAGCATTTCAGGAGGAGATCTTTGGAAGTGCTGGGTAATATTAAAAGACTAGGATCTAAAGACATGACCAACCAAACTGTCAGCATTACCTCGGTCAACAGGGTCAACGAAAGACACCGTGTGAGTGTTGTCAATCTTGAGAAAAATTCTCTGTTTCCCAAAAGCTTAAGATAATAATAACTCTCAGTTTGGACATCAGGAATGCTGATCTGTGCATTCACATGTTTTCAGGGATAACAATAACATATGTATGTAAACATGTGTATAAATAGTGGTTTAAAAGCAAAACTGCTAATGTAGAGAGCAACATATGCATTGTTTTAAAATATTGTCTTTTTTGTTGTTTTGCATTTTCATCCATTGTAAATTATGACTTACCTTGTAAATAATTATTTATATATATATTGCATTGTTGTGAAATAAAACAGTACGGATGTATTTATAACCGTTTTGTATTTATTTAACATTTTTGTTTTAAAATATTTCAATGGTAAGTTAAGTAAATATAGGTTGGTTTTCATTGACAGAGAGGTGCATCAGTAGTCACGTGACAGCTTTTTGCTAGCCCGCTTAACTTTTATCATATTTTAGGTGGTTATCTTTGGTAAACTCTTTTCTGCAACATAAGTAATCCTACATCATAGAGGTCCCTGGCTAACTATCAATTAGGTGAACTACGCAGCAGCCTTCTGGTTGTGGGAATAATATTTAATTATAAATACATACAACATTTCTACACAAGGAACCATCTGATAATTTTTGTGTTATTATACGTGATATAAAGTTAATAAGTATTTTGCCAGATATTAAAAATTACATTAACACAAATGTAATACTATAATCGTGAGAGATCCTGACTATTTATAATATAAATGTGAAATTATCACATGTTAACGTAAAGGAGGTAACTTTTATTTATCACAAAAATTTCGATTGGTTTAATAAACACTTCACCAACTTTTTGAAAGGAATCCTGTTTATATCTGGACGGATTGACATAATTGTTTTTCTGAGCCAACATAAACATTTGATTTGAGATATAAATGAGTGTAAAGAAATGTACCTAGGATTTGGGGAATCCAGATTGAATACATGGTTAAAGTGATCCCTAAACATATTTGGTAAATGAAACAAGCACTCCCTCTTGTGGGGAAGTTGTTTCATCGCTTGGTGCGCTTAGATGTATAGACACATTTATTTACATTCGATTCCTTATTATTTAACCAATGAAGAATCGGTTTTGGGAGAAGGTGTTATTTATGCTGCTACACTTAGAAAATCTTTATGTGCAAGTGAAACGTGTTTAATTATTAACAGTGATCAGTTTATAAAAGATAGCCCAAACCACAAACGTATTAAATGTATATAAAAATTACACTTTTACTATATATAGAATATATACCTCTTTATTTCAAGTTTTAAGGTATGGTCAAGGAGAATTCCTTAAAACGCATTTTACTACATTTTTTAAAACACACAATTGGTAATCAATGTATCAAAAGATCAAATTTAAAGAAAGTATATTCGTTATCTTAAAAAAGGCCATAGCATATGTTGGAAAATTAAAGCAGTACACTTAAAAAGTAGTGATGTCTGTATTCGAACACTAATTGAGCAACAAACATTAATAGTAATAGTAATTGATCTAAATGACCAGTTACATTAAAACTAGTCTGGTATGTTTGAGGGAGAACAACTCACCATTTCTCTTACCAAAAACCCTTGAAATTTCAAATATCTTTTTTTTGTTTATAATTAAGGCTTGCTCATGCAAAGGCATACACGTTATAGATTTATGCATGTTAACAATATGAAAGCTAAAAGAACAACTAGTATAAATTACTCTGTTCGTTTCTAATAACATGTTTTTTTTTGATCACCTGACCAGAGTAATACAAATATTTATTATGATTTAAATGTAGCATTACTGGTTGTAGGTTAAAAACTAAAAGCAATAAAGTAGTACGATTATCTAGGGCATTAGCAGTAGCAGAATATAAATGTTAAGATATATTTCTTCATTTGTTTACATTTTTATTTCCTATAGTTGATGGAAAACATTGGTTACTGTGAGATATGTGGACTTTGAGGAACTAGATCAGAATCTTCCTCCAGAAGGTTTGCCAGTGCCCTGAAACCAAAATCCATAAATTATGAACAATCAGTATGTAACAAGAAAGTACTCTGAACAAGTCCCACAGCACCTTGAGGACTGCTACCATGGAAACATCTTCACGTGTCAGATGGCCTCATCTTAATCTCAGCCAATCAGATCCACTGCATTTTAAAGGCCATGTTCACTAATAAAGTGCCAATAAAGCAACGTTTATTTTGTTCAAAAACCTGTTTTGACAAATATTATTATTTTAGCAGAGGTAGAGAGATGCCAAAATAAACATTTCCAGCAACTTGACACACAGCAGCAATGATTTTGCCATATTTTCCAAGACAAATAACAAATATGTAATCTCATCTGGTCATTCGAATGGAAAGCTGTGGGCTGTAATGTGTGCTCAAACAGCGTGGTAAGCTGTCGTGTCGTGTGAAATTGGTAGGAAAAACAGTTATTAAAACATTTCACGAAATGACTGAACATGAGGAAAACAGATTAACATAAGGGATTATGCCAAAACAATTGCCCCATGTTGTTTCTTGAACACTTTATATTTATCATTTGTTCTGATTTGATTGCAACTGAGTCACATTGTTTTTTTATTTTGTCCGTCAAAAACCATTTAAATTAGCTGCCCAAAAAAACCCTGCTTCCTGTGAAAGCACCTTTTCCATCATTAATGACATGTCATCCGTGGATGACATTAACGGTTTAGCTGGAGAAGAAGAACTGGCCATCCTAGTTGAAAGGCTTAACACCATCTCTAAAGCCTATGGAATGGAAATCCATGCAGAGAAAAACAAAATCACAACAACCGAGGTATTCTCTCAGACATCAAAGTCAATGGACAGGCACTGGACACAGTGTATAGCTTTAAATATCTCGGAGAACTCGTGTCGATGAAGGATCCAAGCAGGAAGTCCTTGCTAGAATTGCTCAAACAACTGCTGCTCTTGCAAAACTCAAGTCCATACGGAAAGACAAACACATCAGCCTGGCAACAAGTGTAGGACTACTGCCATTACTAGTCATCTCAATCTTTATATATGCTTGTGAAACCTGGACCCTTACAGTTGAGCTACAGAAGAGAATACAGAACATGGAGATGGGATGCAGAGCATGAAAAATACACTTACAGACACATCATGGGTATCTCCTACACCCAACATGTCACAAATGAGGAAGTGCGGTAGAACCTAGGCTATCAGCCCACATGATGACATGCTTACCACTGTTACCAAGTGGAAACTGAGGTAGTTCGGACACATCACCAGATCCTTGGCAATGCTAAGACCAACCTACAAGTAACTGTACTTGGTGGCAGGAGACGGGGGAAACAAAACAAAGATGGGAGGACAATGTCAGAGAATGGACTGAATTGAAACTCAGTCAGGTAATGAGAGTTGCAGAGGACACAGGGATGGAGAGAGTTGGTCAACAGATTATCTGTGGTGCACCAATGACCCGCAGGTGTTATGGGCTGGAGAAGACAATATCAATTAAATGAAAAGTGATGATTCTGTAAAATAAATGTGTTTGTGAAAAAAGGAGACATGATGGTGTGTTCTTTATTCGCAGTGTATCATTAATAACACGGACCGGGGACTACTGGGACATAATTATGGATCCATAAGATTTTGCAAACCAGTTAAGTTCATAAGTGTCCAAAAATAAAAGCTTCTATATCTCTAGTTAGTTCAACATAAAATTGACAGTAGAAAAAAGATTTATGAATTAGCATTTCATTTAAAATGGGATCTCGTCATAAGCTGGTGTGACATTTAAGAAGTTTTATTTTTACCCTTAAAAATCTTTGTTTGAATTATACAGTTTATTGGGGAGACAACAGGATCATTAAATTTACCAAAGGGACACAAATGTCCAATCACACAATGACGTGTGACATAATAATTTATTTATATATAACTTTATATTTATATAACTTATTTGAAGGTATGTTTACATACACAGCACGTGGTCATTATTACACTATTGAGTGTTTAAATTATCTTTAGTACTAATATATATCTGCAAATGAAATGAGAGACAGCAACTTGTGTAACATGTGAAATGAGCAACTCAAGGGGATTCTACCTTAAAGGACATTTGAGTCTGTAAAAGTGATATAGAGATCAGAGGTGCTGAAAAAGTGGCTTGAGACCACTAGCAGAAAACAGTTAAATGCTTAATGGAGTTTGTTCCTGGAGTTATTTTTATTTTTACACTGTTTATAAATTTGCAGCAGATGCATCACAGCTTTTTGTACTCGATGTACATGTACCTTCTGTTAGCTGCACACTGTAGCAGCTGAGACACCTCTGGCAGATTAACGTAGTGAAGAAATAGTATTAATAAAGAAATGTCTGCAACGAGGCGCCTGTGTGGTGATACCTTTGTCTCCCTGCAATAATACCTTTGACTCTGAAACATTGTCCAGCAAATCATCCTCTTTTATCTTCTGTGGTCTCTGAAGAGTTGCTGTGACTGCGGTAGCATAACATACAGATCTTCTTTAGTACTAACTGACATTTTTATTGAGTAAAACAAATTGGTCATTTCTTGCTAATGGTGACCTCTGTCGCCCAAATATACAGTACAGCAAAAAAAAAATTAAAAAAATCTCTGATGAAAAGATTTTATTATATATTTAGGTCAAAATGCATGCAAAATATTTTACTTTAAATTATCTTTGTTTCGGAACATAAGCTCCTTTTTAAGATGTCTGCAAAGCAAAGCAGATTTTCAGTTTCGCAAAAAACAATGTTTATCATTGTATAAACCGAAATAATAAGTAAAAATATATTTGGTTAAAAATATCAATAGAAAGATTTTTCATAATACTGTAGTATTCTGTAGGGTATGAAATAAATAGCAGGAGAACTTCTGTGTGCTTCAACCACGTCTTTAGTTTTCCAACTTCTTCTTCTTCACTGCAATACATAATAAATCATAATTTCGTATTGCCCCCTCCTGGCAGTCATATACATCACACAACACAACATTCCCCCCTTCCTTAAAGGAATGACTTCTGTAACTTAAACACAGAATATTTCTTTTGAAAAGAGCAGCATGCTGTAATACCATATATTCACCATATGACATTTAACAACCATTTCAAAATCAACTGTTCTCATATCAAACAAGTGTACACAGAATAGAGATAGTTTCAACTTAAGGACTTAACAGTAGCGATCTCTTTACAAGAACATGAACCTTTTACTCACACATTATTGTATTATCATTTTCGGGGGTAAGCAAATTATATTAAATCTGGCTTTCTTTTATCTAACAAAATCTCTTAAGCATTGTGGTGCATTCCTTCTTCTCTGATTTGTTCTTGGACCAGGTTGTACATCCATAGGCACCTCAAACCCATCAAATGTTGTTTCAGTGTCTACATCTGGACAACTTAAAGTGTCTTTAGGAAAGAAAGCAAACTTAAGCCCTATTCGCATGGGATTGCATTACCTGGGGACCTCTGTGTTTTGTAAATTACCCCCCCTTCTCTGCTTTATTTTAATTGCATTTGCACGGGATAAGTATTACTGTTATTTGTTGAGGTGTTGCACGGTGGTGGGTTTACAGCCATCCGTTGGGGCCTGTTCTGGTGATTCTGTCGCAGAAATTAAAAGAGCTACCTGAAGAACTGTCATTTTGTTGATTGTGAAATAAAAGTCTAGTTACAGGAGTGTATTTGTCCGCAAATAGACCGTTCTAGACTGATAAAAAGCAAAAAACAAATGACACGAAAAAATGAAACAAAACTCAACATAACATGCGTTTGTTGAGGTGTTGCACAGTGGTGGGTTTACAGCCATCCGTTGGGGCCAGGTAGAAGTTTGACAAATAGAACGTTCTAGACTGATAAAAAAAAAAGCAAAAAACAAATGACACGTAAAAAATTAAACGTGGTGAGATAAAAGCGGAATTTGATAAAACTTGCCCAGATAATGGAACAGCGATATACTGGTTGCACCAAGTACTTGAAAAAATGGAAAGAAAGATATAACTTCGAACCATCCGAAGATACAAATAAAACAGAAGAATTACTCAGATAAGAAAAAACTTTGAAAAAACAAGTGATCACGTGTTAAAACAATGAAGAAGTGTGTTACGTAAGGCCTGAAGACAATGAGACTGACTTGACGAAGACGTCTTACTGGACAAAACCAACAACACCAAGACCAAGGGGCTGCAGGAGGCGCCATCCTGATCCCTGTTAATACTGCTAAGACCGGAAACTCTGACTCAGACAATGACGTGACCAAGACAAAACCCGAGAAGAGAAAAACTAAACCTCTTCCCCGATACCAAAAATACAGAATAACTAGAGCTATGAATAAATGTTTTGTATCCATTTAGACGCATTTGACGTCTCAGTTTTAAACTGTTTTTATTATTATTATTATTATTTTTATATAGAAAGATAAGAGAATAAAGAGAGAGAATGAAGAATGTGTGTGTGTGTGTTCTTGTGGTGCGGTAGGAATGTTATTAAAAGCTACAGAATGTTTTAGACGTTTATAGTTTAGTCATGAATAAAATCTCACTATCTGTGTGCTGCATGAGTGCGTACATGCGTGTTTGTGTGTGTGTGTGTGTGTGAAGGTGAGGGCTCAGCCTTTTTGTTTTAGTAAAACTTCAGAAAACATGTTTTAAAATGTAGTCGATTGTTGTGTTTTGTGTTGTTCTCAACACTTTAATTTGACTTAAATGACACAAAAATAAAGTAAAATGAAATTATTTCATTAAAATATTTAGCCGTTGAACATATTTAAGTCTCGACTGCTGTTTGTTTATTATTTATACTGACAGACGATGTGCTTTCAACAATCTGCATGTTTATACAAAAAAGTGGGAGACAAGGGGCTTTAAGACAACCGCGGGGAAAGATATTATTCACTAAACAATATAAGACACTTTAAATAAAATTGAATTGAATTGAATTGAAATTAAACTTATCATGCAGATGGGTTTCAATATTTTGCCAAAGATTTTTTCAGCAAATTCATTTTATGCAAGATCACAGACGTACCCCTAGAGGACGATTTCCAGAATCCAGTCCTCCATTCCGCACATGGAAGTTATACAGTTAAACACTGTAAACCAATTTGCATATTGTCTGATAATAATTGATGCTTACTCCAAATGGGTAGAAATCTTTCCATCCAAAACACCAGGTGCACTCACGGTAGCAAAAGCTCTCTGTAAACACATTATTCCTACATTTCGAATTCCAAAAATCATCCGAAGTGATAATGGCACACACTCTGTAAACAAAGTAATTAAACGGCTAGCTAACCTTTTCAAGATTGATTTGAAAAATCATTGTGTTTACCATCCACAGTCAGCAGGACTGGTGGAAGAACTAATGGCACCATAGAAAATAAGTTCATCAAAGCAATGAAAGACAGGTCGAAACTGGACTGATTGTATTGAATTAGTAAAACTCAACATGCACATTATCCCAGCCACAGGACAAACACTGTCACCATTTGAAATTTTGTTTGGGCGAGCATTTGGGTTGCCACGACTGGCAACCAATGAGAAGGATGATCCTCCACTCGAAGTCCATGACTTGGCCTATAAGATTAAAAAGGCCATGGATGTTCGTGAACTGAGGCAAGAAAGTGCAATCCAACTGACTCTGTCCAACAGAACCGCCCTGTTCGCGTGGGAGACTCTCTTCATCAAGATCATCAAAAGAAAAACGTGGGCTATCAGTGGGAAGGTCCATATCCTGTTCTCATCACAACACCCACAGCAGTGAAAGTTGAAGGACGAAACTACATTCATTTGAATCACTGCAAACATCGCCCCTCTTCTTTGATTCAACAACAGTGTTCTGATAGACGGAAAGTCTATGCACTGCGACTGCAATTATGGATGCCCTATTCCCCACAGGAAGACCGGTGTGGACCAGAGACAAGAAACTAATAGGTTTGGGAATTATGTTTGCAATAACATTTTCTGTTGTATTGTTTTCCCTAAACTGCATTTTCCCTCAAGTTACTGACACACCTAAGTGATGAAATATTCGACAAAACCCACAGACCAAAACGAGCGCTGCCCACCGGACCTAAGCTTGAATTTATAGAACCTTCTGAAAAAGGGAGACCTCATGGTCACGTAGAATCATTTATCGAAAGCACTGGCACCAGAATAACACTAGATACCCTAGATCGTGAAAACATTGTTCAAATTCCTCTTGACCAACTGCAAACCAGACCTCAAAGTCACTGTTTGTCGCCAACATAATTAATTTCAGAAACAAAAAAATGATTAGAGTACAGACTGCTATCTCACATAGAGGTGGTGAAACAATCGATACATTAATAGAGGGTGAGATAGGTATTTTCACACAACAACTTTTGACTGCCGGTTAAGATTTTGATAAATCTATTACAAAAGACTGTGTGGTTTGAATGCCAGGAAGAGAAGCTGTAAAAAATAATTGATGTCCAGACAAATAAGAAATGTACCATGAATCTAACTATTAGTCAAAAACCTACTTTTACAGGATTATGTTCAAAGTACAGTGATAAACATTTGACTTTGAATTATTCTCTTAGTCCTCCGTAATTTTGGGTCCCCAGAATTGAGAACCGGGTCCAATATGTATGTTATTCAAAAATGAACTGTTCTGGTGGTAAAAATTGCAAGTTTATTGGGAACATTTCTCAACCCTTGTGTAACCATACAATCCCTGTTCCCCAATCCTTTGTCCCAAGCAGAACTTGTTCGCAGCTGTGGTGGTGGCGTGGCGGGTGCCTTCCTCCCAAAGAACTGGATTGGCTCCTGTTCGTATGTAATCGGTTTAAGACACCAAAGCTCCCGTCGCACCTGCCACCTCAGCTCGACGAAGGAAGTGGTCTACCAACTCTCTTGATATCTTTTTGACTGACATACCTCAAGTTTTCCATTTGTTGAATCACAAACTTCCTTTTGCTAGAAAACTTGACTGAAATCATCACCACACATATGGCTAGACAATGACATGCTGCATCATTAATGACTCCCCAGAACCGTATTGCTCAAGACATGATGCTCGCTGAAAAAAAGCTGGTGTATGCCCTTTTTTTGATGGTGAATGTTGTACTTTTGTTCCTATGCACACTGCTAAGAATGGCACTCTCTTGTTGAACTGAAACAGTTCAGAAAGAACCACCACAAAAATTCTGGTATCTCAGTTAACCCAGTAACCGCTTGGTTTACACAGATATTTTATAAGATGTTATGTCTGCAATGGCCGCCGTCCTTGGTATCGTGCTCCTGCTTATGTTTGTCGTGTTGTGTTGCATTCCTCTTTTCAAACTTCTAGCTAATCGACTGCTGATTAACCTGTCCCCAAGAGTGACAGCTCACGTTCAAGCCTACGTTACCCAAGTAATGTACCAGGACGTAACCGGGGATGGGGACTCTGACACCGAAGTGTGACCCCCAGGTATCTTGCAACGCTCACAAGACAATACGTCCCGCCTTCTTGTTTGCAGTAACGAATGTAAGGCGACGAGACAGAGCGGTTGGCACGGTGGTGAGTGAACTCTGCTGGTAGAGTCTCGGCCGGCTGCTTGAAAATGTAACGCCACTCACCCTAACCTACGGTCCTGGTTTTCTCCAACAAATCCTTCTCTACAGCCCTTTTCTGGTAAAAAGGCAATTTAAGAGTGGCTAAATATTTGTATGTTTAAACTCTTGCTCTGTCCCATTCTGTTTCTACTGTTGCTTGTTTTATCCTTTCAAATTTTTTATACTTTCATACTTTTGTACTTTTTGTACCTTTTCATCACCATATATCATTTTTACTGTTTACAACTGCTCCCTAAGTGAGGTACAATTTGATCAACAGGAGGGAAATGTTATAAGAATTTAAGTGATCAGAATGTTTGTCCCTCACAAGTCGGTGCCTCGTGACTGATAAAACTTGTGCATCATTACTGATAAAACTTGTGCATCATGACTGATGAAACCACATACCATGACGTTTAATCCACAAACTGTAGATGGTTCTTTTCTTATTCCTGCCAACCGAAGGTCAACCCCCGCCAGCGCGTGTGCCTTTTCTAATCAACGTTCATCGTATCTGTAAACCTGTTCCAGCCTGGTTGTGGCTGACATAGCTGTGAAACTAAATAAAAAGCGTGAGGGAGACACAGATCGTTGGTGTTCACTGAGATTGTTTGAGCGTGGTCTCTACGGTCTGAGTGTCTCCCCTCGCGAGTAACAAGTTTTGACTCTGGTAGTTCTTCACTCTGTCCAGGCATCGAGAACTTTACTCATTCTCCCAACAATTACCTGGGGACCTCTGTTTTATAACCGATGTGTGTAAAATAGTCATTTTTACTGACATTACCCAGAGATACAGATGTAAAAGGGAGCACAATTACTGAAAGGGAAAGTTAGTGTAACCAAACGTTCTGCGTTTAGAGAAGACCAAGTGGACAACTGTTTATTTTCTTTCGTTTCTCAACTTGTGCAAACGGTCAACAGGAGAGCACTGCCCTACACAATAATTTGCCCCAACATTATTCTTACAGAAGAGACACTGTCTGTTTCAGTAGTGTAACCGAGTGTATTCATGTGGGAAACAACGAGGCTGGAACTAAGTTTGTATCAGTGCAGCGTCTTCTTTACTTTCATCATGTAGAACACACCCCTAACAACAACAAACTCCATCTACTTCCCTTTCAACCCTTCAAAATAAAACAGCCGAAGTAAATATTAACATAATGGCAAGTGTCTAGAAGACCTTAACAGTGGCATATATGCGGCATTCAGAATTACAAACACAGACATGCAGATACGCACGGGACTAGTATTATCAAACGACGTCTGTGTTTGGTGAATTACAGTAGGTAATTCGCAGCGGAATTATTACATTACAAATCACAGACATGGTGTCATGATCCGATCAGTGCAGGAGACCCAGATGCGGAAGAGTCAATACATCCTAGGAGGAATAGTTCAGAAAAAGTCTTTAATAAATCCAAAACGGTCCGTTATAGAAAAGAAAGGAACAAAAAACCAAACCGGCACTCGGGACAAAGGCAGGGCACGGCTGGAGATCGGGGACTCAACGGCAACCAAAACAAAAGGACAAAAGGACTCACGTGAGTAAAATAAAGCGCTGACAACGTCAGGAGTATCCACAGGATTATCAAAGTTCAGATCCAATGCGAGGAGCAAGATCGAAAGGATAGCCAACCTGGTCTGGAAACGCAATACTCTGGCAAGTTCTTTTCTTCCGGGTAGAGACGCTCCTCTTCAATGGGAAGAACCCGCCACTCAATCATCCCCAGCCGCGCGCCTGCCAGCGTCTGTCAAAGGAAAGCACATTACACATAAAAACGGAAAAGCTGTCATAACTTAACAGATAAGTGTTAGGTCCGACTTTCTTAACAACAGTTAAAGGTTCTGTGAACTTAGATGACCCTTTTGGAACATGTTCAGGTCCCCGTACACGTACCGTACCGTATCATTCAAATTTGTGTGTTTTTATTGTACTTGTCACCAGGAGTAAATTCAGTTTTGTCCGAATTTTCCTTTGTTTAAGTAGCTCAAATGGTGTAGCTTCTGTTCTGGTGTGTTGTGTAGCACGAATAATTCTGTCACGGCTTTTTTCTAGGGTTTATGCATTTTGTCAGCCGTCTTTGATAACCCAGCTGAATCTTTCAATGGCAATTTTGGCCAACCTGTCTGTATCTGCTGTTTTAGTTGTGTCAGTTCAGGGCATGTGTCACAGGCTGAAATGAATTCTGATAAAGTCACAGCATGAGAGGATTAATGGAAGACAGCTGCAACTATATCTGGTATGTGACATTGTATGTAAAGCAAAGTAATCTAGCGGACCATCTGGCAATTCTTAAACCAGCCTGATCAGACCCTTTTGATGTGAAGTGTCGACCCCGTAAGTAAGTTATCTCTCAACTGCCCACACATTTGCAAGAGCTTCACGTTCAGTATTTGAATAGTTCCGTTCAGCAGGTGACAATGTTAGAGACGCAAAAGCAACAATTCTCTCTGTGTTGCCTGGGTGGATCTGGATGAGTACCGCACCCAACCCATAGTCAGAAGCGTCAGTTGTCACCTGAGTAGGCAGTGCAGGGTCGTATAGTGCCGAAGCAGAACTCCCTAATATTAGTCTTTTGACTTCAGCAAAACTAGACTCAGCCTTAGCAGACCTATGAAGTTCGAGTTAGTGGAGTTCTTTTACAGTGGCACTTAATGGTTCAACAACAGTTGCAAAATCAGGAATGAACTCCCTATTTCAAGATGCAAAACTAAGATATGATCTAAAGGATGTGTCATGTGGTGCATTGGCAACAGCGCTGACACATTCCTTGTCTGGTTGAAGACCATCTTTGGATATTATGTGTCCAAGGAAAGGCAAGGATGACTAATTGGTCATAGATTTGTTCATGTTCAACTTCAGTCCAGCTTCATTTATAGCACAGAGAATACAGCACTCTCTGTAAATTGGAAATGTTGATGGAGCTGAAGCGAGTCCAAATGGAACACGGCAAAAACTAAAAAGACCTTCATGGGTAATGAATGCTGTCATGTAAGTAAGTAATTAAGTAAGTAATGGTTATTTCTAGAGCGCCTTTCTAGACCAGGGTTACAAAGAGCTTAACAATCACAAACAATACACGGTTGAAATATATACTTAAAAGATCAAAACACATGATACAGACACCAGAAAGTCAGGAAAAAGCCTTCACAAATAAAATGTCTTAAGATATTTCGGTAGATTCCATCAAGCGCAGATGTAGAGGAAGATCGTTCCAAAGCTCAAGAGCTAAATAGTCTAAACGAGAAGACACAAATGCATGGATTTCAAGCTCCAGATTGTGTTGTGACATCATTTCCTAAGTTTAGAGATTTTCCTCAGTTGAAGGAAACAGTTTCTGGTCAGCTTTCTGCAGTGTTGCATTAGAGACATGTCTTACACATACAACACCCAGTTTTCTCAGGCTGAGTTTGACAGACTGGCCTAAATAACCCAAGTACTGACACAACCCTGGAGCTTTATCATCAGCCGCAATAACCAGAGTTTCAGTTTTGTCCACATTAAGCTGTAAAGCGTTTTCACTCAGCAACTGTTTGATTTCTAGCAAACAATTGACTAAGCTGTTTAGCCTCTGGGGCTCGGTTGGATCAAATGAGCAGTAGCGCGGGATGTCATCAGCAAAAATGTGGTAAGAAACATCAGGATCTCTGAATGATTTTACCCAGGGGAATCAAGTACAGCAAAAATAATAAAGGACCCAAAACAGAACCTTGACTGACTCCACACAACAGAGTTGCTGATTCAGACCTTATTTGATAGGCAGATTCACTGAAACTGTGCCCAGGAAGGTATGACGAGAACCACTGTAATATAGAGCCAGACAGTCCCACTTCATCCCTCAGTCTTCTCAGCAGGATCTGGTGATCAACTGTGTCAAAGACTGAGGACAGATCCAAGAGAACCAAAACAGTGAACTTTCCTGAGTCAGCCAAAATCATGATGTCACTGGACACTTTGAGTAAGACTGTCTCCGTAGAGTGGTGTTTGTGGAAGACAGACTGAAACTTCTCATGGATGTCGCTCTGATCCAGGAACAATGACAGCTGCTCAGACACCACCTTCTCCAAGATATTGTAAGTAAGTAAGTAATTTTTATTTATATAGCGCTTTTCCAGACCAGGGTCTTAAAGCGCTTAAATAATCAAAACAATATTCAATAAAGTATAAACTTTAAAGGTCAAGATAAAACTGATAACACAACAGGAGCTCCAGAAAATCAAGGAAAAGCCTGAACAAATAAAAATGTCTTAAGATGTTTCTTGAATGAGTCAGCAGACTCACAAGTGCAGAGAGAGGAAGATCGTTCCAAAGCTTAGGAGCAACAGCCTGGAAGGATTTCTCACCTCTGGTCCTGAACCGTGGGCGTGGAACCATCAGTAGATTCTGATCCACAGACCTCAGAGCCCGAGCTGCGGTGTAAGGCTGGGTCAGATCAGTGATGTAAGGAGGAGCCTGTACATGAATAGCTCTGAAAGTAAGAACCAGAATTTTAAAGTTGATCCTGAAAAAACTGGAAGCCAGTGAAGAGTTTTAAGGATCGGAGAAATGTGAGTTATTCTACTTGAGCGGGTCAGAATTCTCGCTGGAGAGTTCTGAATCAACTGCAGGCGAGACAGCTCCTTCTTGTTAAGACATGAGAACAAACTGTTGCAGTAGTCCAGGCGAGAAGACACAAACACATGGATTACCATCTCCAGATCATGTTGTGACATTTTCCTAAGTTTAGAGATTTTTCTCTGTTGAAGGAAACAGTTTCTGGTCAGTTTTCTGCAGTGTTGAACAAGAGATATGTCTTTATCAAATACAACACCCAGGTTTCTCAGGCTTAGTTTGACAGACTGACCTAAGTCACCCAAGTACTGACTCAACCCTGGATTCTTATCATCAGGGGCAATCATTAGAGTTTCAGTTTTGTCCACATTTAGCTGTAAAGTGTTTTCACTCAGCCATTGTTTGATTTCTAGCAAACAATTGACTAAGCTGTTCAGCCTCCGGGGCTCAGTTGGATCAAAAGAGCGGTAGAGCTGGACGTCATCAGCAAAAATGTGATAAGAAACATCAGGAAATCTCTGAACAATTTTATCCAGGGGAATCAAGTACAGCAAAAACAATAAACGACCCAGAACAGAACCTTGAGGGACTCCACACAACAGAGTTGCCGATTCAGACAAGAATGGGAGCTTAGAAATAGGCCTGAAATTACTGACGTCGGGTCGTAGCAGAAAAACTGTCTGCAGTAATGGTTGGGATAACACGCCTCTGGGACCTAACTTTCAAAGGCTTAGGTTCAGGTATGTAGTCCAGGTTAAACAAAACAAGAGAATGATCACTCAGATGGACATCATGTACAGATACATTACAATGTCTAGGCCAAGAGTAAAAACAAAGTCTAAAGTACGGCCTTTTTGGTCAGTGAGTTCAGAAACATGTTGCTCAAAATTAAAGGCTTCAGTCAAAGTTAAAGGTTCTTTAGCAGAGCAAGATGTGATGTCATCAACATGAAGATTAAAGTCTCCAAGAATAAGAACAGATTCCATTTGAATAATAGAAGATAAAAGTCACTATAGTCCCTTCAAGAACACTGCCACGGACAGTATTGAAACATCATCTGGTGGTAAGCAGAAGCGAGGTCAATAGCAAAGAGAGAGAGACCTATTTTATTGTCATTGCACAGAAAAAAACAGCAGTGAAACTGGCAACGAAATGTTGTTGCTTGGCAACCGTTAAAAAACACAGCAGAGAGATGTATATATAAAAAGCATAAATATTAATATTAATAAGTTAAAAATAGTGCAATATAGTATAAACAAATAACATTATAAAAATTGCATATAATAATTAATTTATATAAAGCATACATTTAAATAAGTTTACAATAGTGCTAATATGTTATAAATAGAATGAATAAATAATATTTTAAATAGTGCATAGCTCAAGTCATATTTTCATTCAGCAGTCTGATGGTCAGAGGAAAGAAGCTGTTTCTAAATCTACTGTTCTGCAACGTATCCTGCGGAACCTTATGCCAGACGCCAGGAGAGAGAACAGTCCATAGAGGGGGACAGAATTCTGTGGGCTCTGTTCAGACAGTGTGTTTTTGCCAGATCATGGATGGGGGGGAGTGGTGTCCCGATGAACTTCTCTGCAGTCCTCACCACTCTCTGCAGAGACTTCCAGTCGGAGGCCTTGCAGATCCCCGACCAGATGGAGATGCTGCTGGTCAGTAGGCTCTCGATGGTCCCTCTGTAGAAGGTGTAGATGATGGAGGGGGGAGAGACACCTTTCTCATCCATCTCAGGAAGTGCAGGCGCTGCTGGGCTTTCTTCACCAGCGAGGTGGTGTGAAGTGTCCAGCTGAGGTCCTTTGTGATGTGCACCCCCAGGAACTTGGTGCTGCTGACGATCTCCACCGTTGTGTCTTTGATGAGGAGTGGTGCATGGCTGGGTCGGGATCTTCTGAAGTCAATGATGATTTTGGTCTTGTCGACGTTCAGAAGCAGGTTGTTCACCTCACACCAGTCCAGCAGGTGTTGCACCTCCTCTCTGTAGGCCAGTTCGTTGTCGTCCTGAATGAGGCCGACGACTGTTGTGTCATCTGCATATTTCAGGATATGGTTGGTATTGCACCTTGGACGAGGAGTTGACGAAGTGCAGCAAGAAACTCATTCACCGTTTCATCTGGTCTTTGAGCTCTTTGTCGAAACTTATTACATTCGTCAATCACGTTGACTTTAGGAATTAAGTGTCTTTTTAACGCATCTACAGCTGCAGCATAAGTTTCACCCGAATCTGGCAAAAAATAAAATAGTCTCTGACCCTCTGTTCGAAGTGCATGGAGAAGAACAGCACATTTTCTGCCGTACGCCTAGCTGTCTCCAGTGGCATTACGTGCATGTAGTTTTCAAACATCCTCAGCCACGTAGCGAAGCCAATAGCAGTCTCACCTAGGCAAAGCATGAAAGGTGCAGGCAAAGGTACGGAAACAGTCATCCTCGTCGCCGAAAATGTAGTATTCTGTGGGTTATGAAAGAAGTAGCAGAATAACTTCTCTGTGCTTCAACCACGTCTTATTTTTTCAACTTCTTCTTCTTCTTCTTCTTCTTCTTCTTAACCGCCAAACACTTGCCATATAAATCATTCTTTTGTATGGCCCCCTACTGGCAATCATATACATCATACATCACAACAATTAAACAATGAAGAGAAATCAGATCTTGGTTTAGAGACACACACTTTAATTGTATACCATTGAGAAAGACCAGCATCAAGGCTCTTCTCTGTCTAAATTATTTTCTGAGGCGCAAAGAGGTTAGGTTGATGCTATATCTCCATCCTAGTTTTACAAGGCCTCTTTAATTTATCAATTTACCTCAAGGTCAGAGGTGGTTTACTCTTCAGTCCAGTTCCTGGCACTGAGACATCATGTCTTAATCCTTACATTCCTGTCTCACACATGAAACAGATGAGAATAACAAGATTGATATGATTAAAATAATGTTATACGTGGTTAAGTACATTTGATAAAGATACTTTTATTTTGCATATCTTGCATTATGATCACTGATATAATTATAAAATAATATTTGTCTCCTTTTAACACAAACTGTATGATTTTTAAAGATTGAGGAGTGACACTAATGTGCAATCAAAAGTAACCTGGATGGACCTTAAAAAAAAATCCAATTAAATGATGATTTGTGTAACTTATGACACTCAAAATGTTTCTAATATATTTATCATGATCTCCTCCAACAGAAGTTTATGTACTAATTTCACCAGATTGTTCATTTGTGCTTGTGTGTATTGGATCATAGTCATCATTGAACTTCTGTAAAGTGAGGTATCAATTATGGCTACAGTGACTTAGCCTCTTTTTTTTAGAGGTAATAGTCCTTTTATCTGCGCCTTTTTATATAAAAAAAAGCAAAGTATTGATACAAATTAAAAAGAAACATTTTGCACCCATGCCATTTAAAAAAACTTAAATGAACAAATCACTAATAAACGACTCATCAAAATTTAGTTCCAGAGTAGCAGCCAACATCAGGCCTCCTCAATGTAGGCTGTGGCAGGCAGCAACAGGCCGACAAGATCCCTATGGCCAGATATGATGATAACCTTGGAGGCTTCAAACATCTGATTATGCTGGAAATTATGTTCCTCTGGCAAGAGCAACCAAAGGAAGCTAACAAGCAAAAAAAGTGCAAAGCGTTTCTTGAGAAATGAAGGAGCCTAAAGCCTATAGTAGGTTGATTTGTTTCCTGCAACTGGGAACTGATCAACCGGCTGTGTTGCTTTGGTGAAAGTGTTATGTTGTGAGACAGAGAACAATGACATGATAATACTACACTTAGAGGTTTATAAGAAAACTAGGATTCTTGTTTGATAATACTTTGTGTTCGACCTTAGATATGTGGTGATGGAGGAGGATTGAAGAGCATTATTAGGTTATGGGGGATTTCCCCTCGTAAACTCTTGTTCGCCAAGATTTGACGGGGAAGAATTTTAAAAGAAATAACTTCAAATCATTGTCATGATGATAATGATTTGATGAGGAATGAGGAAGACTTTACATTTGAAACAAGTGAGTAAATCAGGAGAGGTTTTCAGATTAGTAACTAATGAGATAATTTGTCCTAAAACATTTTTAATTGAGATTAATCATCCTGCAGAGTTTTGTCATCTGAACAAAACTCTTCTTCAAAAAGTTCCAGCACAGGAATGTAAACTTGTTTGTCAGTGTTCAAGTATTAAGAGCAAAATATACCATCCTGCCAAGTCAGATGTAATAATACAACGGTATGTGTGCATGGGTGTGTGTGCGTGTGTATGTATGTGTGTGTGTGTTTGTGTGTGTGCATGTGTAGGTGTGTGTGTGTGCGCGTGTTTGTGTTTGTGGGTGTGTCTCTATCTCTGATAGGTCTATGCAGGACCATGCCAGATGATGTCACACCTCATTAATAGTTCAGCTTGAAGTCTACTTGCTAGACATTTTGCAGGAATCACTGCAATGGTCTTCTAGTTCAAGTCCAGGAAATCACTGTTATTGTTCATTATTTTCTCTCTGAAAGCCAATATGACTAATATATGCACCTCACCTCTCCTGATATGAAAACAATTTAAATAACTTTCACATACCGTGACATTGGTGTGTTCAAGGACAGTGGGGTTTGTCTTTTACATGACTGCTTGTGAGATTGTTGAAGAAAATACAACTAAGATCAATTTGTGAAATGGATCATATCATATGAAAATAAAGAGTATAATAGATGTATAGTTAGTTCAGCCTTTTTACGTTGTTATGATCTTAACTAAATTTGTTTTGCACACACACAAAACGGTTCTGAAAATGTATTTCTTTTCATTCTCACTCTGCACAACCTGAACAAAAAAGGCAAGGACGAGGAGCACAAATGGCATGCTTTACAGGTTAAAAGTCATGATCGTATGCAGTGATGTGTGAAAACTATCTGAAAGAAGCAGCATCTTCCTGACCTTCAAATGCAATTCTTTTGTACAGACACTATTCAATCATAGTGAATTAAAATCTTCTTCTGTTAAAATCAATATATTTTTGCAATCAGCCTGTCAGGACAGACACATTCTGCATATAAACGTTGTGCTGGCGTCAAAAGAACCTCTGTATTTTAAATTTTCAGATGACATGTGATCATTATTTAGATGTTTGCTTCATGTGCCACATAATAAGCAAAATCTTTACTCTTAAAATTTGCACAAATCCTGTGTGGTATTGAGCTGTCTATCCGTTAATTTTCATCCAAAATAAACTTTTGAACTCCTGTTGTTTTCACTGAAAGGCCATCTTCTGTCATCCCTTGTGTCTGCTGGGATGGGCTTCTTCTCTCCCTGTGAAAGACTGTCCTGATGTCCGGCCAGCTGCTATCCTGCCTAAGGAAATGATAAACTGGCCTTCATGATGCACAGCATGTTCGGAATATACCACAATGTTCTAGACAACAGGTTTTAATACTATTAATCATCCTATGTTCCTGTGCAGGCTGTGCTTAAGGCTAATTCAGGACCTCAACATATTATTTAGTCTCATAAATTAATGTGTACTGTTTTCCATCAGCAACTGTCCTTAACTGATGTGACTCATGCTCTGTTTCTATTTAAGACAACAGACAGCACAAACGCTTTGAACAGTTCATGCACCAATGATGCATAGTGCGAATGACAAAAAAAAATTGACAATATAAATGTGAATCACAGTGATGTGAGCTAAATACACGGATCTTTTTCTGCGTTCCTTTATGTTGGCAGTGTTAATAGAAGAAAAGATCAGTAATAGAATGTACCTGTATTTTCTTTTCAATTAACTAAATGTCTTTTTTAAGTGTTTGAATTCACTTGATATTTTTTTTTACTGTGCTTTTGATGTTTATATTTAAATGAGTACATAACATCCAGATTTCATGTTTTAATTTAAATCAATTATATACAAATGGAAAGAATGATTAAATAAGCCCTGTTTTATTTTATGTTTTTCCCTGTTCACGTTAATGCTTATACAAATAAAAGTTTGTTTGGACTTATCTTGTGATAACTACAAAATGTATAATAATTTAATTGGAGACATTTTCTATGGTTCAGTTGAATATTACCCATATGCCTTACATTCTCATGTCAACAGCTATTGGCATTATACTGAGTAACATGCTTCAATGTATTTATTCTGTCTTCTCTCTTTCTCTATGTCTTGTCTCTTTGACTGGTGTTACAAAATATCAAAACAGTTGGTGTTGCAGTTTGAAAGGGATTAAGGTTGGAGGTTCAACGAAAGCTTGACTCTGACTTTTGGCTCCTAACTGAACAAACAACCTAATTTAACTTGCCTTTAATATTGTCCTGATAGAGTGATATTGGAAAAGATAATGTGCAGTATAAATAAGAACAGATCCTTACATGTTTAATCTATTCTCTATCTGTTACACAATAGATGACACACTAGAGAAGCAGAGAGACTATTCTCATCCGGTGAAGTGTCAGGAGCTTGATATATCCCACCGTGAACAAGATTTCTCTCCGTGAGTGGAGGTGGCATTTCACTTCACACTTTGACTTGTTTTTGAGCTCTGGAAATGCTTTCCCATTTCCGGTGATGATTTCCTAGAGGTGGGAGAAGAGAGGGAGTCTGTCAATATGGACTTTATAAAGTAATCATTTCCAACATTGTCAGAATTTGACATTTGAAAGTGAGTAATTCCAAAGAGTTGGGTTATAAAAAAATTTTTAAAAAAAGGTTAGTCAGAATGCAGATAGAGGGAACCACAAGTGATGCTAATAAGGACGGTTCCAATCGAACTTATTTAGATTTCACCTCACAATACCTTCCCTGCTCTGGGAGGGTTAAAGTCAGAACCAGGTTTTGAGATGTAATAAATAATAATAATACATTTTATTTTGAGGCGCTTTCTAGGTGGCCTGACATAAAATTCTAGCAGCCAAGCATAAAAACGCAATTATAACATAAAGACACATAAAAACATAATTAAAAGACAGTGATTAGGTGCAATAAAAGATTGAAAAAAAAAAGCTTTAAGATTTAATTTTAAAATGGGTTAATGATTCCATATTTCTCAATCTAAGCAGGAAGTGAAAAGGCTGTGAACGATGATGGCGGCAGTGTGAGTGGTGAGGGAAGGATGGAGGCAGTTAATACTGCGCAAGTAGAAGTAAGCAGACCGGGTAATGTTATTGATCTGGGATTTTAAGGAAAGTCTATTGTCCAGGATGACACCCAGGCTCCTTACTTTCCTTCAACTGAGAAAAATCTCTAAATTTAGGAAAATGTTGTCGGAACATGATCTGGAGCTTTAATCCATGCGTTTGTGTCTTCTCGCCTGGACTACTGCAACAGTTTATTTTCATGTCCTAACAAGAAGGAGCTGTCTCGCCTGCAGTTGATTCAGAACTCTGCAGCGAGAATTCTGACCCGCTCAAGTAGAAGAACTCACATTTCTCCGATCCTTAAAACTCTTCAATGGCTTCCAGTTTCGTTCAGGATCAACTTTAAAATTCTGGTTCTTACTTTCAGAGCTATTCATGGTCAGGCTCCTCCTTACATCACTGATCTGATCCAGCCTTACACCCCAGCTTGGGCTCTGAGGTCTGTGGATCTACTGATGGTTCCTCGCACACGGATCAGGACCAGAGGAGGAAAATCCTTCCAGGCTGTTGCTCCTAAAATTTGGAACGATCTTCCTCTATCTTTGCGCTTGATGGAGTCTACTGACTCCTTCAAGAAACATCTGAAGACACTTTTATTTGTTCAGGCTTTTCCTTGATTTTCCTTTTGTGTTATCAGTTTTATATTGCCCTTTAAAGTATATACTTTATTGAATATTGTTTTGATTGTTTAAGCGCTTTGTGACCCTGGTCTAGAAAAGCGCTATACAAATAAAAATTACTTACTTACTTACTTACTTACTTCGGAGGAGGGTGAGACGGTTGAGTTGTCATTTGTGAGAGAATGGCTGTTGGTTTTTTGATAAGCTGGACTTGGTACCAATGAGGAGGACCTTGGTTTTGTCATTGTTTAATTTGAGGATTTTTTGGGTGAACCAGAGTTATATTTGAGAGAGGCAGTCTGTAAGGGAGGTAGGTGGAAAACAAGAGGGATTGGTGGTCAAGCCCAGAACAGAGCCATGGGGCACACCAGAGGTGATAGAGGAGGTGGTGGATTTCATTGATTTTACTTGGAAAAACTGTTTGCGGCCAGTGAGGTAAGAAGTTAACCAGTCTAGGGGGGTGTGGCTGAAGCCAATGGAGGAGAGTCTGTTGAGGAGGGCGAAGTGGCAGATGGTGTCAAAAGCTCCCGTCAGGTCGAGAAGGATGAGCACAGTGAGGTCCAGAATCAGCTGATTGGTGATTTTGATGAGGGCTGTTTCAGTGCTGTGGAGTGGGCGGAAACCAGACTGGAACTGTTCATACAGATGGATCTGATAAAGGTGGAGATGGAGTTCAGAGGCAACTGTTTTTTCAAGAATTTTGCAGATGATGGTTGGATATGGTACTGAAGTTGCTGAAGTTAGACGGGTTGGCACCCGTTTTTTCTGGATTGGAGTGATGGACGTAGTTTTGAAGGAAGTTGGAACAGTTCGAGTTGTTAGAGAGAAGTGCATGATGGCAGTGATTAGTGGAACCATGGGGGGTGCAGGCTTTAATAAGTGTCATGGTGAGGGGGTTTAGATGACAAGTGGATGGCTTGGATTTATGAATTAGTTTTGTGATTTCAGAGAGAGTAGGGAGAGAGGAGTGGATGAGTGAATGATGGCAGGGGTACTGGGAAGCGGGTTTGATCTGAGATGCTGGTGGATGTTCTTGATTTTGTCTGAGAAAAATGTCATGATGGAGTTACAGTTAAAGATATTGTGTAGTAGTGTAGAGATTCCTGGGGTTGTGTGATATTGTTAAGTACAAAAAAGTGTGACTTTTTATTATCTTTATTGACGATGATCAGACTAAAGTAATAATGGGTTTTAACAGTAGCTATGGTGTCATTAAATGGGCAATATGGGCCACCAATTAGAATAGTAGAAAAAAATCCTTCAGTGTCCTTGTCTTCAGGGAGCAAACAGAGCTAAAATCCTACCACAGAGGTCACATTCAGACACTAAGAAACTGATCTTTTCTTTTTTTTAGAGACTGGGGTGACATAAGTCAATGCACCCCTAGAGGCTTGAAAGATGAGACACACTTCTTGACACTGTTTTCATTTGTTTTTATTCAGAAAAAAGAGGCAATCACTACATGTAATGTAATGGTTGCAAAGGCGAGGCTTTGAGCACTTAGACAGCTCAGGCTGTTAATGTTCCAGAAAGGCAGTTAAAAAAACATAAATGCTATGATCAGCCTCTGCAGCGCGTAGTGGCAGACAATCAACACCAAGTACTGTACAGTGTGCCGCCTTTTTGTTGCAATGAGGCATGCTTTCTTTCATTTTTACCTGTTGAAGCTTTGACATTTAGAGGCTTTTTTTTAAACTTTATACATGTTTTTACTTTAGCTGCATTCACTCTAACCTAGAGTTTACATGAACAAACGTGTGCAAGAGTTTATGAGTAAGTGCTCGTAAGGCTGGGGAGTGTGTGTGGAATGGAGAACAATCAGTGGCACATTACACATTTTTTATGTTGATATTGGTTGAATTGACAAGCACATTCAGATAACAACACAAAGAGCTGTGTAGTAAAGTGACATCGCAAATCATGGGAGTCATCGAGCAAATTGTGTACAACTGACTAAAGATTTGATCATGAGAAACCAATAATATAGCTGCCCTTAGTGACAATTATTAACCCTAAAAAAAGTTTAAAATATCTTCTTATCTGTGTCGATAATAGTAGTGGAATAGCATCATAGATACATATCATTTTTACCCTTTTTTTCTAGCAAAAGATCTAATGTTTTTCATATTATACTGTATATATAACATATTCAAACCTGCCTAAGAGGGCAACTGAGAGGATATAAACCCTTATATATTGTATTGGCTGGTGTAAGTTGTCTTAACATCATCTGACAATTTTCTTGTAGGCAAAATTAAAACAAAAAATAAACTCAATGATTAGAAAAAATAATATTATGTTAAAAATACATGTTGGTGGTTCTATAAATGATAGAACCATTCAAACCAAATTTAGGCTGCTTATGGGAGTTTACCCTGTTTTAGTTTGGTATCCAAATTATTTTTATTAAAAATTAACAGAATACTGTCTAGTATTTTACTTTTTAGTGCAGTTTTAGTATTTAAACTTCAATCAAAATGTTTTTTCCTCTAAATATTGCTTTACATAATTAAAGATCTTAAGAAACATAATCTTCCCTTCAATCCAACTTTTTGTCAATAAGGAGTTTATCACCAGCATTTAAACACATCAGCCTAAGCAAAGAACATTCTAAAGAACAATATATCATCCAGATAAACCTCATATTTAACTGACTCCAAGTTAGTTTGTTCTTGTTTAAAATCTCTAATGACGGTCAAAGCATCTGCTAAACCTCATCTCAATATTTATATTCATACCAGTCAGTTTTATTTAACAACATCAAGTAAAATATGCATCTCACCTGTGCTGATAATACAACAATTTCAATGCTACCAGTTAGATGAAGAACTTTCATATACTGTTACATTGACTTAAATATGCTACATTTTAGGTAGAACATGGTTTGTTCAAAGACAGTTGGATTTATCAGACGTGTGACCGTTTGTGAGGTCAAGTGAAACAACTTCAGTGACAGAGCAGACATTATTGATTCTACAGAAACACCATGATAAAAACACACACTTATCATTCATACGCAAATGTAAGGGGAAAACATTGGACAATGTTTGTATCAAGTATGTATTTAACGATAAAATAACCTACCACCTTCTGATTAAAATTAGGGATAGACAATATTTTGAACATTTACCAACATAACTATTTACTGTATTTAAATATTTTTTATAATTTTTCATCTACTAAACTTAACTGTTACTGTAAGTAAAAGTAACATTTTTGTTGAAATCTGCAGTAGTTAATAAAACTATAAATGGGCTTACTGAGATAGATATAAATCTTTTTTGGCAATCCTTATAAGTCTTGACTTCCAAAAGTGACATATGCATTTTCCCTTGACTGTGACGGACCAATCATCTTTGGGTTGACACAAATATATTCTATGAGGTGACATCATGTTTACGTGAATAGATGAGTGTGTCTCATCATAATAGTGAATAACTTTAGCTACTTATCATAAAAATGAATTCTGAGCAACTTTGACAAAGAACTCTTCAATTTATAGTCCCATCTTTTGCTGTGTTCAAAGCTTGGAAAAAGTGCTAATGAAATGTGCAATTTTAATGGGATTATTGCTTGCAAAAATAAAAACAAAAATAATTGGAAAGAGAAGAGGAAGACAACCAATGAGGTTCATGTATGCAGTAAAGGAGGGCAGGAAGAGGATAGGTGTAATTAGGGAGGAATAAAAAAATAAGTTAAGGGAGAAGGGGATAACATGATCTGGCAACAAAGCACTTAAGTTGGAGAAAAAACATATTGGGGTTTCATTAGAAGGCATGTGTATATGCACACCTACACAGAAGAAAGCTTCAGAGATTTTTAGGCCCGTAAAACTAGTTAATTAGTTAATCTTTAGTGACAGCATAGTGTTTTAGGAGGTTTAAGATTCTTCTGATGTGACACCATTTTTTAACCTTTGATAACTTTTTTTCATGTTGGAATGTGATATCTGTTTATTCATATGTGAATATTTATACTAAATTTACCTAATTTCATATTTACTCCTGCTTGTCCTAAGTGATTAGTTTCAAGAGTAAGGTTTGTGTTGGAGAAAACATTTAAAATTACATAAATACATTATTTATCAAATGTGTTGCTAGCATTTATGTTTTAAGCAATTTAGAGGACATATAAAAATAACTTAATGTTGGGGTTCCGAAAATGAATGATTGGTCTTAAGGTTAAAAGTGGGATAACATTGTCCAAGTAGCTCAGAATTTCACAACAAAACACAAGCTTAAATCCACAAGAAAGTCTCAACAGACAAGACCTGGTCCATTACATCCTCAGAGCTGAGTAAATACTACATGTGGACATTACAATGTCTACAGCACAGAGGGACGTCAGTCGGCCCAACTCAAGCACACACTGGAGTAAGGGAAACTTAAGGCACAAATGGCGTGGCTTTCATAAATGGACTGTTTCTGAAGATGGCAGCTACGGGCCCATCTAAGAGTGCAGCTCGTTCATTTCAAGTGTTTCGGTACTCTCATGCTCTTTGGTCAGCTCTGGAATAAACCCATTCTGCGGCTTGCATATTTCGACAAACAATGGAAAGTCAGACAAGCTTGTGTTACACTCTTTGTCTTCATTCTCTTCTTCGCCATCATCCTTCTTTTTGACTCCATCTATCATGAGCACACAATCAAATGGTGGTGTGCTGCAACCAAAAGCCTCGCTGTGAGGGCGTCGGGCCTCATCTGGGATGTTCTTCTTCAGGTCCCGGTTCTTGCTGCGCTTGGCAAGTTTAGTGACAGAGCCCAGGCGGTTAAAAATGTTGTCCTCAGATGTGGTTTGAGGATGGTCAGAGCGCCGCTCGCAGTGCTCTGCCCCACGCAGGCGAAGATTGTTCAGTTTGATGTCGATACTCTCCTGGGATGAAGTCTTGTAGCTGTTGGTGTCCAAACTGTTAAAGATGGCGCGTCGTTCCGGAGAAAGCATGTCCAGGGAAACAGCGCGTTGGTCAAGGCCAAGTTGGCGTCTTTCCATGCTCCGGATGGTGGCGGCTCGCTGAAGCTTGTCATGAACCTCAACACTCATACGCCGGCGGGTCTCACGCAATTCTGCTCGTACATTAGCTTTCCACTCTGCTGCGTGAGCCTTAATCTCCCCGACCTGTTCGAACAAAAAAAAAAAGAAAAAAAGAACAATTGCAGATTAGAGCCCTGTGGGCTTAGTTTAACGTTTACTAAATTAATTTCAGTTTCAGTAAAAGTAGCATAAGCATACCTCTTCTTTTGTCTTCTTAGACAACACTCGCAACCAGTCACCAATCATGTTCAGAACTGCAGCAAAGTATGCAAGACCACCCAAAATCCAGAACCAAACTAGTGGTCTGTACCATTGTCGATACTCAATCTTCCTATCTCCACCTGAGTAGAATGCAGAACCAAAAAGTATAGGTCAACAAGAAATACATTTAAACAAAGAGTGATCAAGTGTATATAACCCACCTGCAACATAGTCTCCTATCCCAACAGTTGTCAAAGTAATGACAACAAAGTATGTTGACTCCAATGCTGTCCAGCCTTCGATGTATTTAAATATCACCGCTGGAATGGTAACAAACAAGATGCAGCCTGCCAGTATGAAGAGGAGCGTGGAAGCCACTCTGATTTTAGTCTGGCTGATCTGGTTGTGTTTTTTCTGATACACCAAGAGAGAAATAAATGTGTTAGACCCGAGAATGTCACATGTTTCAACAGTTGAGACGATATCCATCGATCTTCTATTGCTTATCTAAAGTTGGGTCATAAATGCCATATAAACCTCTTTCAGCACATCTGGGATAAAAAAAAAAAAATAGGCATTTCTGGGCAAAGCAGAAGACACAGCCTTTTCCAAATTGTCTTTGGACATGCCCTTTGCATGTCCTAGGCATATACATTGACTTTAACTTCATTGTACAGGTACATCTCAAAAAATGAGAATCTCATCAAAAAGTTCAATATTTTTTGTCTCTCATTTGAGAATGTGAAACCCATATATTATATAGATTCATTACACATAGAGTGAAACATTTTATACATTAATTCCTTGAAATGTTGATGATTGTGGCTTATAGATAATGAAAACCCAAAATGCAGTGTCTCAGAAAATTAGAATATTAAATAAGACCAAAGAAAAAAAAGATATTTTAAACAGAAATGTCAATCTTCTGAAAAGTATTTTCATTTCCATGCACTCAATACTTGGTTGAGCCTCCTTTTGCATTAATTACTGCATCAATGCGGCGTGGCATGGAGGTGATCAGCGTGTGGCACTGCTCAGGTGTAATGGAAGCCAAGGTTGCTTTGATAGCAGCCATCAGGTCGTCTGCATTGTTGGGTCTGGTGTCGCTCATCTTCCTCTCGACAATTCAATGCACTTCAATCCCAGCACCAGAACCCTACTTGGGTGAGGTTGGCAGCTGCAGTCGGTTCATTTTTCAATGTGAGCTAGTTTTTGATCAGCAACCCAGTTCTTATTCTACTGATAGAGCTCGTCTAGCTTATTTAATTCATCTGTTGAAGGGTAGAGCAGGTGACTGGGCTACAGCCTTATAGGAATCCCACTCAACTGCGTTAGTTAATGCATCATCTAGAAGACTGTTTAACCTCCGCCAGGGCTCTGACTCGGGGGCACTTATTTTAGAATATTGTCTTCAGAGAGCGGTTGGAACGAGCCGGCCCTTAAGAATACCTATCTTCAGGGTCTTAGCAACAAGCTCCAGCTAGCTTCCCACGATGAGCCTGAGACATTGGAGGAATTAATTAATTTGTCCATAAGACTGGATAACAGACTTCATGAGAGAGCAAGGGAGTTTAGGGCTGCTCCTACCCCCAACTACGCACTTGTAAGCATACCTGTTACATGCCTTGACATGACTGACTCAGACTATGCGACTAGGCAGGACTAGGCTAACTCAGGAGGAGAGGTCCCACGGAGTAACTCAGGGCCTCTGTTTTTGCTGTGGACACCCTGGTCAAATCCTCCGCTCCTGCCCTCTCCGACCCAAGACTCCTCGACCCCCAGCTAACACCACGACTAAAGTAAACCACACGCACTCTACTGACCTGACTGATCGTATCTACCTTCCGGGTTTACTTGTTGTTTAGAGCTCCACCACCTCAGTTGAGGTATTATTTGACTCCGGAGCAGATGAGAGCTTTATTGATTATGTTGTTGCTCGAACCCTTAATATTCCCATTCAGTCTCCTTCACTGCCTCCTATCTCTTCGCTTGATGTCACTTCTGTGCTGGAGGTTCATCAGAGGCTTCAGCTCGGTAGCAGCACTCATCTCTGCCCTTACCAAACCGCACGCTCCAGAGTCCTGGAATGGGCCCACTCACTAATGTAATGAGACTGCCAAACTAATGTTTGATCATGTCTTTGGACTACCACAGGACATGGTGTCAGATCTAAACCCCAGTTCTCCTCTCGGCTGTGGCAGGCCTTCTGCAAATTGATGGCTGCCACTGCCAGACTCTCCTCTGGCTACCACCCCCAGTCTAATGGGCAGACCGAGAGGTTGAACCAAGACCTAAAAGACTGGAAAAGAAGTGGAAAAGAGTCTAACCTTTATTGACTTAAGCCTGAATTGTGGTTTGAAGTGAGTCCAACTATATCTATTTACTTTTTAGGCTTGCACAAAAACTCCCTGGTCACAGAGGTAAAAATGTCTTGTCCCAAGAGCCACTTTAGGAATCTATTGAACTGTCAAGGCCATCGACTATGGCTCGTGAAAATCTCCACTTTAGTCAACCTTCATGAACCTGTTTAGTTTGACCTTACCTTCGATCAGTGATCAAAAGGACAGTCTCACACATCACATAGCTAACTACATCTAATTTTCAATGGGTTTTTTAAGCCAAGTTTTTAGCCAAGTTTTTTCCTCATTTGTGTTAAAGTTATTGGGAGATTAAGGTTTATACAATAAATGATTAATCTTTTTATTCAGTGATGTTGCTATAACTAGTGATGTGAAAACATCAGTATTGGCAGAGAGGTCTATGATTTCACAAATCTAATATAATGCTAATTTCAGAGACTTTTAAATAGACATTAAATACCACTAGAGCACTGTAGTAAATCTATTCCAATATAGTCAAGTGCCTTATGCATGAATTGTTTCTCTTAACATCACAGTTTACTCAGTTTAACTCTTTTTGCTATGGCCACATCTCTGCTATAATTAGTCAAAGTATAGTAGTAAACTTTTCAATCAAAAAAGTATAATGGCTTATGATAAAAAATGTTAGAACAGTCACATTCATACTGATCAGCATTGGACATTTAATTTCATGGTATACATGCTTGCTGATCGTCAATTTGCATTATTAGTCCTTGAATCCATTATACACCCTTTTGTGAGTTAATGTGATTGACGGTGTGATCCACAATCAAATGTATTTGTGTGCCCAGCAGACTCACCCGAAACATCTTCTCCACTTTGGCAATACTTTTCACAAAAATGGTACCAAGTTGGTCTCCAACACCAGCAAGAAGGAATCCAAATAGTGGAATACCAAATATTGCATATAGTATGCAGAAAATCTTCCCCCCTTGTGTGCTTGGAGCGATGTTCCCATACCCTTAAGAGAAAAGATCAGAAATAAAACCACATCATACATATTTGTCATTGTGATTAATTTATTTAAGTTCAAAGTTATCTCACCATTGTTTCAAATTAATTAAAATGAATATGTATATGCAAAGTCCTTGTCACATTTAACTATGTAAAAACATGAAAGTTAATCAATTTTTTTAACTACAATGTTTTGTAATTCACTTGTTAAAGTCCCAACTCTATGTATTTTTTATTCCTCCTGCTGTATTTGTTATTCTTCCTACAAAATCATAAGCTTACCTATGGTTGTGATGACAGTTCCAGCAAAGAAGAAGGCACTTCCCAGGTCCCAGTGGCTGGAATTATATGAGGTGTCCCCGCTCGGATTCACCCCGGCATTGACTGCATCCACAGAATGCTGAGGAGAGAAAAAGAAGCAAGAAAGTAAAGTAAGTAAAAGTTCTCTCCATCTGCTCAGTTGACTGCTTGTTGCCATCATTTTGCTTGTGCGTGGGTGTGAAAATATATTGAGCTTTTTCTTCATTTATGCTGTTATCTTGTACATTTTGTGAAAATGACAAGAAGAGAAAATGATCGGTGTACTTATGTACGTAGCCCAATGACTTGGGTAACACCTGGTCAAAAAGAAGGGTTGAGTTTAGCCGGTTGCACAGATAAGGATAAGAATAAAAACTGCAGAACAAAGTAATTAAGTAAAGGTTATTTGTAAAGCACCTTTTTTGTCCATGGTCACAGAGCGCTTTAACAATGAAAAAAAATACACAGTTAAAACACGAAAATAAACTGTTACAATAGTATAAACGAGAAGACACAAATGCATGGATTTCAAGCTCCAGATTGTGTTCTGACATCATTTTTCCAAGTTTAGAGATGATTTCTCAGTCCAAAGAAACAGTTTCTGGTCAGTTTTCTGCAGTGTACAAGAGACATGTGACTTTGCCAAATACAACACCCAGGTTTCTCAGGCTCAGTTTGACAGACTGGCCTAAGTATATATATATATATATATATATATATATATATATATATATATATATATATATATATATCCCCTCCCCACTCTAATGACACAGTAACTAACTTGCTGTTTTACCCCTTATTACTGAAGGTTAATGTGTAAAATCATTCATCTCACAAACATGTTGATTAAAAAACACAGAGCAGCCAATTATGACAAAAAATGTACTTGTGCCCACTAGTATTGGTACTATAATTGATCCAATTCAACTCTCCAGACGGCTGAAAACTTCTTTGTTCAGTACACTTCAATACGTGCGGCATCTTCACTGCCAGAAAAGATTCCTGGCAGGCTGGTCTGATCCATCACATTCTCCTTCATGTTGTCTGGCAGTGTCTGTGTGTAGTGTGAATTCCCGTAGAGACAAAGGTAATCAGGGAGACTAGGACGATGATCGGAAGATCTCTCTGTGAATGTCCATTATTGGATGGCAGATGGAGTCTCAGCATAACCAAGACCGCCTGATGTTTAGGCTGCTCCGTGTGGCTGGAGGAAGGACAAGGTCAAAGGACGACTAGTTTGCCACAAACTTTGTGGTGGAGTCTATAATGTGCATAGATCATATCTCTGACTGAACCGAAAAGCTCACTGCCCATCTCATGACTCTTCAAAAAATGATGAGTGTGATTTGTGGACCATCAACCGCTCGACAAGGCTTTTCAAGATCATCCTTCTAAGAGACATAAATTAATCATTTTGATATTAAAGTAGAATATTTTTAAACTTTTTTACATCTTTAATCAAGTCATGAATAATTTCTTTTTAAATTCCCTGATCATTCTTAATTAATCAAACCACTTTAAGAAAACTTTTAATACAAAATAAACATTGATGACATCTTTAGACAATACTAAACCAGTTCCTACTGATATATCTTCTTGTAATTCATATGACCTAAAATAGTTTTTATCCATCATATATATTTTTGTTAATAATAATTGAGATCCTAAAAAACGTTACTTTCCTCTCATGGGAAATAAAAGAACCATTTAAACGTATATATGCATTAGTAAACACAAATGGAATGCAAAAAGGGTTTAGTTTTAGTTTTTCATTTTAAAATGTCACAAAAACACCTTTTCCCACTTCAAAACTGATAAGCAAGAAATGCGGTTCTTATTGCTGTGCTTCAAAACAGTTTTTCACTATTTCTCTGCTCTTATAGCATGTTTCAATGTCACAACTGCTACTGTAAGCACTTAAAGCATTGATTTAGAAAACTTTTTTTTAAACATTGATTAGTTACTGTTATTCCCTCTGTCTAAATAATGGAGTACTTAGTCACTCCCTTATTATGATTTTTCTTTTCATTCAATTCATGCAAGTGATTTTTAAAAATTAGCTTGGAATTTGACCTTATCATCGCCTTAACACTGGGAGAACAGCACTTCTCCATTAAAATTGTATTTATTAATACAATTAATTATAATTCTGCAATTCTGCAAAATATGGTTATGTATTATCTAATATATATGATTAAGATTTCATCAACATTAGACAGATTACAATTTCCTTGGGGGTCTTCTGACCCCTTTTACCCCCACTACAAATAACAAAATGTAAATCTCCCTTATAATAATATTACAGAAAAAAAAACAATATTTCTTATAATGATATTTATTCTGGTCATCAAACAAATAGACAGCAATTGCATTATGCATAATCTTCAAATCAGGAGCAAGCAGCAAGCTTTCTTGTATGCAACCATTTTGCTTTTCTAGTTTTAATTGTTATAATGACTGAAATCTTAATAGGAGTCAACAATTGTTGTTTGATCTATGTATCAAAGCAACAAAAGACCACCAAGTATGGTTCTGCTTGAGGTTTCTGATTTTTAAAAGAAAGTTTTCACTTGTCACTTGTGATTCATTGGGACGTGTTTTTCTCTTCTCTTATGACGTTTCATTTTACCTCTCAAGTGGCAAGTTAATATAACTCTTATTATTTTGCAGTATTTAAATACAATACAAATTATTAAATGTATACCTTAACAATCAATTATAACTTTTCTATTTCTATCATAATTAATACTATTGTGATGAGAAATGTGATTTTCACAAAATAATCAAAATTATTCAGATGATTAAACTTGCAAAATATGTTAAGATGGAAATAAAACATGGTAATTTGATTTTTGGTGGATTTTGTGAAAACCATGAAGCATTAATTTCAAGGTCGACATGATCATGTTTTAATGCCGCAGGGTGAATTGAATTCTAGCTTGGCACTTTTTAAAATTCCATTTTCCCTCCAAATCAATTTGTGACGTGTCACTCTAAGACACATAAAGGTTAAATAAGGCAACATTCATTGTAAACAAATGAAGATTGTGCACATAAAGGTGCACAGCAATCATCAACAATAGGTTCTTGCAATTGTTTTTCCATCTTTTTTTTCTGCAAAACCTATTAAATACAGCTCACGGCTCTCTGCTTCATGTCATTTTACTGCCGGGGCATTTGATGAAGCAGCGTAGCAGGTCCCAGAATGATTATGTGGAATTCAGCGAGCCTGCTCAGCTGCATGCAACCCTATTTCACTACAGGCTGAAATCTCTCAGCCCCATGTACCGGTTCTTTTCCAGAAAGAAATTTGATCCGGTGTCTGATACAGCTTCGGTTTAAGTTCATTTTCCTACTTTCCCTAAACAAGATTAATGACTGCCTCAGTGTTCGGATCAAAAGAGAATGCGTGCAATTACAGCACTTACTTGGAATTCTAGCAGTTAGGAAGGCTGTTAACGTGTGATGAGAGTGGCTTTACCAGCCAGCTATTGGCTTATGTGTCTCGAATGTATGCAGTTACGGTTGTGTGTAAGGCTGCAAAATGACTTGGCACTCGTCCACAGCAGCTTTTCCAGGCCTTACTGCAACTGTACATTATCCGACCCATTAACATACAGGGCTTCACTTTTGCCAGGGTCAATAACACTCTGGGCCAAACAACTGAGTGTTGTGACAGGTACGTTTGGCCGTGAAAAGCCCTGGAGTATGTAAAAAATAAAAAAGACCAGAATTGGCTCATTCTGATGTACACATCAGTTCATCACTTAAAATAATAAAAAAAACTAAAATGGGTTTATAAAATAATTCAAAAAATGAGTACAATCACCTCTGACATCGCCTTTAATAAGAAGTAGCTCTGCAGTTACATTGATATATAAATATCTCTTGTAAACTAAATAGACCCATTTCTGCAGAATAAGCAAATATTTTAAATGATTACTTCACTTAGTGCCTTAACCTTGCAACAAACGGATCAATTACACCTTTTCTTTTGTTGGGTTGGAAACATGTTCAGAGTTTTGACTGTTCAGTGTGTTGTGTCTGTCTTATACTCTTTTTTTCCCCATTAACATGGATCACTCAAGACATATAAGACACATCTCATTTGGCAAAACTCCACTTCACAACTTCTTCTTCAAAGCACAAATGTATATATATTTTTAGAATTCCTGTCCATCTGCATCTCAACCTGTCAACATAGCTGACAGCGAGAGCATTTTATTTGAGCTATTGAGAATTTAAAGCTCCGGGCCAAAAGAAAACACAAATGAATGCCCTCGACCCTGGAGACAAGCAGTCTACGCAGAATAAATGATCATTTTTTACTAATTATAATAGGCTGTAAGCAGCAATTATCCTAATGTTAAATTACATAAACTACCAATTATACACTATGGAATCATTACTTCGATTTCTTACAACTGTGTTTGTAGTTCAATGACTTTAGTTTCTGATTGTTGTTTTTCTCATACTTCTTACTGTATTTAGTCTTAAAATAATTAATACTTTATTTGAAAAATTCACTTTTATTATTCCACTTCTACATTCCTTCAATGTTAACTCCCCTCCAACACACATTTTTCTCAATCAGTGAGTGGCATCGATAGCGGAGATGCCACAGAGACATGGTTAAACATATTGGAAAGATATTTTATGGCAAATTACTAAATAATGAATATCATGGTTGTTCCTCAGAAAAAAAATCAAACTGTGATCAAATTAGGTATGATATTTAACTGAGCACAACACTTGTGCGCACACAATACACACAACCAAAACCCAAATAAGGCATTTAGATATACAGTATACTATTCAACTGATATCATGGGCAGGACAGATGAGAAACAACCAATGCCTTTCAAAACTACATTTATTTAACAGATTATCAATCTTGATCTTGATTTTGTAGATGGAAAGAGTAAGATATTGTTTTGCTTTAAAAAAAACGATACAACGATTCTGATATTAATGTGGTCTCTGAAGAGCGTGTAAATCAAGTTGTCCCATGGAATTGATACCAATAGTTCCACTACCATAACTGCATATTCTCTTTTTATATAACAGAAAACAGCTGAAAATAGATTTTCTTTGCTTGAAATACTAAATTTGTTAATAGATAAAATGGTTCCATAAAATTGTTTCTGTTGTATTTGAAATCAAGATTGGTGGTACTACAGGTACATCTCAAAAAATTAGAATATCATGAAAAAGTTTTTTGTTACTCATTTCAGAATGTGAAACCCATGTATTCTATAGATTCATTACACATTTCAAACATTTATTCCTTGACATTTTGATAATTGTGGTTTATAGATAATGAAAACACAAAATGCAGTGTCTCAGAAAATTAGAATATTACATAAGAACAATTAAAGAAAAGGATATTTTAAACTAAAATGACATGGCTCCCAAAATCATCACCAACTGTGGAAACTTCACACTGGACTTCAAGCAACATGGATTCTGTGCCTCTCCACTCTTCCTCCAGACCCTGGGACCTTGGTGACGATTTGGGGAGCCATGCTATCTGCTGGTGTTGGTCCACTGTGTCTTCTCAAGTGCACAGTCAACACAACCATCTACAAGGAAATTTTAGAGCACTTAATGCTTCCTTCTGCTGACAAGCTTTATGGAGATTTTCCGGCAGGACTTGGCACCTGCACACACTGCCAACGGTCCCAAAATGCTGGTTCAATGACCATGGTGTTACTGTGCAAACTCACCTCATCTTAACCCCATAGAGAATGTGTGGGGTATTGTCAAGAGGAAGATGAGAAACACCATACCCAACAATACAGATGACCTGAAGGCTGCAATTAAAGCAACCTGGGCTTCCATTACACCTGAGCAGTGCCACATGCTGATCACTTCCGTGCCACGTCGCATTGATGCAGTGATTCATGCACAAGGAGGCCCAACCAAGTATTGAGTGAATGGAAATGAACATACTTTTCAGAAGCCTGACTTTTATGTTGAAAACATGCTTTTTTCCATTGTTCTTATGTAATATTCTAATTTTCTGAGACACTGAATTTTGGGTTTTCATTATCTATAAGCCACAATTATCAAAATTTCAAGGAATAAATGTTTGAAATGTTTTACTCTGTGTGTAATGAATCTATAGAATATATGGGTTTAACATTCTGAAATGAGTAACAAAAAATATTGAAGTTATTCATGATATTCAATTTTTTTGAGATGTACCTGTATATCAAGACAGGGGGGGGCAAAGTCAGTCACAAATATTTTAGCAGTCAAGGTTGCAAACAGAGCAATATACGTATATATATTTAACTAACAGGCTTCAACAGGAAGAATAATATTGCCTAATTATTATCAGCCTTTTCTAAAGATTTCCAGAAAATATTTTATTGACAGATTTACCCCCCAGACCTTAAGTTTGACACTTATGCACAATGCAATATCCTTAGAATAGTCCTGTTTTTGGATACGAAATAAGAAGAAGACAAATGACATAGTGATACAACTAAACTTTGCAAAACAGCCATGTTGTGTTTAGTACAAAATAACACCACGGCATACAGTATTAGTCGATGATGAGGAAGTAAAAGCTCACAATGTTGTGAATCCTGTCAATATAAAAAATTACTATTTTTTTTTTTATTAAGTTTAAAATGTGAAGGTTGCAAACATAACATTTAACCTGACATAATTCTGAGATATATGAGTTAAGAAGGTGAATGATTAAAATGGCAAGAACAGAACTTTAATTGGAAAAAATGTGTTGCAGCAGAAATGCATAGGCGCCTCTCTCCACAGCAGGCGTCCCGCAATGATAACACAGACAACACAGCTCGCGTCCACATTCAGGACAAACAGTTGCCGAGTTATGAATGAAAAGCCGCTGTGACTGCAAAATGCTAAGCTTGTGCTGGCAACAGAGTTCAGGGGCGAACCAGAAAGATGGGAGACAAGCGATCAGTTCCAGAAAGTAGAAAAGAAAAAAATAATAGAAAAGTATTGCACTTGTTTATTACAGTTTCTGCCTACATTTCCTGAGCCCCAATACACGTACTTTTTAACAGCTCCTGTACAGATGAATATTCAATAGTAGCTATAATGAGACTATATTCCCTCTCTGAACCTGTTCTATGAAGTCTGCACTCCGATGAAGCCTATAGAATGACATCAATTACACTATATTCAATTGAGTTGGTAATATCAAAGGTTTAAATGGATCAACACCAACAAGCTGTTTGTGTGAGAAAAAAAAACATTACACTGCTGGAAGTAATTTCATCTGACAAGAAGGAATATTAATGGGATGTTACTGAGCTCCTTTGACTCTTTTACTTTGACTCACCAACCCAGCCACCTTGGTTTTCAATAGTAAGGACATTTCTGGAATGAGCGATATGTCTGTGGGTAAGAATCAAAACCTAGAACTGTTTTATTATTCATTCTACAGCAGCTCCTTAGTTAAAAAATATTGAAAGGGAAAACCAAAATGAATGAAATATGTGTGTTGGCCAAAAAAAGTACACATGCAAGTTAGACAGGCAGACAGACAACATCATTATTCTAACCCTCTCCATTGAATCCTTTCAACATGGCCACCAACGAATCAACCACAAAAACTTTTATCAAATACACCTATGTGAATGGAAGAATAGTTTAGAGCGATTGTCCTGTCCTTTGTTGTCATACTAACTACATGGCTACATGCTGTGTCTTTTCCAATATGGAATAGTATAGTGATTTAATGGTGGCAATATTGTGTTTGTGAGTCCAGATTGACAGATATTGACCTTCTTATATTGGTAATTTCAGTGCATGATGAAGTGGGCTTAGACAGTTCTGCGCCTCAACAGCCTGATGAATGAAAGGGTATTGCCACTGTTGCATCTGGTACATTTGGAAGTGCCATGTCATCTGGGCCACATGATCCCAAAAAATAATGACAAATCTAGATGGCTAGGTTCAGGGATGATTGAACTGAGTAAAGAAATGAGTGGCCATCTTTAATTTAAGAAACTAAGATCCGAAACATTGTAAAAACTTTCAATGAGCCCACAAGGAGAGTCTAGTATAACCTTTAATCATATTTTTGACTTGGCAATGCTGAGAGCTAAACCCCTAATTTGTAACATTTGTCCGGTCCCATTATCACCAGTTTTTTTTTTTTTCAAAATATAAATACATTTTAATTACATTTTCAGGATTGGTTATTAATTGGCTATTTTTTTTTTTTTTCTTGTTAATCCAGAACTTTCTAGATCAGCTTTCTCACTCTCGGTGTGTGGATGGACAGTAAACTGGACTGGTCCTGCAATACAGACCATGTATATAAGAAGGTTCAGAGTAGACTGTACTTTCTGAGGAGGCTTCGATCATTTAACATCTGCAAGAAGCTCCTCTGCATGTTCTACCAGTCTGTGGTGGCCAGTGTCCTGTTCTATGCTGTGGTGTGTTGGGGTGGAAATGTGTCCAAGAGGAGTGTCAACAGGTTGGACAGGTTGATCAGAAAGGCTGGCTCTGTGGTTGGAATGAAGCTGGACTCACTGGTGACAGTTGCAGAGAGGAGATCATTGAACAAACTACTGTCCATCATGGATGATGACAGTCATCCTCTGAAAACTGTCATCAGTGAGCAGAGAAGCAGAATGAGTGCACGAATGCTCCTACCCAGGTGCAAAACAAATAGACTCAGGGACTCATTCATTCCTCGGGCTATTAAGCGCTTTGTGACCCTGGTCTAGAAAGGCGCTATATAAATAGAGATTATTATTATTATTATTAAATTGTACAATTCTGAGTTCGGGGGCAGGAGTGGAGTGGGAGTATCTGGATGTTCTGTTCTATGTTAGTCTTTGTATCCTTTGTCTTTGTTGTTTTTCTTTGACCTATGTTCTTTGTCTTTATCTTTAGACTTAGATTGTCATCTTGTTCTTTCTCTTGATGTTCTTCTTATTATTTTATTTGTTATGTATTATTTTTTATTGTTTATGAAAAATTGCAGGCTATTGTAAAAAAAACAATATCCCGAAGGAGACCTCCTGAGGGATCAATAAAGTTTTACCTTACCTTACCTTACCTTAACACTAATTTTCCCTGTTTATCTTCTTCAAGTAAATCAATGAATTCGTCCACCTCTATTATGTACCGCCCTTGAGATAGTCAAACTTGATTCCAGATAGTCTGGAGTGGTTTGGGTGTGTTCCAGGGTGTCTGGGGTGTAAATGGTGTCAGATCAATATAGAGCTCAGCTTTCTGTGGACCTGAGTCGCCCCGAGGGACCACAAGAAGGACTGCAAAATCGAACAATGACTGGCCTTACCTTGATTATCGCTTCAAGCTCAGCCGGAGACACGCAGGGGTGTTTCAACAGGAAGGCAGCCTTCTCTGCCGTGATGGTGATCTTCTGGTTGTTTTCAAATGGTTGCTCCAAAGCTTGGAACACAAGGCCACCTACTACCAGGTAGGCCACCACTACAACAAACACTGCCAGCACTGTCTTAAGTTTCATCATGGTGAAAGGAACTGATCCGTCCGCGACAGCCTCCATGCTAGCTACCATGCTGGCAGGGCGGGAGGTCACAGACAGTCGTGGCAGGGAGCAACCCATAGGGTTCTGCATGGTGGCCACGCTGGCGGCCACCAGGCTGGACTGAAGCATTCCTGGCTGCATCTTCTTTGGGGGAATCAGGTTGGTTTGAACAGCCACTGAAACAGACAGGAACATAGCATTTTTTCATTTGCAACAACAAGACAGACTTTTAAAGCACTGTCATTGTCAAAAGAGCTTTCAAATTAGATATGCTTTACTAAACATAAGGAAGTGATTACAAATGTTAACAGTCATATTTTGTTGGCACAATGGGAATTCGAGATATGAATTGTTTGGATTTTAACGACCCAAACTCCCATCTCAATTCTGCTTATCGATTCTTTTTCTGAAAGATTCTCTTAAACCAGGGTCAAGGTCAATCACACAAGAGCCAATTTTTGAGACACAGTTGAGGACACGGTGTCATGTTTTACATTTACATTTTTTTTATTTTTTTTTGTTTTAGCTTTAATACTGATCCTCAGCCGTACTCTGCCGCCAATCTGTCAACATCATTTTTACTCTTATTGAAAGTACCTTCTCTCATAAACACTGGCATCTTATAGGTCAAAATATTCAACGGGCCAGATAGGATGACTTAGTGGGTTTAATTTAGCCTCTAGATCTCGTGTTTGTCTTCAACAATTTGAACATTGTTTTTGTTTTTCCAAACATTTGACAACAATAAAATATTCTCCTTTTGATAACATAAACCATTCTAACCCACAAGGACGCACCATGTTCTAGAGTCTAATGCATTATTCTTCATTAACCTAAAAACCTGCAAAAATAGTTGCACAATTTTCTGTAATTTTTCTTTTGCCTATTTTCTTATCAGAATTGCCTACTAATTTTAAATAAAGTTTAAAACCAACTAACAGACAGAATGTTCTTTATTTTCCAGCAAACAAAGTGAACGCAGTCTTTCTTTCTTTCTTTTCTATTAACTATTTTGTGATCACCCTTGAGCTCTATGTAACCTGCAGCAGAACTACCACTAAGATGGCGCATCCAGCTTGGGCTGTGACTCAGGGAGTCGGACTTCTCAGAAACCGATAAGAGAAACTGAAATTTAAATGTCTACCAACGAAATCTGAAACTAGCAGTTGTTTTGTTAAAATAACATTCTGGATACATAACCCTACTAGTAGAGTAGTAAAAAAAACATACAAAAATAATTAAAGGAAGAAAAATGATGGTTGTATTATTGCTCTCTGTGTTCATATATGCCAGGAAAAAATGGTTGTCCGCATCTTTCAGGGATGTAAACCTTCAGGGCAGATCCATCCAGACTAATAGGTTTAGCAGCCTCAAAGGCCTGCTTATGACAATAGTCATCATAGCACAAAAGAGGAATATTGAAATTCAGTTTGAGTCAACTTCTTCATTCGATCCCATCATCCAAAAACAAAAAATAAAGTTACAGGGATTTACTCGTATATGTGCGATTGAGTCCTACTTGCGTCCTGAAAAGCTCTGTGTTTCCTTATATAAGTTATCATCCAGTCGTCTCTGAGTAACTTTTTCCCACGTAAAAATTGTTATCCATCCTCTGCATAGTTCTGTTATGGCTGTAGGACTCAAAATCAGCGAATGGAAGATGGTGATGAGCCTCTCTCTGCGTTCTGCCTTAATAAATCAATATAATATAATATAACATAATTTCTTGTAATTGCTACATTCAAAGACGCTTTGAAATTATAGAAAATGAATCAGGTATGTAACAAAGAGCATGCTTGTACATGTTTATCTGCTTAAAACAATCAATTGTTTATACATTTAAGAAAGTGTGAATTAAAATGAGGTTACATTCAATTCAATTCAATTCAATCTTATTTAAAGTGTCTTATCATAACAAAGTTATCTCAATACACTATACAGTTGAAATAAGACTATAGTTGATTAAGGAAAAATAGATCCCAGCAATTCAACAAAGAGCAAGAAGCGATTAAATAACATAATTTTACGAAAACGTTATATTCAAGACTTAATAATGACACTAATAGTTAATAATTAATCAAATATCTTACATTTAATTTTGATGATACATTTATGAAGACAAAACTGATTTAAATGTAAATACTATATGCTATAAAAAAGGAAAATAGTGAGAAACATGAGCTATAGATATAGATATTGAAAAAACAAAACAATGATCTTTTTGCTGTTCTGTCTCTAGTTTGCAGGGTTTTGTTAACATTCCCATGTGTGTGCTTTCACAGCAACACAGGCAGACTTTCTCTCTTTCTCCAGCTTCAATGCAACAAATGTCAGTGGGATTCGTGACCACTTTGCCGCGTCTCTATGACAATGTCAACACACCAATGAAATCCATCGCTTGATTTATGTAATGCTCTTCTGGTCGCTTTATGCGGGTGAAGGACAATATATATCATGGTAGAGGGGACATTTGGTAGTGAGCCGAGGTGGCTCTGTGGGGAGAACCATCAAGTGTATAAAGTGTCACGGTTCACCAAGCTGGTGCTGTAAGTGGACGTGACACACATGCAGGATTTCAGAAGGTAGTGTCTATTGGTGGATGAGGTAATGTTTGGAGAGGTCCACCTCATCACTGCATCACACCAGAGCTGTTGTTTACTCCTGTGATGTCACATCCTCTAAGAATGCAGTCGTTTATCCTTGTTTTTTTCATCAAGACTGTTTTTCTCTGAATTAATTTAATACCTGGTGGCTGAGGATAAGTGTTGGTGGAGTTAACTTGCAGCATAAGCCTGTATTGAGAAGTCCATTTGTGTTCACCATTAATGTTTAATTGGCAAATCTGCAGAGGCAGATTTGGAAAGAACTAGAGCTGATGCTGATGGAACATTTAAAAGCAGAATAAATGGCCAGCAGCAGAGACTGCAGCATGCCATTCAGATGCAGACGGTAAACCTCATATGAACTTTTCTCCAATTAAAACAAGCAGCGTTTACAGACTCACTGCTTCTTAGAATTATACTTTCATATAAGGAGCATATTTATCAAACCTGGAACGGGATTCGTGCTCCCTGGTTTTCTTGGGTTCTCTGTGGGAAATTTCATCTTGGATCTCCTGGTTTCCGCTGCTCTTGATAGTGATGGAGGGGCGATGATGTCCGCGCAGCTCTTCTCAGGTGTTTTTCTTGCACTTCAAGCGAGAGAGGATGTAGAAGGGAAGGGTGTAAAAACACATCGTCAACAGCGCCCGTCTCTTGTGTGGTGTTGGATGCGGCAGCTCGTCCTCGCGGTCCTTCGGAGCGCGAACGCTCAGCATCCCCGCCCGTGTTCTGTCGTGCCGCAGCGGGAGACGATGCTCCTCTTGCCGATGTAACAACTCACATCTTGCTCGAGGTGGATGGCGATCGGGAGTCGTCGTCACGAAAGCCAATGGAGTGAGCGTGCAGCGTGCTAGTGCTCCTGTGCTTCCAGTGCTACGCTGAGGTGGAGTCTCAGCGGCTGCGTACTGAGAGACCATACGTCAGTTAGTGAAAGACAATAGAGAAGGAAGGTTGTGTGTGGGGTGGGGGGGGGAGATGTATGTTTTTAAGATTACGTAACCTAATTAAAAATCTCTAGGAAATACCGAATCCACGAGAAACTTCTGATACAAAACTTAATTTCCCGTTTCTGGCCCCAGATTATACAGTTGCACTTTCTTTCTTTTACTGTTCTTTTATTGATTTATTGTTTTTTTGTTAATTGGAAAAGCAAAACAAACAACGGACAAAACAAAAAAACAACAACAAAAACACAAATATAAATAAAATAACAAACCTCCTGTGAATATATTTTACAAAATGAAAAACGATTGTAGAAATAAATAAACATTTACTGAAATATCTTTAGTGTTTAAGAATATGAGGTAAGTCTCTTAGGCCCGGTTAACAAAAATAATAATGTGATGAGCAGACATGGAAAGAAGGTATATAAATGAACAAGGAGTATATTACTACCACTACTACTAATACTACTACTACTTATTCTATTAATTATAATTATAATATTTGGAGTTTAACCTTGGTAACAGCATTTTACCAATGTAGTTGGTTCGCCGAAAAACACATTTTCAGAACAATATAGTGCAATGAAAGGGTTTGAGTAACTGACATTACTGTAAAGAGGGTCTCATGAATATTACTTATACACAATAAAAATCCTTGCAGTCACCAAACATGCATATAAGTGTTGCACCTATTGACATACACCTGTCAAATGTCTCAGGATACATTTTAGCAATTTTGGATTTGGAAAGAAGTGTTGAAGCGCTATATAAATAAATATTACTTACTTACTTACTTACTTTCATTGAAGAAGCAAGCGCTAGATGTGGAAGTTGTTGAAATTGATGACAGTAAAGTTTTTTCTTTTAATAATAAAGTAAACTATCATACATCACACTTCCCAGGGTCCCCTGAGGTTCAGATCAGAGCCCTAAAACAAGTTTATTTATGGAGACGTTTACTTTAAATTAAATTAAACTTAAACTGTCAAATCATAACATAGTTTACTTAAGACAATTAACAGTGTAAATAACACAATAGAAGAGGAAAACAGATCCCAGCAAATCACAATGACAAGAACATTTCACATTTTCAAATTTGAACCCTTGAACATAAGCAGACTTAGTGAACATTTTAATGCACTGCAAGGAGACAGGATGTCATGTTATTTTTTATGTTTCTATTTTATTGTGGTTTTATTTTTGTTTAGTTACTACCTGTTTTCTCCCTTTCCTCCCACATGAACCTGACTAATGGCACACGGCTGGAGCTGATCAGTAATCACCTGCAGCATAAGAACCCTCGGCCTCCACACGAGTGTGCCAGATCAAAGTCGCTCATGCTTTTGGTTCCCTGTTCTTTCATTCCTGTTTAATTACCCTGTTCAGTGGATGTTTTGGCTTTTGAACGTGTTGTTTATTATTTATTGGATTGTGGACTTTGATTGTTTTGTGTTGGACTGATTCATATTAAATAGTTAATTCTTATGTTCCTTCTTCTGCTTCAGATCTTTTCTCTCACTTTCACCTGGGTTCCGCTTCATACAGTTCATGACATTATTTTTGCATATGTGATTCCTTTTTTTCTTTTCTTCCAAGAGCTCAAATATACATCCATAGAAATTTCAAAACTGACTGTTGGTTGGATTTTCGTTATTGATGTATATGTCTTTCAGGAATAATGCTTTTAATTACTATTTGATCTTAATTTTAATTTGTGGAGACAAGGGAGCGGGACATAGAATAGATCATGGTGTGACAACATTTTCCCAAGTTTAGAGATTTTTCTCAGTTGAAGGAAACAGTTTCTTGTCAGTTTTCTGCATTTTTCAGATGCCCTGAAAGTCAATGTAGATACATAGCTTTGGGGGGAATAGTCTCCAAATGTCATTCTTCACTGCAGACTACAGTTGAAGTTCAAAGTTGGAATTTAAGAATTAGGATTCAAGCATGGAAAAAAAAGGCACGATAACAACATGTTGTCAACACACTATAGAACACGTTATGTGCACTTTCTGATATTCTCCCTTTCAGCTTCTGGCTCAAAAACAACACAGCGATTCTCACAGATGTATATATAGAACATATTTTACTTAAAAAGTAATTAAACAAGTAATTAAACGTGGAGTGACTATATACTGAATCCATGTCTCGGGGCTGTTATTGTGTCGGGAGAAAAGAAACCTCAAAGTCGCAGTGAAGACTAAAGCCTGTCATGCTGGTCTGACACACTTGTCCGACTGTATCACAAGCTTTCTTTTACACTTTTTAAAATCACCTGCAATGTCAATGTTGTTCCAATTTAAATTTTTGGGGGTTCTCTGATAGAAATCCATAGTCCAGTGCCTTGTTTCAAATTAGCTGTCAATAAAAAAAACTTTAACAAAGATCATCCAATGATCACATATTTGCATCAGCATCCAGGTCCATGCACTTTTATTTAGACTCCCAGAGATGCTCGACATCAAGGAGGAGCCTTCAATGGATGGAGATGCGTGTGCGCAAAAAATCATAGGTTTCTGACAAGATTCAGGAGCATTTTAAATTATATATGGATCCAGATAGGACACTGAAGTGTTTTTTTAACGTGAAATTTCATGAATCTCAAATGAAGTGCAGTAACATTGATTCATATTGATCTGAACACACCGTGTTGAACGATTTCTCAATTCCTTCCACAACCATACAATACTTTTACCACTGGTAAAGGGGCCCTTTAAATTGAAAAGTTGGAAATGCAGGGTTTGGCGCTATATGCAGTGAAGTCAATGTATGAAAATGTATTATTTTTCCCAAAAACAAATCAATTGTACAGTTTTTTGGGATAAGAGTGAGAATCAATCTAGTCCAATTTTAGTTATAAAAGCACTCAAATTAAAATAAATATTTTTATTTGGAGGTAATCTTGAACCCATGAACACTCTTCTTTTTATCAGTAATAAAAATTATAATAATATTTTTTATTAATTATACTAGTCCTGTCATTGAAATAGAGGGGAAAGAACTGGAGCCCCAAATCAATGGTATAATTATATTACCTTTTAACTTTCTGTTCAAATAAATGGAAAATTTGGAAAATCTAGATGCTCTGAAACGTTATTTCCTGCATTTTGAGGGGCAAGTTTTGCTGGCATACTTAGCTAGATTTAAAATACAGAAGGTTTCAGCTTTAATTGTTTCTATTATAAGCCCCCCGCCCCAACATATTTTTCGAGCCGACGCCTATGAATGTAACATCATTGTATTTAATAAGAAGAGTGGGTTTTCCTGAGCTCGGTTCCTTGTTTAGGGCCACCATCTTGTGGACAGATGATTTAAACAACTATCAATTACTATGACATGTTTTCATGAATTGCTTCTATCAAATGAAAATAAATATAATATAATCAAGTTCATTAAAGGTTGGAAACACAAATATTTCAATTTGATTACGCAGAGTAATTAATTTGTTACTTTACTTGTTAACAAATTAATATATAATTTAAGGTTAACTTTTTTTCTTCTAATTGTGAATTTAAAGGAGTAGATATGGCTTAACTATTAACTAGATTCCTAACCACTTAAAAATGATAAATATATTAGTAAACATTTTTCACGTTTCTCTTTTCCCAGGATCTTGTACTATATTTAACAACACATTACTAAATATAAGGAAGTCATACATATCTTTTCATGAATTTGTGTTGACTGTTTTCTATTAGCTGGGGACAGTGTTTTGAGTTTGTTATAAGTAAGTAAGATAAGTAAGTTGTTAGTTTGTTGGGTGGGAATGTGTCCAAGAGGAGTGTCAACAGGTTGGACAGATTGATCAGAAAGGCTGGCTCTGTGGTTGTCATGAAGCTGGACTCACTGGTGACAGTTGCTGAGAGCTTATCTTTAGACTTAGATTGTATCATCCAGCTCTTTCTTTTTATTTCTCTTTGTTCTTGTTCTTATTTTATTTTGATTTATTTTTTTGGAAAAATTGCTGTATTTGCTGTGACTATTGGAAAAAAACTATTTCCCGAAGGAGACCTCCTGAGGGATCAATAAAGTTCTACCATACCTTACCTTACCTAATGTGAAGTTGAATTTACACATAAACATAAGAGCAGTCAACCAGTCAAATATCTATAAAACTTGCAGCAAAAATACTTTCAATTTAACTTGACAAAAAATCATAGTACAAAACTGATTAGAATTCAAAGGTTTGTTTTTCACTCTAACATATCTGTTATCCATGCATTTTGTGTGCATTGTACAATTTCTATGAATTAAAAAACAACTTGAAAGTTTGATTTATACATGAATGTGGCTGGAGTCAAATCTCTACACCAGCATAGAGGCATCATCTCCATCCACAAGTCGGAGCGTTATAAAGACCAGAGGAACAATGCAGTGTCAAAACGTCCCCTTATTTTTCTAAAACAAATTCATTAGGAGAGATTATTTACTAGTTCATGTGGAATAGACAGAAGAAACCGTATAGACTTATGCGTATGTGGTATAGCTTTGCATGTACGATGTCCTGGTTTTAATCCTAAAAATCTCCATTTTATGCTGTTTAGATGCCAGTACAGTACCACATACGGAACGGAAACATTTATGTATGAATGAACAATGTCTTTGCTTTACTTGTTTTCACCAGAATCTAATATAATGACAATGATTTCATGCAAAGACTGTATGAGCAAGAATGTACCTGGGCACCAACTCTGCGTCAGGGGATGCAGCTCAGTGGTAGAGTGTGTACCTTGCATGTATGAGGTCCTGGGTTCAATCCCTAGCATATGATTTTGGTTTTATTTTGGACAAACAAAATTAGAAACCACAAGGTATCATTACAATGAACAAAAATATGTCTGTCACAAAGACATCCCACTACTACCAACCAGGTGTGACTGGTTACTATTAAGTTGTGTTACAACTAGAGTTAGTCTGGTCGTCACGAAAGCCAATGGAGTGAGCGTGCAGCGTGCTAGTGCTCCTGTGCTTCCAGTGCTACGCTGAGGTGGAGTCTCAGCGGCTGCGTACTGAGAGACCATACGTCAGTTAGTGAAAGACAATAGAGAAGGAAGGTTGTGTGTGGGGTGGGGGGGGGGGAAGATGTATGTTTTTAAGATTACGTAACCTAATTAAAAATCTCTAGAAAATACCGAATCCACGAGAAACTTCTGATACAAAACTTAATTTCCCGTTTCTGGCCCCAGATTATACAGTTGCACTTTCTTTCTTTTACTGTTCTTTTATTGATTTATTGTTTTTTTGTTAATTGGAAAAGCAAAACAAACAACGGACAAAACAAAAAAACAACAACAAAAACACAAATATAAATAAAATAACAAACCTCCTGTGAATATATTTTACAAAATGAAAAACGATTGTAGAAATAAATAAACATTTACTGAAATATCTTTAGTGGTTAAGAATATGAGGTAAGTCTCTTAGGCCTGGTTAACAAAAATAATAATGTGATGAGCAGACATGGAAAGAAGGTATATAAATGAACAAGGAGTATATTACTACCACTACTACTACTACTACTACTTATTCTATTAATTATAATTATAATATTTGGAGTTTAACCTTGGTAACAGCATTTTACCAATGTAGTTGGTTCGCCGAAAAACACATTTTCAGAACAATATAGTGCAATGAAAGGGTTTGAGTAACTGACATTACTGTAAAGAGGGTCTCATGAATATTACTTATACACAATAAAAATCCTTGCAGTCACCAAACATGCATATAAGTGTTGCACCTATTGACATACACCTGTCAAATGTCTCGGGATACATTTTAGCAATTTTGGATTTGGAAAGAAGTGTTGAAGCGCTATATAAATAAATATTACTTACTTACTTACTTACTTTCATTGAAGAAGCAAGCGCTAGATGTGGAAGTTGTTGAAATTGATGACAGTAAAGTTTTTTCTTTTAATAATAAAGTAAACTATCATACATCACACTTCCCAGGGTCCCCTGAGGTTCAGATCAGAGCCCTAAAACAAGTTTATTTATGGAGACGTTTACTTTAAATTAAATTAAACTTAAACTGTCAAATCATAACATAGTTTACTTAAGACAATTAACAGTGTAAATAACACAATAGAAGAGGAAAACAGATCCCAGCAAATCACAATGACAAGAACATTTCACATTTTCAAATTTGAACCCTTGAACATAAGCAGACTTAGTGAACATTTTAATGCACTGCAAGGAGACAGGATGTCATGTTATTTTTTATGTTTCTATTTTATTGTGGTTTTATTTTTGTTTAGTTACTACCTGTTTTCTCCCTTTCCTCCCACATGAACCTGACTAATGGCACACGGCTGGAGCTGATCAGTAATCACCTGCAGCATAAGAACCCCTGAGTTATCTATCATAACCTCAGGTTCTATGAGTTGGTGCTTCGCTATTGGTTTACCCCGAGGCACCGCCTCGTCTCTGAGAAAGCTTAATGAACTCGCCACCCAGCAGGGGGCAGTCCACTTCCTATAAAGGCGGGAAGCACCCGCCGCACTTTCTCCAACTGAAAACTCAGCGAGAAGGGCGGCCGCTGGGCGACGAGGTTGGAGGGCTTCGCACCAACTCGTAGAACCTGAGGTTATGATAGATAACTCAGGGGTTCTACGTCATTGGTGCTCCGCCCTCCAACGGCTTCGCTATTCGTTTACCCAAAAGGCGAAGCCTGACGGGATAAATGTACCCCCAGCTGGACGCCGCTCCTGGAGCAGCATCGCTAGGGCCCCGCCGGCCCAGGGTCCAAACCCACTTGAGCCGTGGGCCCTGAGGGGGGCACAGCAGCGCTCAAAACAGTATGAGCTACTGATCCCGCCGTTACGTCGAGGAGATAGGCCTTAGCGAAGGTAGACGTGGACGCCCAAGAGGCAGCTGAGCAGATATCCTCTGCTGCCACACCCCGCAAAAGAGCCACTGAGGCTGCCACGCCACGGGTGGAATGTGCCCTCAGACCGCTAGGAGCGGATCCACATGCTGCTCGGTAGGCCCGGATAATGGCCGATCTCACCCAATGAGAGAACCTCTGGGGGGAGACCGCCTCTCCCCGCCGGCATCTACCGTGGCAGACAAAAAGGGCATCAGAGCGCCTAAACTCGGCCACCCGCCGCAAGTAACAGGCCAACGCCCTCACTGGACACAACAGGTGGAGACGTTCCTGACCCGGGTCCGAGTGAGGCGGCGGGTGAAAGGCCCGCAGCGTGAAGGTCGTCGCCTGGAACAAGGAACTCAGAATCTTCGGGCGGAACGCTGGGTTAGGACGCAAAGACACCGAAGACTCCTCGAGGCCAAAGGAAAGACACTCAGGGCTAATGGAGAGGGCACAAAGCTCACTTGCTCTCTTCGTGGTTGTTAGTGCCAGAAGGAGCGATACCTTGAAAGACAAGATATCCAGTGGGACTTGGTCAAGAGGCTCGAAGGTCGGGCCTGTGAGAGAGTCCAGTACCAACTGGAGATCCCACTGAGGGCTGGAAGGCCTTGCAGGAGGTCGAAGCCTGCAGGCACCCCGCAGGAAACACGCCACCAAGGGGTGGGCGCGAACCGAAGCACCCTCAAAACCGACATGCCTCGTCGCTATGGCTGATGCGAACACTCTCAGTGTCGCCACAGTCCGCCCGTTATCCAGCAAATGTTGCAGGAAAGACAGGATAGCGGAGACCAAACAAGAGCTGGGGTCCAAGGACCTGTCTGAACACCAGCGGGAGAAAACCCCCCACTTTGAGGCATAAAGCCTGCGTGTTGACGGGGCCCGGGCGTTCTCCAGCGTGTGGAGAACGTCCGGGTCCAAAGTCCCGATCAGCTCGTCCCGTGCAGGAGCCACACCTTGAGAGGCCGGCCCAGCACCGGGGGCGCTGTCAGAGTCCCCCCCGCCTGACACAGGGCAGCGGGGCCCCAAGGGATGGCCCAAGGGGCCCCGACCGCCATGCGCACCAGCTCTGGGAACCAGAGCGCCCCCGGGGAGTCTGGTGCCACTAGAATTAACCTCAGCCCCCCCCCCCCCGCCTCGTCCTCTGAATCAAGGGGAGAAGGAGCCGCGGAGGAGGGAAGGCGAACAGCAGACCGACCGGCCACCTCGAATGGGCTAAAGCGTCCACGCCTAGTGGGGGGCAATCCGAAGCCCTGAGGGAGAACCAAAGAGGGCATTTGAAGTTCTCCTTGCTGGCGAAGAGGTCTGCAACCGGGTGACCGAATCGAGACCAGATCTCGCTTGCCACTGCCTCGGACAGACCCCATTCGTCCTGGACGGCCCCCCTCGACAGTCTGTCCGCTACTGCATTCAGCTCGCCCGGTACGTGCTGGGCTCTGAGCGAAAGCAGGTGACAGTCCGCCCACAGCCAAATCTTCCTTGCCACACTCAGAAGGGCTGGGGATCTGACTCCACCTTGGCGATTTACGTACGCCACGGCGGTGGAGCTGTCTGATAGTACTAGGACGTTGGACCGTGACAGTTGGGGAGAGAGGTGAAGCAGGACATTGTGAATCGCCTTCAGCTCTAGCCAGTTTATGTGTCTGAGCACCGGACTGCTCCAGACCCCACTGGCGTAGGCCTGACCCGAGGTGCCTCCCCAACCTGTCAGAGAAGCGTCTGTAAACACTTGAGTGTAACGAAGGACGCAACCCAATGGAACTCTCCGCCTGAGGTTGGCGTGAGAGTTCCAAAACTGGATGTCCTGCAAAACCCGAGCGGGAAGGCGCACTTTCCGACCTCTTTCCCGCTTGAGGTCTAGCTTGAGACGACCAAACCATCTCTGAAGCTCCCTCATGTGCAGCAAGCCCAGCCGAACAACCGTGTGGGCTGCCGCCATGAGCCCCAGGAGGGACATAACAGTGCCTGCTGTTGTCACGTGACACCGAGCTTCCAGCAACTGTGTTGTCAGTCGGAGAATGGGCTGGATACGCACGTCCGGGAGGCGCGCGTATCCTTCCTCCGAGTTCAACAGTACCCCCAGGTAAACTAACTGTTGAACTGGAGTCAGAGCGCTCTTGCTGAGGTTCACTGTGAACCCCAGGGTGGCAATATGGCTCAACACCTTCTGTGTGTGAGCGTAACTTTCTGCCTCTGACCTGGCAAGGATCAACCAGTCGTCCAGATAGGTCAAGATCCTTACCCCACTCACTCTCAAAGGCTCCACTGCCGCTTCCACACACTTGGTGAAGGTCCTGGGTGCCAGAGAGTAGCCGAACGGGAGTCGAGTGTATTGAAACACCCGACCCTCGAGGGCGAAACGCAAGTACTTTCGATGTCTCTTGACTATCGGTATGTGAAAGTACGCGTCGGTCAGGTCGATAGATGTCATCCAATCTCCTGGACATACACCTGAAAGCAGTTTCTTGACCGTCAACATGCGAAACGGGCGGGTAGCTATGAACTTGTTCAAATAGCTGAGGTCCAGAATGGGCCTCCAACCCCCGGTCTTCTTCGCCACGAGGAAGTACCGGGAGTAAAACCCTGTCATCATCTCGGCTGCAGGGACCAGTTCTACGACCTCCTTCTGCAGCAGAGTAGACACCTCGTTTCTCAAACAGGATAATTTCTCCTGCTCCACCATACGCGTCCAGAGAATCCCTGAAAAACGCGGGGGTTGACGGGCAAACTGTAGCGCATAGCCCCGCCTGATTACTCCCCCCAGCCAAGTGGGTCTTAGAAGTAAAACCAGGCGACTCCAAGCCGAATAATGTTCTGTCAGAACCGCAGCCCTGGCGAACCTTGGGTAGTCCTCCGGCCCGCCCCCCAAGGACGGGCCGTAGACGAAAGGGCATCACACAAGCCGCGTCTCTATCTCTTGAATCCACAGAGCATGTACTCGAGTTGGATTCACTAGAACCCCCACTCTCATACATAAAAACCGGCTCTGTGGGAGAAGCGCGCAAGTGCGCGTGAGACACCTCAGATGCGCGTCGTGCGTGTTCCCTTCCCCCCCCCGGAAGTCTTCCCAACTCCCTGAGCACTTCTTAGTGTCACCGGAGCTGACAAAACCCGCGATGTGGAGGAATGTGCTGGAGAATTAACCCGGAGCTGAAGTGAGTTAGGTCGCGCGCGCGTCGGCACCGCATCACTAACCCGGTCCCGTACATTCTCCAGCCCCGCTGGCGGTCCCGACCTGTTCGTCACTCGTGAGATCCGACCGCCACGCACCTCTCCAGAACAACCTCCGGTCAACATAGACATGTCCGGACTAGTTCCACTCACCTCATCAGCTGTCACGCTCTGTCGGGCACGAGCGCTGGTCGACGCGGATGTAAACACAGCTGACTCAGCCGGTCTCGCGGACCTCTGCTCGTCTGTAAACAAAACACATGTGGTTGGAGTCTGCCCCTCATTCGTGTGGACAGACTCCGTTATTGCAGTCTCGGTATGACCCGGACGAAGGGGTTTAAAACTTCCTTCGGACTGTGTCATGAGAGGAAAATCACGCCGTCTATGACCGGCGGAGCATGTTAGCTTAGCATTAGCGGCGAAAGTTTCTAATGTGCATGTGTTTCCGCCTGTGAGTGTGACGTATTCACAGGCGGAAACACATGCATGCTACCAACATCTCTCTCAGAACGAACCACAGAAACGTCATACGTTCTCTTATTTTTATTTACATAGAGCCCTTTGAAAGAGTAGGGGGGAGGAGGGCTCCCCCGAGACGAAGCCTCGACGCCTCTGCGTCCTCGCCGCTGCGGGTCCCTCAGTCTCCGCTGGCTCCGCTGCGGCTGCTGGCTCCCTGGCTCCTGCTGCGGAACCCGGCGACGCTCGCTCGTCGCCCGCCGCGGCTGTTGCCGTTGCTGCTGGTGCTGCTGGGGCGGCTGGCTCTGGTGACGCTTTCCCCCCGCACCAGCTGATGGGGCCGACAAACGGGCTCTCCGTCTCCGAGCGCCGGACCCCCGTCGCGCCTCGTCCTCACATCCATGCAGGTGATGGCGGAGCTGCGCTGACTCCTGCTGCGCTGCCTCCTGCCGGGCCACGACTTTCCGGAGCTCCGGACCGAACAGGGAGTCCTCCGTTATCGGTCCGTCCAGGAGGAGCCTCCGGTCTCTCTCCGGCAGCGCTGTGGCCAGGTCTAGCCACAGGTGCCGGTGGCCCAGCTGTCCAGCATCGCGTAGTCCCCCTCCCAGGATCGCGTACGCCTGCGACATCCAGAGGAGCGCAGCCACCGAGTCCTTGACTTCCTCCAACTCCGAAGGTCCAAGGTCGTCTCGGTCCACGGTGAGCCTGTCGAGCGCACCACACAGGAGAGCCATGTTGTTTGCGAGGGAGACCACCTGCGTCCCCCCCTTGTAGGATCGGTTAAACAACATTGCCGTCAACCTGTCTTCAGCTCTAGGCAGAGCTACTGGGCGGCCTGGCCACAGTCGAGCTCCCGGGTCGAGGGCGGCACGTACCGTATCCGAGGGCTCCGGGACACTGCGCCGCCAGTCCACCCCGTCCACACGGCAATAGGGTCCGTAGGATCCTACGGGAGGCCCTGAAGCCATGGGAGAGGCAGACCCTCGCCGCGCGTAGCCCCAGATCTCGTCCAGCTTAGGACAGATAACCCCCGGAACCGCAGGCCTGCGCGCTTCGTTCCGCCCGACCTTCACTCCGCATGTAAACGGTGGTGGCGCGAGTGGAGGTGCAGGGGGGAGCTCGACCTCCATGCGGTTCGCCGCGGCGGTGAATATGCGCGGCAGGACGTCAAGCGGGTAGCAAGGAACCGGCCCGGCTCCCCCGACCGCTTCGACGTCCCCCGGCTCGGAACCGAACAGGGTGCTCGGATCCGCCTCATAACACCGCCGGTCGTCCTCCTCATCGTAGTCTTCCGGACCTCCTCGGGAAGCATACGGCAGGCCCCACAATCCGCAAACGCGTGATCTGGGCCTAGACAGACGAAGCAGAGAGCGTGTGTGTCCCCCCTCCCCAGGGGGGTGTCACACGTTAGGCACAAAGACACATCTACGTCCACGTTCATGCTCACGTCCGCCATGCTGTATCCAGGAGCTTTCTCGCTGAGTTGAAAATGGAGAAAGTGCGGCGGGTGCTTCCCGCCTTTATAGGAAGTAGACTGCACCCTGCTGGGTGGCGAGTTCATTAAGCTTTCTCAGAGACGAGGCGGTGCCTCGGGGTAAACCAATAGCGAAGCCGTTGGAGGGCGGAGCACCAATGACGTAGAACCCTCGGCCTCCACACGAGTGTGCCAGATCAAAGTCGCTCATGCTTTTGGTTCCCTGTTCTTTCATTCCTGTTTAATTACCCTGTTCAGTGGATGTTTTGGCTTTTGAACGTGTTGTTTATTATTTATTGGATTGTGGACTTTGATTGTTTTGTGTTGGACTGATTCATATTAAATAGTTAATTCTTATGTTCCTTCTTCTGCTTCAGATCTTTTCTCTCACTTTCACCTGGGTTCCGCTTCATACAGTTCATGACATTATTTCTGCATATGTGATTCCTTTTTTTCTTTTCTTCCAAGAGCTCAAATATACATCCATAGAAATTTCAAAACTGACTGTTGGTTGGATTTTCGTTATTGATGTATATGTCTTTCAGGAATAATGCTTTTAATTACTATTTGATCTTAATTTTAATTTGTGGAGACAAGGGAGCGGGACATAGAATAGATCATGGTGTGACAACATTTTCCCAAGTTTAGAGATTTTTCTCAGTTGAAGGAAACAGTTTCTTGTCAGTTTTCTGCATTTTTCAGATGCCCTGAAAGTCAATGTAGATACATAGCTTTGGGGGGAATAGTCTCCAAATGTCATTCTTCACTGCAGACTACAGTTGAAGTTCAAAGTTGGAATTTAAGAATTAGGATTCAAGCATGGAAAAAAAAGGCACGATAACAACATGTTGTCAACACACTATAGAACACGTTATGTGCACTTTCTGATATTCTCCCTTTCAGCTTCTGGCTCAAAAACAACACAGCGATTCTCACAGATGTATATATAGAACATATTTTACTTAAAAAGTAATTAAACAAGTAATTAAACGTGGAGTGACTATATACTGAATCCATGTCTCGGGGCTGTTATTGTGTCGGGAGAAAAGAAACCTCAAAGTCGCAGTGAAGACTAAAGCCTGTCATGCTGGTCTGACACACTTGTCCGACTGTATCACAAGCTTTCTTTTACACTTTTTAAAATCACCTGCAATGTCAATGTTGTTCCAATTTAAATTTTTGGGGGTTCTCTGATAGAAATCCATAGTCCAGTGCCTTGTTTCAAATTAGCTGTCAATAAAAAAAACTTTAACAAAGATCATCCAATGATCACATATTTGCATCAGCATCCAGGTCCATGCACTTTTATTTAGACTCCAAGAGATGCTCGACATCAAGGAGGAGCCTTCAATGGATGGAGATGCGTGTGCGCAAAAAATCATAGGTTTCTGACAAGATTCAGGAGCATTTTAAATTATATATGGATCCAGATAGGACACTGAAGTGTTTTTTTTAACGTGAAATTTCATGAATCTCAAATGAAGTGCAGTAACATTGATTCATATTGATCTGAACACACCGTGTTGAACGATTTCTCAATTCCTTCCACAACCATACAATACTTTTACCACTGGTAAAGGGGCCCTTTAAATTGAAAAGTTGGAAATGCAGGGTTTGGCGCTATATGCAGTGAAGTCAATGTATGAAAATGTATTATTTTTCCCAAAAACAAATCAATTGTACAGTTTTTTGGGATAAGAGTGAGAATCAATCTAGTCCAATTTTAGTTATAAAAGCACTCAAATTAAAATAAATATTTTTATTTGGAGGTAATCTTGAACCCATGAACACTCTTCTTTTTATCAGTAATAAAAATTATAATAATGTTTTTTATTAATTATACTAGTCCTGTCATTGAAATAGAGGGGAAAGAACTGGAGCCCCAAATCAATGGTATAATTATATTACCTTTTAACTAGCTAGATTTAAAATACAGAAGGTTTCAGCTTTAATTGTTTCTATTATAAGCCCCCCGCCCCAACATATTTTTCGAGCCGACGCCTATGAATGTAACATCATTGTATTTAATAAGAAGATTGGGTTTTCCTGAGCTCGGTTCCTTGTTTAGGGCCACCATCTTGTGGACAGATTTAAACAACTATCAATTACTATGACATGTTTTCATGAATTGCTTCTATCAAATGAAAATAAATATAATATAATCAAGTTCATTAAAGGTTGGAAACACAAATATTTCAATTTGATTACGCAGAGTAATTAATTTGTTACTTTACTTGTTAACAAATTAATATATAATTTAAGGTTAACTTTTTTTCTTCTAATTGTGAATTTAAAGGAGTAGATATGGCTTAACTATTAACTAGATTCCTAACCACTTAAAAATGATAAATATATTAGTAAACATTTTTCACGTTTCTCTTTTCCCAGGATCTTGTACTATATTTAACAACACATTACTAAATATAAGGAAGTCATACATATCTTTTCATGAATTTGTGTTGACTGTTTTCTATTAGCTGGGGACAGTGTTTTGAGTTTGTTATAAGTAAGTAAGATAAGTAAGTTGTTAGTTTGTTGGGTGGGAATGTGTCCAAGAGGAGTGTCAACAGGTTGGACAGATTGATCAGAAAGGCTGGCTCTGTGGTTGTCATGAAGCTGGACTCACTGGTGACAGTTGCTGAGAGCTTATCTTTAGACTTAGATTGTATCATCCAGCTCTTTCTTTTTATTTCTCTTTGTTCTTGTTCTTATTTTATTTTGATTTATTTTTTTGGAAAAATTGCTGTATTTGCTGTGACTATTGGAAAAAAACTATTTCCCGAAGGAGACCTCCTGAGGGATCAATAAAGTTCTACCATACCTTACCTTACCTAATGTGAAGTTGAATTTACACATAAACATAAGAGCAGTCAACCAGTCAAATATCTATAAAACTTGCAGCAAAAATACTTTCAATTTAACTTGACAAAAAATCATAGTACAAAACTGATTAGAATTCAAAGGTTTGTTTTTCACTCTAACATATCTGTTATCCATGCATTTTGTGTGCATTGTACAATTTCTATGAATTAAAAAACAACTTGAAAGTTTGATTTATACATGAATGTGGCTGGAGTCAAATCTCTACACCAGCATAGAGGCATCATCTCCATCCACAAGTCGGAGCGTTATAAAGACCAGAGGAACAATGCAGTGTCAAAACGTCCCCTTATTTTTCTAAAACAAATTCATTAGGAGAGATTATTTACTAGTTCATGTGGAATAGACAGAAGAAACCGTATAGACTTATGCGTATGTGGTATAGCTTTGCATGTACGATGTCCTGGTTTTAATCCTAAAAATCTCCATTTTATGCTGTTTAGATGCCAGTACAGTACCACATACGGAACGGAAACATTTATGTATGAATGAACAATGTCTTTGCTTTACTTGTTTTCACCAGAATCTAATAAAATGACAATGATTTCATGCAAAGACTGTATGAGCAAGAATGTACCTGGGCACCAACTCTGCGTCAGGGGATGCAGCTCAGTGGTAGAGTGTGTACCTTGCATGTATGAGGTCCTGGGTTCAATCCCTAGCATATAATTTTGGTTTTATTTTGGACAAACAAAATTAGAAACCACAAGGTATCATTACAATGAACAAAAATATGTCTGTCACAAAGACATCCCACTACTACCAACCAGGTGTGACTGGTTACTATTAAGTTGTGTTACAACTAGAGTTAGTCTGGTGACTGTCAGCAGAAGAAGTCGGTGGCCCTTCATAATATCATGCCCTGCCAGACCCGCCCCCCAACACGGGAACCTGCCAGGACCTCCATCCTCGCAGCGACTCTTCCTAAACTGGAAGACAACAGAGCTCGTCACTCAACCAGGACGCTGCAGATCCAGCTAATGGAGAACAGCTGCAACCTGGTAGTAGTATGAGAGGCTGGAAATGACGTACTTTTCATGAAAACATGTCATAGTACTTGTGGATCTAAAGGATGCTTACTTCCGAATCCAGTTTGTGGAGAGTCACAGAAAATATCTGAGGTTTGCAGTGCAAGGAAAAAGTTACGACCATTTCAGCAACATGCCTCGAAACCCTGGATTTCAGGCTGGTTCCGGCCCATCAGGGCGTACGTGTACGGATGGGTCCGGTTTCACTTCAAATGGTGATCAAGAGCAGAGGGAGTGTGTTTGAGAACCCGCCACATCAATGTTCTGGAGGTAGAGGCTGTGTGGCTCGCTCTAAAAAAGTTTGCGCCTCACTTAAAAAGGAGACATGTTTTTATACGATCAGACCACACCTCTACAATTCCTTCCATCAATCACCAGGGCGGAGTACGATCACAGGCCATGCAAAAAGATATGTATGTGGTCAAACGGTCGGTTGCTTTCACTGTCAGCCCTTCACATTTGGGGCAGTTGGACTCTTGTGGCCGACCTTTTATCGAGAGGCAAACCCCTAGATGCCGACTGGTATCTCCACCCACAGGTGGTGGAGGAAATATGGTCCCATTTTGGACAGGCTAAGGTGGACTTATTCGCTTCACGAGACACAGCTCATTGTCAGCTGTGGTTTTCCATTCAGAACGACAATCCACCTCTGGGTCAAGATACGCTACCTCATCTTTGTCTTTATGCGTTCCCACCTTTTTCCCTAATAGAACAAGTGTTGGACAAGGTGAGAGAAGAAGGACAACAGGCCAACTCAGTCCTTGCTTTCAGGGACTCCATGGCCACTCCCCTCACGTCACGATCTGTTGACTCAGGCGGGGGGATACATTTTTTATCTAGCGCCGCAAGGTGGAACGCAAGCAGCTAGCTTGGCCCCTGAGCGGGACCATCTATTGGGCGAAGGATTACCTCTGGTGGTTTTAGAGGTAATAAAAAACGCAAGGGCTCCCTCCACTAGGACACAATATGCCTACAAGTCTATCTAAATATCTATCGTTCAATCTACCAAATGATCTACCTAAAATGGACAACAACACAATCACAACCACATGGGTTGCGTATATGTGGTCATTTCTTGGCAAATGCAGAGCATACGTATGATCCTCGAGGTGTGACTTTGCATTAGTTTATCCTAGGGAACAAGTTTTGTTTTCTCAAAACGTTTACTTAAAATATCAATCAAAAAATAGCTGATAGAACGTTATATAAAGTAAAATCATACCTTCCAGTCTATGGTACTGTCTCAGCTTTGACACATAAACTGTCACTAGCTTCCCTTCACCTTTATGCAGCGTAGCAACATCCTTTTTGGGGACTCCAGCCAGTTGATAAGGGCCACTGTGAAGGCTAACAAGGCTTCCTCCCATTTTATTTTTTTTTAGGGTTTGTAGATATCAGAACATCCAGATAGGGTCAACTGTCACTTGCCTGACCCTCTTAGTATTTATAGCACTAACATTTACTAGACTTAAAGTATTAGCTACTAACTGTTTCGTTTAATGCCCTGCTGTCTGCTATCGTCTTGTCCAGGTCCTCTTCTGGATCTTCCAACTCAAACTTATCTCCCAGAGGACATGTGTGCCCTCTGGGAGAAGGGGATTCTGGTGATACATGAGGAAGTACGGACTTAACTTGGTGGACCTCTAAAACACAATAATCCTCAGAAACTGAAACAGAAAATGTCACATGTATGTAGTTTGACTTAATTTGAGATTTTATTATCCTCCTAGAAATCCTCCATGCCAAACCTGATTGGAAGTATTAATTCCGTAAATAACAGCCTCTAGGTGCACATCCCAGTGATTACGTTCCTGGTTTACATATTTCCTGAGGGCACGTTTAATATTTTGATTTGTACGCTCGTCCTGTAAAACACAAATATAAAATATAATACTGACATACACATGGTAAAATAAATATTTTTCAAGAATATAGGTAACACATAGGTTAATAAGCAGCAGTTCAGTAAACACCTTAGGACTAAATACAGAGATCTATATATCTCTGTACATGACAAGGAATGTAACAGAGGAAAATGAAGTATTTACCTGGCCATTAGTCTGCGGATAGTAAGCACTGGAGACAGCATGCTTATATTAAGGGCCTTGAAAATGGCCCTCTCAAATTCAGCTGTTGGAAAAAATGTATGCAAGTTCATGTGTTAGCATGCGAGAAGTTGGTGTTTGTTTCAATGCATCTCTTACTGTATTTACACCTTCCCGGCCCTAGTCAGAAATTATTTTTCTCACCATCCCAAACATGTACAAGTAGGAAATCAGTGGTGCAGAAACCTCACAGGCAGACTTTGTTTTTAAAGGTTTGGCAACCACCATATTTTGTAAAGAGGTTAGTGATGGTTAAAATATGTTTATTCTGATTGGCTGTTTGCCTCAGTGGACAAATCAGGTCACTAACCACCACCCCCCATGCTTCTTTCACCTGGAGAAACAGTTATTGACATTATATCCAAACTATGTATCCATTTCAAAAAATGCACATTAAGTCACCAAAGAAAAAAACATCACAAAATGACAATCCACCAGTTTACCTTAACTTTATTGGAGTGAAAGATGGTAGCACTGTCTTAATCGTCATTTAGTTGTGATTTAGTTGTTGTTGTCATACAGTGGTGACAACATTTGACCTTTCAAATCATGAAATACACATAAATAAATAAAATGTAAAAATGTGTAAAAGCATTTATTGACATAGGGTTTCACCCAGTTTGTAACGTCGGTTGTGATGCTGAGCCAGTATTAACTAGCTGCAACCTTGTCTATGGTTGCCCTCACACCACAGTGGTTGCCCGTGCCAGCTCTGCCATGGCGTTCCTGCAGCATGGATTGTCTCTGAACCTCCGACATTAATACCAGCCTCATGTAAAGGCAAGGGACTAGTGTAAAATAAAACAAAGTAATTTAGGTGATAACTACCGACAACACGCTTCACTTTTCTCAGGTTGAGGTCCTTTGACGCTACTCCGTTCTTCAGGAACTCTTGCATAGCAGAAAAAAAGACAATTTGCCGATTATATTCCATGTTGGTAATAGGTAACTCCATTGCACACTCAAGTTCTCTCAGGTTCCAAAAAAAGGGACAAAGCAAGAGCAATCCATTCAAGAGAGATCAATCTCCTAAACGCCATACTGTATTAGAGATAGTAACTGAGTAGTAATGAAAAAAAACAGAATTATTTCTTAATATAATTCAATCATACATAATTTTTTTTGTTAACTATAAGCTTTTATATGTATATGGATAACTTTTTAAAGAATAGGAATTAAAATAAAAAGAGTGTTGATGGATCAAAATATTTTGTATTATGTGTTGCCTTAGTAACTGCCGAATACAAATGAAGTTACATGAATTAATTATTCCATATAAAACAAATTACTTATTAATACTGAACCCTTAGTCAAAGTCACCACTTGAAGTCTATTCTTATGTATCCATAATGTTTGATAATAATAATAATAATTATAATAACTAATAATAAAAAATTATAATAATAATAATTATTATTATTATTTTAAAAGCCATAACACATCGTACTTGAAAATAAAAAAATAAGTTTACATCTTTTTGATAGTCATCGCTTGTTTACTTCATTACAGCATGTAAATATGTTTTAAATCATTTACACAATTTGCTGATTATAAATATATTATAAATCATTATGTTTTGTCTTTCTTTTCATTCTTCACTAGAACCAAGACAGTTGTTTATTTACAGAAGTGGTTTTATTTATTATTATGGTGTGTTAATATAAATAAATGTGATTGTGTTCTTGTACACAATGAATATGTCTGTTTTTATTTCTGCATATAGTAATTGTACTATAGTTGGAATATTCGGTATAATAAAAATCTTCAACAATTTAATTGATTTAGAATAATGGATGTAGTTATACTAAAAGGCCACTAGATGGTAGTAATTTGTATTAAAAAAAAAGAATTTACATGAAAACGAATTAACTACGAGCTACGTTGATAAAACTTAACATTTTGGACATCAAATGCTACTTTATAAACAACTGAATACTAATGAAGCTAATTCTTGGATTCATTATTTTCATCAAATTACTTGTTTCTATCGCATAGTTTGTCAAAGTTTATATTTAGATTCAATTATTCTCTGTCCAAACATTTATCTGTGATCCGTTTAATAATAGCGATGTGAATAAAATACTAACGAAGTAAAATGAATGTTTACTTCATTACAGCACGTAAATATGTTTTAAATCATTGTTTGAATACTTTGACTCTCCACGGAAAAGAGTTTCAAAACGCTTTCGAGCAAGTCCCGCGCATGCGCAGCCACGATACCGAAGGCTGAACGAGCTTTGTCTCTGTGAGAGAACAGTTTGACGTCATCAAGTTTGCGACGCCACCACCTCCCCTCCCTCTCAGGCTCATCATTACTAATGAATATGAAATAGTATAAATTATTTTTACAAATCTAAGCATGCAAGTCCAGTATTTAAATGTGACTTCAACACAGACAACTGCTCATCCTTTTTTTCTTTTTTCCAGATTGATGTCATTCGAAAAACAAAGAAGCCAAATCATTAGAATAGAATATAAAAAGGGACTTCATAGAAGCAAAAAGTTGTGATCCTTTAAAAAGTTGCATTATTTCTCCTCCACAGATGACCAGGACATGCAATAGGAAGAGCTGAAAAATAATCATTATCCTGGGGACTAGCAATGCTGTAACTGCAAGAGGTTGTCTACTCCTTTGGTGGTTGGGATCATGTCAATAGTCTCTCAGGAAACAATGAACAATTGCAAACACACACAAAGGCAGATGGAGCCGCAGAACTCTTTTATATACTCAATTTACCATTCAAATTTTAAATCATCTGGTGGTTATTGTGGTTATCTCTACTACATTATCTTCAAGATCGGTTTCATTCATTCAGAAGCTCACTCATTTTACTTTGTCTAAATAAACTGAACAATAAATAACTTTCACTTAATGTGCTTTTGATTTTTACTACTTGAATTTTTTTCTCCCTTTTTAGGCGTTACGGTTATTTTCTTTTGCCAAATAATTAAGGTAAAAATATTAATCCTAAGATACATATAACCCATAGTCAATGTGTTTTTGTGATGGTAATTGGTTTGTAGTCAAATTCACAAACCAATTTTTGAATTCTGTTACACTTTCAAATACTATATTCATTGCTGTACATTTGACAAGACAGCAAGCAAACATAACTCATAGTACACACATAAAAACAACATGAAAGCTTCAAACAGAAGTGCCTGCAGCAATGTCAAGCGATCTCGGTAAGTAGGAAAAGCCAGCCAAAGAATCATCATCCATGAATTCAATGACAGTAGCATCAATCTGGGAAGAAAAAGTAACTTATTTTGTAAAACGTTTTTTCGTATATCTCACTATAAGGGTCCAATGGGCTCGAAATTCAAAAAACAATTCTTATTTGCTTTTGATTATTATTAGATTTCATATAGGCAGTTCCGTGTGTATTAAAGGTGAAGCACAACCTGGAATTACCCTGAAAATATTACTTTAAAGTGCACAACAAGGACTGATTATAATAAAATAACTAATATGCTCACCTTCCAAGAGTTGAATTCATTCATTGGGCACTTTTGTTGAAATTCAAGCTGTGATTTATCCGGTGTTCGCGCCATTACTACTGAGTATAGACGCACTTCAGGCGGATATGACGTACTTCAGCAGAAGCGTTAACTAAAATGTTTTTAACGCGATGATATTAGAAATAACGTGATGCCAATCCAAACATTTGTATTACACTGCTGGCAGCTCTGAGAGTCTTAATTAATCAACTTTATTTTAGATGTGAGCGGGTTTGATAGAAGATGTGAGAGAGTATGATAGAAGGTGTGAGAAAGTTTGATAGTAGATGTGAAAGAAAACTGAATTCTGTCTCAAACAGCAGCTCATAGTTTAGCGCATGCATAGCATGAATACGGTCCTGGGTATAATCCCCAGCATCTCCATACTATATTGTTTCAGTGTACCACTTATAATAGTTGTCATTCATCAGCTGTAACCGATTACTCCTGTTTCCAATATCAGACATTACCTGAATTTCCTACTAGATATAATGTTATGAGATATTTTTTACTACCTCGGGTGAAGTTTAAAGAAGGAACCCTTCAACACATTCCCTGACTACTTCTGAGTACTTAGGTTTCTGACCTCACACAATTATGCAGATACCTTATGAGAAACAATGTGCCTAAGGACTGACAACATCTGAGGGGATGTAGCTCAGTGCTAGAGCATTTGCTTTGCATTTGTGAGGTCCTTTGTGTCGTAGATGAACCACAGTATAACACACATAATGGAATCAACTGGAATGATCTATCTATGTGACATTGCCTTTTTTCTTTATTATCACATACTATATCTCCATAAAGACATGTCCCTCTTTTTATTTTTACAAGGTCACCTAGAGATGTTGCCCTTTATTTTTGATAGCGTTTTTTGGCCTACACACTTCTATTCAAAGACTGTATGTGTGTCTCCCTAATAACAATGACAATTAAAGACTAAAAATTATAATATGATGATATTTAAGTCAACCTCCTTCATTCACTTTAGTGTTGCCTAGGCTTCTTCCCAGCTCATCCCTTATACAACCAACTGACAGTCTGTCATTTAATTTGTTGGTTCACGGAAGTACCCATTAAATCATGTGTCCAATCCCTGCTCGCCACCTAATAAGTAGAAGTCCTTTTAACTCTTTGTTAGGTTAGCAGAGCAATGCTGTGTCTCAAATCGCGTACTTGCGTACTCATAGTTAGTATTTTTAGTTCATAAGTGCGTCTCAATTCTTAGTATGCGAAATTTAGTGCACCATGCACTCTAAATTGCAGTACTAAAACACCCACAAAACTGAGTATGGATCGATGGACACTATCCACCCTAAACGGCCGCCATCTTAGTGACGTTGATGTTGTAAAGGAAAGTTACGTCACTACCACTGAAATGGAGGCGGCAAAGTATGAGTAAGTGAATGAACAATGTATTTTATCATGCTAACTTGAATGAAACCTTTCATAACTTACATGTTTGTAGACATTGATGTTACTGTAAGGAGTGTCATTGCATAGTTGTGTCCACTTGTATTTCAATCAGGATGTTCATTAATGCTCGGGAGTTGGGGGGAAGGTAACCCCAGCCTTTGTTAAAAAGAAGTGGGAAAACCTTAAGCAGGCGTACAAGGTTGGTTTTCATTACCGCCAGTTTCACTACAGTTTTATGTGTAAAGTATAACAACACTGTGGCTGAATAATAAAAACAAAGGAGAAACACTGAATATTGAAATCATCAAAGGCGCCGACGAGGACGGCTGCCTCTCCAGTAGCTCTGCAGCAATAATCTATAACTTTCTGTTTTTATAAAAAAAAAATGAGTATAATTTTTTTAATGGATACTTTTGAACATGGATAGAATCGTCTTGTTTACTCAAGAGAGGATCTGTCACAGAAGTCAATGGCACGGGGTGGAGATCGCCACAAGATCCCGATCAAACTTCAGCGCCGCTATCGTGGCTGTAGAGCAGGAAAGAGGTTAAAGGCTAAGCTAATGGACAATTGGAGACATCACAGACCATCGATCACGATGGGGAACGTCAATTCATTGACCAACAAGATCGACGAGCTGTCTGCCCTCAACAACCACGGATCTACAGAGAGAGCAGCTTGTTGATCTTCACGGAGACGTGGCTCACACAGCTGACTCCGGACACTCACGTGGACCTGCTGGGTTTCAGCACCGTCAGAGCGGACAGAGACCCAGACGCTTGCGGGAAGCAGAGAGGAGGAGGTCTGATCATGTACGTGAATAAACGCTGGTGTAGCCTGGGACACGTTACTGTGAAGAAAGTCTCTTGTTGTCAAGATTTAGAACCGTTGGCTGTCAGCATGCATCCATATTATCTTCCGCGTGAGTTCAGTTACGTGATCGCACTGTGTGTTTACATTCCTCTGAGCGCTGCGGCGCCATCTGCCTGTGAGAAGATCCACACAATGACAGCTCGACTTCAGAATCAACATCCTGACGCGTTTATCATCATCTCTGGAATTTTAATCATGACAACCTGGAATCTACTCTGCCTACTTTCCATCAGGCTGTGGATTGTCCCACCAGGAATAACAGCACAATTGACCTGAGGGATCAATAAAGTTTTACCTTACCTTACCTTACCTTCTTTATTCCAACTTGAAGGACGTGTACAGAGCCAAACCTCTTCCTCCACTTGGAAGATCTGATCATAACCTGGTCCACTGTCCACCTGTTCAGTCACAGTACATTCCTCTGGTGCAGAGACAGACTGTGACCACTGAGACAATCAGGGAGTGGATACCAGCTGTGGAGGACACCATCAGAGACTGCTTTGACACCACAGACTGGGATGTGCTGCTGAAGTCTCATGGTGGGGACTTTGAGCGACAGACACACTGCTAAGACTGTCCGCTGTTACCCTAATAATAAACCGTGCTTAACAAAGGAGGTCAAGGATGTCCTTAACAGGAAGAAAGTGGCTTTCAGGAGCAGGGACAGAGAGGTCTGGTATGGTGTTAAAACCATCACTGGACACAAGACCAAGGCCTCTCTTACTGCAGTGGACACGGTGGAGGAGGCAAACATACTAAACAACTTTTTCAACAGGTTTGAGCAGGTCACCTCACCCTCACTGCTGCCCGCTTCAGGACCTGCCCCACCTTCTATTGCCCCCCTCACCTCAACACAACCACTTCCCAGCTTCACCTCATTCCAGGTACAAGATTTACTTTGGTGGCATGGTTGGATGCATCAGGGACAACAGCGAAGACGAGTATCGGAGTCTAATACGTGACTTTGAGGACTGGAGTGAGAGGAACCACTTCCAGCTGAACACCTCAAAGACCAAGTAGCTGGTCCAGGACAAAGCCACGTCCAGTGTCCATCAGAGGCAACTAGGTGGAGATAGTTGACAACTATTTTATCTTGATCTTTAAAATATATACTTTATTGAATATTGTTTTGATTGTTTAAGTGCTTTGTGACCCTGGTCTAGAAAAGCGCTATACAAATAAGAATTACTTACTTACTTACTTACTATAAGTACCTGGGTGTGTGGCTGGACAGTAAACTGGACTGGTCCTGCAACACAGACCATGTATATAAGAAAGTTCAGAGTAGACTGTACTTTCTGAGGAGTCTTCGATCATTTAACATCTGCAAGAAGCTCCTCTGCATGTTCTACCAGTCTGTGGTAGCCAGTGTTTTATGCTGTGGTGTGTTGGAGTGGGAATGTGTCCAGGAGGAGTGTCAACAGGTTAGACAGATTGATCAGAAGGACTGGTTCTGTGGTTGGCATGAAGCTGGACTCACTGTTGACAGTTGCTGAGAGGAGATCACTGAACAAACCACTGTCCATCATGGATGATGACAGTCATCCTCTCAGCACTGTCATCAGTGAGCAGAGAAGCAGAATGAGTGCACGAATGCTCCCTCCCTGATGCAACACTAATAGACTCAAGGACTCATTCATTCCTCGGGCTATTAAATTGTATAATTCTGAGTCGGGGGGCAGGAGTGGAGTGAAAGTATCATGACGTTCTGTTCTATGTTAGTCTTTGTATCATTTGTGTTATTTTTCTTTGATCTATGTTCTTTATCTTTATCTTTAGACTTCGATTGAATCATCTTGTTCTTTCTCTTTATTTCTCTTTGTTCTTGTTCTTATTTTATTTTGATTCTTTTTTATGAAGGTTTGCTGTATTTGCTGTGGATAATTTGCCAAAGGAGACCTCCTGAGGGATCGATAAAGTTCTACCTAACCTAACCTAACCTATTGTAAGGAATGTACAAAGAGCAACATAAGCATTTTTTTTTACACCGCATCGCCTCATCCTCCAAGAATGCGGTTGTGGTTGAAGCCCCCTTCGTGCAGACCCCACCACAAAGCGCAATCAGACCAGGGTCCCAACCAAGAGTCCATTCAATCCTAGGTCAGAGGTGCACGTGTATGAGGGGAACCATAGGAAGGGGAATCTCAGGAGCCTCCTGTCCAAACCGGCAGATGAAAGGGGGGAAGATTTCGCTCTGGTCACTTGTTAGCTCGCCATAATATTTTTCAGCGTGTTTAATCATCATCATCATCATCGTGGCGTTGGCACCTGGTCTACAACAGGGCCAGAGCAACAATAAATTTCATGTGTACCTGCTTAGTTGTAAATCATGGGATAAGCAAATGTTTCAATAAACATGCTTATCATGCTGCAACTGATCAAACACCCACCAGTTTGGTGCGCACGGCGCGATCAAAATTCTTTAAATAACTGGCAGCTGGACCAGCGGAAGTTGGATCAACTATTGATTAAAAATGTATTACTGGGGCGAAGATTTCAACCCAATTCGTTCTTACCTGCTGCACGGATAACCATGCATGCCACTAACCCCGGAAGCGACAGGGATCTAATATGCATTTTAGACGAGGTGTAACTAATCGCGTCAGCAGCGACGCTGTTGTCAACATGCGGAAGAGGAATTCAGCCGGGTTACATATACATTACTGGATAGTTAGTTTTGAAAGGACATTAACACCGTCGCTGCTGTAGGCCTATAAAATGTTTTCCAGACCTGTTATGATTATTTTTTTATCTTGGGGTCTCCCCACGTAGGTTCAAATCCTACCAACAACGAAGTTAATCTAGTGTTATATCCTGCTCTTTTACAGTAAATGCAATCATTTGCATCAATAAAGAGAAAATTATTTTTTACTGGCGATCACTGCATACAATGGTGTTATAGTGGTGAGCATAGCTGCCTTCATCTATTAATAGAATAGAATAGAAAAGCTTTATTCATCCCCAGAGGGGAAACACACTTTCACAACAGCGCAGTTTAAAAAAATAAAGTGCAAGGAAAAAGAAATAATAAAAGAGGTAATACAAAATAAAATAAAAACGATATAAAGAATATACAATTATTTACAAAAATTAGAAATTTAACACTATTAACAAAATAAAATAGAATAAAATAAAATAAAATAGAAATAAAAACGGGAAAAAAAATAAAAATAAAAACACACGAGAAGAAAAACACACTACGGATTAGCATCAGGATATTTAAAGTAGAGAGTTAAATATCCTGACACCAGTTGGGATGAAGGACCTTCTATAACGCTCCGTCCTACACTGGGGGTGCCTGAGCCTGCCACTGAAGGAGCTGGCCAGCTCCTCCACGGTCAGGTGCAGTGGGTGAAGAGCGTTGTCCCTGATGGAGGATAGTCTGGAGAGTGTCCTCCTCTCTCCCACCTCCTCCACCGAGTCCAGCGAGCGGCCCAGGACAGAGCCGGCCCTCGTGACCAGCCTGTTCAGTCTCTTCCTGTCCCGGTCCGTGCTGCCTGCTCCCCCGCAGACCACAGCGTAGTGGATAGCAGAGGCTACCACGGAGTCATAAAAGGTCCTTAAAAGTGGTCTGCACACTCCGAAGGACCTCAGTCTCCCCAGGAGGTGGAGGCGACTTCGGCCCTTCTTATACACGGCGTTGATGTGTGTGGACCAGTTCAGTTTATTGTTGAGGTGAACACCCAGGTATTTGAAGCTGTCCACTAGCTCAATGTCCGAGCCCTGGATGCTCACCGGTTGATGTGGTGGGGACTTTTTCCTGAAGTCAATCACCATCTCCCTTGTCTTACTGGTGTTTAAGCAAAGGTAGTTGCTCTCACACCAGTCAACAAAGTCCTTGATGACTGACCTGTACTCCAGCTCGCCCCCCCCCAGACACGCAGCCCACAATGGCCGAGTCGTCAGAAAACTTCTGGAGGTGACAGCTGCTGGAGTCATAGGTAAAGTCCGCCGTGTAGAGGGAAAAAAGGAAAGGTGACAGCACTGTCCCTTGAGGCACCCCGGTGCTGCAGATGGTCACCTCAGACCTGCAGTCCTGCAGCCTCACATACTGCGGCCTGTTGGTGAGGTAGTCCATCGTCCATGCTGCCAGCTGTGTCCCAACTCCTGCGTCCTCCATCTTCTTCCTTAGCAGCGCCGGCTGGATGGTGTTGAAAGCACTTGAGAAGTCAAAAAACATGACTCTCACAGTGATACCGGCGGCTTCCAGATGAGTCAGTGCCCGGTGCTGCAGGTAGATGACGGCGTCGTCCACCCCCATCTTTGGCCTGTAGGCGAACTGCAGCGGATCCAACGCAGAGCTCACCGTCGTGCGTAGCTCGCGGAGTACTAGCCTCTCCAAGGTCTTCATCAGATGGGAGGTCAGGGCGACTGGTCTGAAGTGGCTCAGCTCCTTCGCGTGTACCGCCTTGGGAACCGGAACCACACAGGAGGTCTTCCACTGGACCGGGACCTTCTCCAGTTTGAGGCTCAGGTTGAAGATGTGTGTGACCAACTCACAAAGTTGATCAGCACAGTCCCTGAGCAGTCTGGGGCTGAGTCCATCTGGTCCCTAGAGAAAAGTATTTTTACTTGGGATGAACACATTCAATTTTGGTTTAGTGGTGAGCATAGTTGCCTTCCAAGCAGTTGACCCGGGTTCGATTCCCGGCCATTGCAGAAGCCTTTTTCTAACAAGAATCAGAAAAAAGCATTTCATCCTATTCTCACCGTGCTCATACCTACCCTATCAGGCCATTATTAGTCCTGTTGTATTACTTTTTTCATGTGTTGTTGTGGCCGAGTGGTTAAGGCGATGGACTAGAAATCCATTGGGGTCTCCCCGCGTAGGTTCGAATCCTACCAACAACGAGTTTAGTCTAGTGTTCATTTCTGCTCTTTTACAGGAGATGCAATTATTTGCATCAAATAAGAGAAAAGTATTTTTACTTGATATAAATGCATGCAATGATGGTATAGTGGTGAGCATAGCTGCCTTCCAAGCATTTGACCCAGGTTCGATTCCCGGCCATTGCAGAAGCCTTTTTCTATTACAACAAGAATCAGAAAAAAAGCATTTCATCCTATTCTCACCATGCTCATACCTACGATATCAGGCCATTATTAGTCCTGTTGTATTACTCTTGTCAGGTGTTGTTGTGGCCGAGTGGTTAAGGCGATGGACTAGAAATCCATTGGGGTCTCCCCGCGTAGGTTCGAATCCTAGCAACAACGAATTTAGTCTAGTGTTCATTTCTCCTCTTTTACAGTAAATGCAATTATTTGCATCAAATGAGAGAAAATAATTTTTAATGGATACAAACACATGCAATGGTGGTATAGTGGTGAGCATAGCTCCCTTCCAAGCACTTGACCCGGGTTCGATTCCCGGCCATTGCAGAAGCCCTTTGCTAAACAACATGAATTACCAAAAGGCATTTCAGCCTTATCACAATGTTCTTATATGTAACGCTATCTATTTGGCCATTATTAGTCCTGTTGTATTACTCTTTTCATGTGTTGTTGTGGCCGAGTGGTTAAGGCGATGGACTAGAAATCCATCGGGATCCCCCCCGTATAAGTTCAAATCCTACCAACAACAAAGTTTGTCTAGTGTTATTTTCTGCTTTTTAAAAGTAAATGCAATTATTTGCATCAAATAAGACAAAAGTATTTTTACTTGATATAAATGCATGCAATGATTGTATAGTGGTGAGCATAGCTGCCTTCCAAGCAGTTGACCCGGGTTCGATTCCCAGCCATTGCAGAAGCTTTTTTCTATTACCACAAGAATCAGAAAAAAGCATTTCATCCTATTCTCACTGTGCTCATACCTACCCTATCAGGCCATTATTAGTCCTGTTGTATTACTTTTTTATGTGTTGTTGTGGCTGAGTGGTTAAGGCGATGGACTAGAAATCCATTGGGGTCTCCCCGCGTACTTTCGAATCCTAGCAACAACGAATTTAGTCTAGTGTTCATTTCTGCTCTTTTACAGTAAATGCAATTATTTGCATCAAATAAGAGAAAAGTATTTTTAATGGATACAAACACATGCAATGGTGGTTTAGTGGTGAGCATAGCTGCCTTCCAAGCAGTTGACCTGGGTTCGATTCCCGGCCATTGCAGAAGCCCTTTGCTAAACAACATCAATTAGAAAACGGCATTTCAGCCTTATCACAATGTTCTTATATGTAACGCTATCTATTTGGCCATTATTAGTCCTGTTGTATTACTCTTTTCATGTGTTGTTGTGACCGAGTGGTTAAGGCGATGGACTAGAAATCCATCGGGATCCCCCCCGCATAAGTTCAAATCCTACCAACAACAAAGTTAGTCTAGTGTTATTTTCTGCTTTTTTACAGTAAATGCAATCATTTGCATCAAATAAGAGAAAATTATTTTTAATGGATACAAACACATGCAATGGTGGTATAGTGGTGAGCATAGTTGCCTTCCAAGCAGTTGACCCCGGTTCGATTCCTGGTCATTGCAGAAGCTTTTTTCTATTGCAACAAGAATCAGAAAAAAAACATTTCATCCTATTCTCACTGTGCTCATACCTACCCTATCAGGCCATTATTAATCCTGTTTTTTTTAAACTTTTTTATGTGTTGTTGTGGCCGAGTGGTTAAGGCGATGGACTAGAAATCCATTGGGGTCTCCCCGCGTAGTTTCGAATCCTACCAACAACGAGTTTAGTTTAGTGTTCATTTCTGCTCTTTTACAGTAGATGCAATTATTTGCATCAAATAAGAGAAAAGTATTTTTACTTGATATAAATGCATGCAATGGTGGTATAGTGGTGAGCATAGCTGCCTTCCAAGCAGTTGACCCGGGTTCGATTCCTGGCCATTGCAGAAGCCTTTTTCTATTACAACAAGAATCAGAAAAAAGCATTTCATCCTATTCTCACCGTGCTCATACCTACCCTATCAGGCCATTATTAATCCTGTTTTTTTTTTTTACTTTTTTTATGTGTTGTTGTGGCCGAGTGGTTAAGGCGATGGACTAGAAATCCATTGGGGTCTCCCCGCGTAGGTTTGAATCCTACCAACAACGAGTTTAGTCTAGTGTTCATTTCTGCTCTTTTACAGTAAATGCAATTATTTGCATCAAATAAGAGAAAAGTATTTTTACTTGATATAAATGCATGCAATGATGGTATAGTGGTGAGCATAGCTGCCTTCCAAGCAGTGGCCAGACGTGGATACCTGGAACAGACAAACAGCCAATCAGAATGCCAAATACTAACAGCCAATCCGAATTCTCCATCTTAACACCTGGTGGCCAACCGTTGAAATATTTAAATAATGTTGGAGCAATAAAGACCCCGGTTCGATACCCAGCCGATGCACACATCTTTTTTTTCTTTCTTGTTAAATTAATCACGTTGTTAAGTATTAAGTATTAAAAGTAATATTTTACATCGCCTTATGTCTCTGGGGGCTCAACTGTTTAATGTTAAAAGCATAAAACCACACATTTCTTTCTTTTTATATTTTTCTTTCCAGTTAAATGAATCCTATTGTGAAAGGTTTTTAAAAGAGGATTGATTATTTTTTATTTCAGGATTTTGGAGAATTTTATTTAATAATTTAATAATACACTTCAATGATCAACACTATTTTGCTGACAGGTGTCGACCCAGGCCAGAGAACCAGGGCTTCCAACTCTGTTTTCATCCAGACTTTCTGCTGGTGTGAACAGGTCTAGGGGCCAATGTCGTGGGTTGACCAAGAGGCTTTGGATGAGGACGTGGTCAAACAGGTGGCAATGGCTGACCTGGACAAACATAACGACAGATTAGTTATCATAAAATTTGATGATAAAAAATGTGATGATAATATGTCCAACATACTTTTCAGAGGGCTTTGGCTGGTTGCTGTCTGTTCAACGGCCTTGTGTGCCAGAGTTGGTGCACTGGTTTCTGAATAGTATGGCATGAGCAACATGTAAATCAAGTGACATGTTTCAATTTGTGATGAACTTTCTGAAATACAATAACAACATTACTTATTAAGAATGAAATACACTATTCTGATTATGACTTTAAAAAGATAGCTATGCTTGTTAATGTGAGAAATAGATAACATGCCCACCTGGTAGAGGGGTGGAAGTTTCAGCTTCGGAAATTCCTTCTGGTAACAGAAACATCAGCTCCTTGGGAATGGGAGCGGTTTTCTTCGTTGGTGCCTCTGTTTCCTCTGTAGGTAATAAAAGAGAAAAATAATCATGACAGTGTCGATGTAACTGAGAAAAAAACAACTTCATTTAATTTAATAATTCACCCTTGAACTGTTTGCATCTCCTCTGGGGCTGGACATGTCATTGTTGTGACTAGAGTAGAAATGTCAGTAAGTTATATGTACAAGGAATTCACTGTTATGTACCGATTACACCTGAGGATGTATTTGAGGCCGGTTCCACAGCAGGGGCTGAGATGGATTCCTGTTTCTTTTGAAAATGAATGGGAAAACTTTAGGGATTTTTAGCGCAATAATCCGCGGCGGCCGCGTTATGTTAAGGTCAACATTCATTTTACTTTCTAGTTGCCTATGTTTTAGAATGTGTAGATCTACAAAGCCACCTCCAAATTTACCTGTTTCCCTAATAGTCATGATAACTGAACTTTGCTTTTACAACCTTAGTGTTCTCCTAGGGAAAGTTCTCCAACACCTTATTTAGTTCGTGAAATTGAATATTTTTCCTCTTGCTGACCAGCAGTCTATCATTTTTTTTGTTGGTTCACCAAAGTACCCATTCAATCACGCTTTTAAACCCTTTCACCACCTTACAAACAGACGTATCTTTGACTCATTGTCAGCTCAGCACACCAAGCCTTGTTGGCGCAGTAGGCAGCGCGTCAGTCTCATAATCTGAAGGTCGTGAGTTCAAACCTCACACAGGGCACCTTTTTACTAGTGGCAAACATTGTTTTGCTTTAGAATCACCTATCTTTTTGGAATCTTTCGATTTACAAAGCCTTATTGTTCTTCTAGGGAATGTTCTACAACACCTTATTTAGTTCGTAAAATTGAATATTTTTCCTCTTGCTGACCAGCAGTCTGTCATTTTTTTGTTGGTTCACCAAAGTACCCATTCAATCACGCTTTTAAACCTTCACCACCTTACAAACAGACGTACCTTTGACTAATTGTCAGGTCAGCATTCCAAGCCTTGTTGACGCAGTAGGCAGCGCGTCGGTCTCATAATCTGAATGTCGTGAGTTCAAGCCTCACACAGGGCAGGTTTATGTTAAGGTCAACATTCATGTTGCTTTCTAGTTCCATATCTTTTTAGAATGTGTCGATCTACAAAGCCACCTCCAAATGTACCTGTTTCCCTAATAGTCATATTAACTGAACTTTGCTTTTGCAACCTTAGTGTTCTTCTAGGGAAAGTTCTCCAACACCTTATTTAGTTTCGTAAAATTGAATATTTTTCCTCTTGCTGACCAGCAGTCTGTCATTTTTTTGTTGGTTCACCAAAGTACCCATTCAATCACGCTTAAACCCTTTCACCACCTTACAAACAGACGAACCTTTGACTCATTATCAGGTCAGCACACCAAGCCTTGTTGGTGCAGTAGGCAGCGCGTCAGTCTCATAATCGGAAGGTCGTGAGTTCGAACATCACACAGGGCACCTTTTTACTAGTGGCAAACATTGTTTTGCTTTCGAATCACCTATCTTTTTGGAATCTTTCGATTTACAAAGCCTTTTGGTTCTTCTAGGGAATGTTTTACAACACCTTATTTAGTTCGTAAGATTGAATATTTTTCCTCTTGCTGACCAGCAGTCTGTCATTTTTTTTGTTGGTTCACCAAAGTACCCATTCAATCACGCTTTTAAACCCTTTCACCACCTTACAAACAGACGTACCTTTGACTAATTGTCAGGTCAGCACGCCAAGCCTTGTTGGCGCAGTCGGCAGCGCGTCAGTCTCATAATCTGAAGGTCATGAGTTCAAGCCTCACACAGGTCAGGTTTATGTTAAGGTCAACATTCATTATGCTTTCTAAATGCCTATCTTTTAAGAATGTGTCGATCTACAAAGCCACCTCCAAATGTACCTGTTTCCCTAATAGTCATGTTCACTGAACTTTGCTTTTACAACCTTAGTGTTCTCCTAGGGAAAGTTGTCCAACACCTTATTTAGTTCGTGAAATTGAATATTTTTCCTCTTGCTGACCATCAGTCTGTCATTTTTTTTGTTGGTTCACCAAAGTACCCATTCAATCACGCTTTTAAACCTTCACCACCTTACAAACAGACGTACCTTTGACTCATTGTCGGCTCAGCACACCAAGCCTTGTTGGCGCAGTAGGCAGCGCGTCAGTCTCATAATCTGAAGGTTATGAGTTCAAGCCTCACACAGGGCAGGTTTATGTTAAGGTCAACATTCATGTTGCTTTCTAGTTCCCCATCTTTTTAGAATGTGTCGATCTACAAAGCCACCTCTAAATTTACCTGTTTCCCTAATAGTCATGATAACTGAACTTTGCTTTTACAACCTAAGTGTTCTCTTAGGGAAAGTTCTCCAACACCTTACGTAAAATTGAATATTTCTCCTCTTGCTGACCAGCAGTCTCTCCTTTTTTAGTTGGTTCACCAAAGTACCCATTCAATCACGCTTTTAAACCCTTTCACAACCTTACAAACAGACGTAACTTTGACTCATTGTCAGGTCAGCACGCCAAGCCTTGTTGGCGCAGTAGGCAGCGCGTCAGTGTCATAATCTGAAGGTCGTGAGTTCAAGCCTCACACAGGGCACCTTTTTACTAGTGGCAAACATTGTTTTGCTTTCGAATCACCTATCTTTTTGCAATCTTTCGATTTACAAAGCCTTATTGTTCTTCTAGGGAATGTTCTACAACACCTTATTTAGTTCGTAAAATTGAATATTTTTCCTCTTGCTGACCAGCAGTCTGTCATTTTTTTGTTGGTTCACCAAAGTACCCATTCAATCACGATTTTAAACCCTTTCACAACCTTACAAACAGACGTAACTTTGACTCATTGTCAGGTCAGCACGCCAAGCCTTGTTGGCGCAGTAGGCAGCGCGTCAGTCTCATAATCTGAAGGTCGTGAGTTCAAGCCTCACACAGGGCACCTTTTTACTAGTGGCAAACATTGTTTTGCTTTCGAATCACCTATCTTTTTGGAATGTTTCGATTTACAAATCCTTATTGTTCTTCTAGGGAATGTTCTACAACACCTTATTTAGTTCGTAAAATTGAATATTTTTCCTCTTGCTGATTAGCAGTCTGTCATTTTTTTGTTGGTTTACCAAAGTACCCATTCAATCACGCTTTTAAACCTTCACCACCTTACAAACAGACGTACCTTTGACTAATTGTCAGGTGAGCATGCCAAGCCTTGTTGGCGCAGTAGGCAGCGCGTCAGTCTCATAATCTGAAGGTCGTGAGTTCAAGCCTCACACAGGGCAGGTTTATGTTAAGGTCAACATTCATTTTGCTTTCTAGATGCCTATCTTTTAAGAATGTGTCGATCTACAAAGCCACCTCCAAATTTACCTGTTTCCCTAATAGTCATGATCACTGAACTTTGCTTTTACAACCTTAGTGTTCTCCTAGGGAAAGTTGTCCAACACCTTATTTAGTTCGTGAAATTGAATATTTTTCCTCTTGCTGACCATCAGTCCGTCATTTTTTTTGTTGGTTCACCAAAGTACCCATTCAATCACGCTTTTAAACCTTCACCACCTTACAAACAGACGTACCTTTGACTCATTGTCGGCTCAGCACACCAAGCCTTGTTGGCGCAGTAGGCAGCGCGTCAGTCTCATAATCTGAAGGTCGTGAGTTCAAGCCTCACACAGGGCAGGTTTATGTTAAGGTCAACATTCATGTTGCTTTCTAGTTCCCCATATTTTTAGAATGTGTCGATCTACAAAGCCACCTCCAAATTTACCTGTTTCCCTAATAGTCATGATAACTGAACTTTGCTTTTACAACCTTAGTGTTCTCCTAGGGAAAGTTCTCCAACACCTTATTTAGTTCGTGAAATTGAATATTTTTCCTCTTGCTGACCAGCAGTCTATCATTTTTTTTGTTGGTTCACCAAAGTACCCATTCAATCACGCTTTTAAACCCTTTCACCACCTTACAAACAGACGTATCTTTGACTCATTGTCAGCTCAGCACACCAAGCCTTGTTGGCGCAGTAGGCAGCGCGTCAGTCTCATAATCTGAAGGTCGTGAGTTCAAGCCTCACGCAGGGCACCTTTTTACTAGTGGCAAACATTGTTTTGCTTTCGAATCACCTATCTTTTTGGAATCTTTCGATTTACAAAGCCTTATTGTTCTTCTAGGGAATGTTCTACAACACCTTATTTAGTTCGTAAAATTGAATATTTTTCCTCTTGCTGACCAGCAGTCTGTCATTTTTTTGTTGGTTCACCAAAGTACCCATTCAATCACGCTTTTAAACCTTCACCACCTTACAAACAGACGTACCTTTGACTAATTGTCAGGTCAGCATGCCAAGCCTTGTTGACGCAGTAGGCAGCGCGTCGGTCTCATAATCTGAATGTCGTGAGTTCAAGCCTCACACAGGGCAGGTTTATGTTAAGGTCAACATTCATGTTGCTTTCTAGTTCCATATCTTTTTAGAATGTATCGATCTACAAAGCCACCTCCAAATGTACCTGTTTCCCTAATAGTCATATTAACTGAACTTTGCTTTTGCAACCTTAGTGTTCTTCTAGGGAAAGTTCTCCAACACCTTATTTAGTTTCGTAAAATTGAATATTTTTCCTCTTGCTGACCAGCAGTCTGTCCTTTTTTTGTTGGTTCACCAAAGTACCCATTCAATCACGCTTAAACCCTTTCACCACCTTACAAACAGACGAACCTTTGACTCATTATCAGGTCAGCACACCAAGCCTTGTTGGTGCAGTAGGCAGCGCGTCAGTCTCATAATCGGAAGGTCGTGAGTTCGAACATCACACAGGGCACCTTTTTACTAGTGGCAAACATTGTTTTGCTTTCGAATCACCTATCTTTTTGGAATCTTTCGATTTACAAAGCCTTTTGCTTCTTCTAGGGAATGTTTTACAACACCTTATTTAGTTCGTAAAATTGAATATTTTTCCTCTTGCTGACCAGCAGTCTGTCATTTTTTTTGTTGGTTCACCAAAGTACCCATTCAATCACGCTTTTAAACCCTTTCACCACCTTACAAACAGACGTACCTTTGACTAATTGTCAGGTCAGCACGCCAAGCCTTGTTGGCGCAGTCGGCAGCGCGTCAGTCTCATAATCTGAAGGTCATGAGTTCAAGCCTCACACAGGGCAGGTTTATGTTAAGGTCAACATTCATTATGCTTTCTAAATGCCTATCTTTTAAGAATGTGTCGATCTACAAAGCCACCTCCAAATGTACCTGTTTCCCTAATAGTCATGTTCACTGAACTTTGCTTTTACAACCTTAGTGTTCTCCTAGGGAAAGTTGTCCAACACCTTATTTAGTTCGTGAAATTGAATATTTTTCCTCTTGCTGACCATCAGTCTGTCATTTTTTTTGTTGGTTCACCAAAGTACCCATTCAATCACGCTTTTAAACCTTCACCACCTTACAAACAGACGTACCTTTGACTCATTATCAGGTCAGCACACCAAGCCTTGTTGGCACAGTAGGCAGCGCGTCAGTCTCATAATCTGAAGGTCGTGAGTTCGAACCTCATACAGGGCACCTTTTTACTAGTGGCAAACATTGTTTTGCTTTCGAATCACCTATCTTTTTGGAATCTTTCGATTTACAAAGCCTTATTGTTCTTCTAGGGAATGTTCTACAACACCTTATTTAGTTCGTAAAATTGAATATTTTTCCTCTTGCTGACCAGCAGTCTGTCATTTTTTTTGTTGGTTCACAAAAGTACCCATTCAATCACGCTTTTAAACCCTTTCACCACCTTACAAACAGACGTATCTTTGACTCAATGTCAGCTCAGCACACCAAGCCTTGTTGGCGCAGTAGGCAGCGCGTCAGTCTCATAATCTGAAGGTCGTGAGTTCAAGCCTCACACAGGGCACCTTTTTACTAGTGGCAAACATTGTTTTGCTTTCGAATCACCTATCTTTTTGGAATCTTTCGATTTACAAAGCCTTATTGTTCTTCTAGGGAATGTTCTACAACACCTTATTTAGTTCGTAAAATTGAATATTTTTCCTCTTGCTGACCAGCAGTCTGTCATTTTTTTTGTTGGTTCCCAAAAGTACCCATTCAATCACGCTTTTAAACCCTTTCACCACCTTACAAACAGACGTACCTTTGACTCATTGTCGGTTCAGCACGCCAAGCCTTGTTGGCGCAGCAGGCAGCGCGTCAGTCTCATAATCTGAAGGTCGTGAGTTCAAGCCTCACACAGGGCACCTTTTTACTAGTGGCAAACATTGTTTTGCTTTCGAATTACCTATCTTTTTGGAATGTTTCGATTTACAAAGCCTTATTGTTCTTCTAGGGAATGTTCTACAACACCTTATTTAGTTCGTAAAATTGAATATTTTTCCTCTTGCTGACCAGCAGTCTGTCATTTTTTTGTTGGTTCACCAAAGTACACATTCAATCACGCTTTTAAACCCTTTCACCACCTTACAAACAGACGTACCTTTGACTAATTGTCACGTCAGCATGCCAAGCCTTGTTGGCGCAGTAGGCAGAGCGTCAGTCTCATAATCTGAAGGTCGTGAGTTCAAGCCTCACACAGGGCAGCTTTATGTTAAGGTCAACATTCATTTTGCTTTCTAGTTGCCTATCTTTTTAGAATGTGTCGATCTACAAAGCCACCTCCAAATTTACCTGTTTCCCTAATAGTCATGATAACTGAACTTTGCTTTTACAACCTTAGTGTTCTCCTAGGGAAAGTTCTCCAACACCTTTTTTGGTTTGTGAAATTGAATATTTTTCCTCTTGCTGACCAGCAGTCTGTCATTTTTTTGTTGGTTCACCAAAGTACCCATTCAATCACGCTTTTAAACCCTTTCACAACCTTACAAACAGACGTAACTTTGACTCATTGTCAGGTCAGCACGCCAAGCCTTGTTGGCGCAGTAGGCAGCGCGTCAGTCTCATAATCTGAAGGTCGTGAGTTCAAGCCTCACACAGGGCACCTTTTTACTAGTGGCAAACATTGTTTTGCTTTCGAATCACCTATCTTTTTGGAATGTTTCGATTTACAAATCCTTATTGTTCTTCTAGGGAATGTTCTACAACACCTTATTTAGTTCGTAAAATTGAATATTTTTCCTCTTGCTGATTAGCAGTCTGTCATTTTTTTGTTGGTTTACCAAAGTACCCATTCAATCACGCTTTTAAACCTTCACCACCTTACAAACAGACGTACCTTTGACTAATTGTCAGGTGAGCATGCCAAGCCTTGTTGGCGCAGTAGGCAGCGCGTCAGTCTCATAATCTGAAGGTCATGAGTTCAAGCCTCACACAGGGCAGGTTTATGTTAAGGTCAACATTCATTTTGCTTTCTAGATGCCTATCTTTTAAGAATGTGTCGATCTACAAAGCCACCTCCAAATTTACCTGTTTCCCTAATAGTCATGATCACTGAACTTTGCTTTTACAACCTTAGTGTTCTCCTAGGGAAAGTTTTCCAACACCTTATTTAGTTCGTGAAATTGAATATTTTTCCTCTTGCTGACCATCAGTCCGTCATTTTTTTTGTTGGTTCACCAAAGTACCCATTCAATCACGCTTTTAAACCTTCACCACCTTACAAACAGACGTACCTTTGACTCATTGTCGGCTCAGCACGCCAAGCCTTGTTGGCGCAGTAGGCAGCGCGTCAGTCTCATAATCTGAAGGTCATGAGTTCAAGCCTCACACAGGGCAGCTTTATGTTAAGGTCAACATTCATTTTGCTTTCTAGTTGCCTATCTTTTTAGAATGTGTCGATCTACAAAGCCACCTCCAAATGTACCTGTTTCCCTAATAGTCATGATAACTGAACTTTGCTTTTACAACCTTAGTGTTCTTCTAGGGAAAGTTCTCCAACACCTTATTTAGTTCGTGAAATTGAATATTTTTCCCCTTGCTGACCAGCAGTCTGTCATTTTTTTTGTTGGTTCACCAAAGTACCCATTCAATCACGCTTTTAAACCTTCACCACCTTACAAACAGACGTACCTTTGACTCATTATCAGGTCAGCACACCAAGCCTTGTTGGCACAGTAGGCAGCGCGTCAGTCTCATAATCTGAAGGTCGTGAGTTCGAACCTCATACAGGGCACCTTTTTACTAGTGGCAAACATTGTTTTGCTTTCGAATCACCTATCTTTTTGGAATCTTTCGATTTACAAAGCCTTATTGTTCTTCTAGGGAATGTTCTACAACACCTTATTTAGTTCGTAAAATTGAATATTTTTCCTCTTGCTGACCAGCAGTCTGTCATTTTTTTTGTTGGTTCCCAAAAGTACCCATTCAATCACGCTTTTAAACCCTTTCACCACCTTACAAACAGACGTACCTTTGACTCATTGTCGGTTCAGCACGCCAAGCCTTGTTGGCGCAGTAGGCAGCGCGTCAGTCTCATAATCTGAAGGTCGTGAGTTCAAGCCTCACACAGGGCACCTTTTTACTAGTGGCAAACATTGTTTTGCTTTCGAATCACCTATCTTTTTGGAATGTTTCGATTTACAAAGCCTTATTGTTCTTCTAGGGAATGTTCTACAACACCTTATTTAGTTCGTAAAATTGAATATTTTTCCTCTTGCTGACCAGCAGTCTGTCATTTTTTTGTTGGTTCACCAAAGTACACATTCAATCACGCTTTTAAACCCTTTCACCACCTTACAAACAGACGTACCTTTGACTAATTGTCACGTCAGCATGCCAAGCCTTGTTGGCGCAGTAGGCAGCGCGTCAGTCTCATAATCTGAAGGTCGTGAGTTCAAGCCTCACACAGGGCAGCTTTATGTTAAGGTCAACATTCATTTTGCTTTCTAGTTGCCTATCTTTTTAGAATGTGTCGATCTACAAAGCCACCTCCAAATTTACCTGTTTCCCTAATAGTCATGATAACTGAACTTTTCTTTTACAACCTTAGTGTTCTCCTAGGGAAAGTTCTCCAACACCTTTTTTGGTTTGTGAAATTGAATATTTTTCCTCTTGCTGACCAGCAGTCTGTCATTTTTTTGTTGGTTCACCAAAGTACCCATTCAATCACGCTTTTAAACCCTTTCACCACCTTACAAACAGACGTATCTTTGACTCATTGTCAGCTCAGCACGCCAAGCCTTGTTGGCGCAGTAGGCAGCGCGTCAGTCTCATAATCTGAAGGTCATGAGTTCAAGCCTCACACAGGGCAGGTTTATGTTAAGGTCAACATTCATGTTGCTTTCTAGTTCCCCATCTTTTTAGAATGTGTCGATCTACAAAGCCACCTCTAAATTTACCTGTTTCCCTAATAGTCATGATAACTGAACTTTGCTTTTACAACCTTAGTGTTCTCTTAGGGAAAGTTCTCCAACACCTTACGTAAAATTGAATATTTCTCCTCTTGCTGACCAGCAGTCTCTCCTTTTTTAGTTGGTTCACCAAAGTACCCATTCAATCACGCTTTGAAACCTTCACAACCTTACAAACAGACGTAACTTTGACTCATTGTCAGGTCAGCACGCCAAGCCTTGTTGGCGCAGTAGGCAGCGCGTCAGTCTCATAATCTGAAGGTCGTGAGTTCAAGCCTCACACAGGGCACCTTTTTACTAGTGGCAAACATTGTTTTGCTTTCGAATCACCTATCTTTTTGCAATCTTTCGATTTACAAAGCCTTATTGTTTTTCTAGGGAATGTTCTACAACACCTTATTTAGTTCGTAAAATTGAATATTTTTCCTCTTGCTGACCAGCAGTCTGTCATTTTTTTGTTGGTTCACCAAAGTACCCATTCAATCACGATTTTAAACCCTTTCACAACCTTACAAACAGACGTAACTTTGACTCATTGTCAGGTCAGCACGCCAAGCCTTGTTGGCACAGTAGGCAGCGCGTCAGTCTCATAATCTGAAGGTCGTGAGTTCAAGCCTCACACAGGGCACCTTTTTACTAGTGGCAAACATTGTTTTGCTTTCGAATCACCTATCTTTTTGGAATGTTTCGATTTACAAATCCTTATTGTTCTTCTAGGGAATGTTCTACAACACCTTATTTAGTTCGTAAAATTGAATATTTTTCCTCTTGCTGATTAGCAGTCTGTCATTTTTTTGTTGGTTCACCAAAGTACACATTCAATCACGCTTTTAAACCCTTTCACCACCTTACAAACAGACGTACCTTTGACTAATTGTCAGGTGAGCATGCCAAGCCTTGTTGGCGCAGTAGGCAGCGCGTCAGTCTCATAATCTGAAGGTCGTGAGTTCAAGCCTCACACAGGGCAGGTTTATGTTAAGGTCAACATTCATTTTGCTTTCTAGATGCCTATCTTTTAAGAATGTGTCGATCTACAAAGCCACCTCCAAATTTACCTGTTTCCGTAATAGTCATGATCACTGAACTTTGCTTTTACAACCTTAGTGTTCTCCTAGGGAAAGTTCTCCAACACCTTTTTTGGTTTGTGAAATTGAATATTTTTCCTCTTGCTGACCAGCAGTCTGTCATTTTTTTGTTGGTTCACCAAAGTACCCATTCAATCACGCTTTTAAACCCTTTCACCACCTTACAAACAGACGTATCTTTGACTCATTGTCAGCTCAGCACGCCAAGCCTTGTTGGCGCAGTAGGCAGCGCGTCAGTCTCATAATCTGAAGGTCATGAGTTCAAGCCTCACACAGGGCAGGTTTATTTTAAGGTCAACATTCATGTTGCTTTCTAGTTCCCCATCTTTTTAGAATGTGTCGATCTACAAAGCCACCTCTAAATTTACCTGTTTCCCTAATAGTCATGATAACTGAACTTTGCTTTTACAACCTAAGTGTTCTCTTAGGGAAAGTTCTCCAACACCTTACGTAAAATTGAATATTTCTCCTCTTGCTGACCAGCAGTCTCTCCTTTTTTAGTTGGTTCACCAAAGTACCCATTCAATCACGCTTTGAAACCTTCACAACCTTACAAACAGACGTAACTTTGACTCATTGTCAGGTCAGCACACCAAGCCTTGTTGGCACAGTAGGCAGCGCGTCAGTCTCATAATCTGAAGGTCGTGAGTTCGAACCTCATACAGGGCACCTTTTCACTAGTGGCAAACATTGTTTTGCTTTTGAATCACCTATCTTTTTGGAATCTTTCGATTTACAAAGCCTAATTGTTCTTCTAGGGAATGTTCTACAACACCTTATTTAGTTCGTAAAATTGAATATTTTTCCTCTTGCTGACCAGCAGTCTGTCATTTTTTTTGTTGGTTCCCAAAAGTACCCATTCAATCACGCTTTTAAACCCTTTCACCACCTTACAAACAGACGTACCTTTGACTCATTGTCGGTTCAGCATGCCAAGCCTTGTTGGCGCAGTAGGCAGCGCGTCAGTCTCATAATCTGAAGGTCGTGAGTTCAAGCCTCACACAGGGCACCTTTTTACTAGTGGCAAACATTGTTTTGCTTTCGAATCACCTATCTTTTTGGAATGTTTCGATTTACAAAGCCTTATTGTTCTTCTAGGGAATGTTCTACAACACCTTATTTAGTTCGTAAAATTGAATATTTTTCCTCTTGCTGACCAGCAGTCTGTCATTTTTTTGTTGGTTCACCAAAGTACACATTCAATCACGCTTTTAAACCCTTTCACCACCTTACAAACAGACGTACCTTTGACTAATTGTCACGTCAGCATGCCAAGCCTTGTTGGCGCAGTAGGCAGCGCGTCAGTCTCATAATCTGAAGGTCGTGAGTTCAAGCCTCACACAGGGCAGGTTTATGTTAAGGTCAACATTCATTTTGCTTTCTAGATGCCTATCTTTTAAGAATGTGTCGATCTACAAAGCCACCTCCAAATTTACCTGTTTCCCTAATAGTCATGATCACTGAACTTTGCTTTTACAACCTTAGTGTTCTCCTAGGGAAAGTTGTCCAACACCTTATTTAGTTCATGAAATTGAATATTTTTCTTGCTGACCATCAGTCTGTCATTTTTTTTGTTGGTTCACCAAAGTACCCATTCAATCACGCTTTTAAACCTTCACCACCTTACAAACAGACGTACCTTTGACTCATTGTCGGCTCAGCACACCAAGCCTTGTTGGCGCAGTAGGCAGCGCGTCAGTCTCATAATCTGAAGGTCGTGAGTTCAAGCCTCACACAGGGCAGCTTTATGTTAAGGTCAACATTCATTTTGCTTTCTAGTTGCCTATCTTTTTAGAATGTGTCGATCTACAAAGCCACCTCCAAATTTACCTGTTTCCCTAATAGTCATGATAACTGAACTTTGCTTTTACAACCTTAGTGTTCTCCTAGGGAAAGTTCTCCAACACCTTTTTTGGTTTGTGAAATTGAATATTTTTCCTCTTGCTGACCAGCAGTCTGTCATTTTTTTGTTGGTTCACCAAAGTACCCATTCAATCACGCTTTTAAACCCTTTCACCACCTTACAAACAGACGTATCTTTGACTCATTGTCAGCTCAGCACGCCAAGCCTTGTTGGCACAGTAGGCAGCGTGTCAGTCTCATAATCTGAAGGTCGTGAGTTCAAGCCTCACACAGGGCAGGTTTATGTTAAGGTCAACATTCATGTTGCTTTCTAGTTCCCCATCTTTTTAGAATGTGTCGATCTACAAAGCCACCTCCAAATTTACCTGTTTCCCTAATAGTCATGATAACTGAACTTTGCTTTTACAACCTTAGTGTTCTCTTAGGGAAAGTTCTCCAACACCTTACGTAAAATTGAATATTTCTCCTCTTGCTGACCAGCAGTCTCTCCTTTTTTAGTTGGTTCACCAAAGTACCCATTCAATCACGCTTTTAAACCCTTTCACAACCTTACAAACAGACGTAACTTTGACTCATTGTCAGGTCAGCACGCCAAGCCTTGTTGGCGCAGTAGGCAGCGCGTCAGTCTCATAATCTGAAGGTCGTGAGTTCAAGCCTCACACAGGGCACCTTTTTACTAGTGGCAAACATTGTTTTGCTTTCGAATCACCTATCTTTTTGGAATGTTTCGATTTACAAAGCCTTATTGTTCTTCTAGGGAATGTTCTACAACACCTTATTTAGTTCGTAAAATTGAATATTTTTCCTCTTGCTGATTAGCAGTCTGTCATTTTTTTGTTGGTTCACCAAAGTACCCATTCAATCACGCTTTTAAACCTTCACCACCTTACAAACAGACGTACCATTGACTAATTGTCAGGTGAGCATGCCAAGCCTTGTTGGCGCAGTAGGCAGCGCGTCAGTCTCATAATCTGAAGGTCGTGAGTTCAAGCCTCACACAGGGCAGGTTTATGTTAAGGTCAACATTCATTTTGATTTCTAGATGCCTATCTTTTAAGAATGTGTCGATCTACAAAGCCACCTCCAAATTTACCTGTTTCCGTAATAGTCATGATCACTGAACTTTGCTTTTACAACCTTAGTGTTCTCCTAGGGAAAGTTCTCCAACACCTTTTTTGGTTTGTGAAATTGAATATTTTTCCTCTTGCTGACCAGCAGTCTGTCATTTTTTTGTTGGTTCACCAAAGTACCCATTCAATCACGCTTTTAAACCCTTTCACCACCTTACAAACAGACGTATCTTTGACTCATTGTCAGCTCAGCACGCCAAGCCTTGTTGGCGCAGTAGGCAGCGCGTCAGTCTCATAATCTGAAGGTCATGAGTTCAAGCCTCACACAGGGCAGGTTTATTTTAAGGTCAACATTCATGTTGCTTTCTAGTTCCCCATCTTTTTAGAATGTGTCGATCTACAAAGCCACCTCTAAATTTACCTGTTTCCCTAATAGTCATGATAACTGAACTTTGCTTTTACAACCTAAGTGTTCTCTTAGGGAAAGTTCTCCAACACCTTACGTAAAATTGAATATTTCTCCTCTTGCTGACCAGCAGTCTCTCCTTTTTTAGTTGGTTCACCAAAGTACCCATTCAATCACGCTTTGAAACCTTCACAACCTTACAAACAGACGTAACTTTGACTCATTGTCAGGTCAGCACACCAAGCCTTGTTGGCACAGTAGGCAGCGCGTCAGTCTCATAATCTGAAGGTCGTGAGTTCGAACCTCATACAGGGCACCTTTTTACTAGTGGCAAACATTGTTTTGCTTTTGAATCACCTATCTTTTTGGAATCTTTCGATTTACAAAGCCTAATTGTTCTTCTAGGGAATGTTCTACAACACCTTATTTAGTTCGTAAAATTGAATATTTTTCCTCTTGCTGACCAGCAGTCTGTCATTTTTTTTGTTGGTTCCCAAAAGTACCCATTCAATCACGCTTTTAAACCCTTTCACCACCTTACAAACAGACGTACCTTTGACTCATTGTCGGTTCAGCATGCCAAGCCTTGTTGGCGCAGTAGGCAGCGCGTCAGTCTCATAATCTGAAGGTCGTGAGTTCAAGCCTCTCACAGGGCACCTTTTTACTAGTGGCAAACATTGTTTTGCTTTCGAATCACCTATCTTTTTGGAATGTTTCGATTTACAAAGCCTTATTGTTCTTCTAGGGAATGTTCTACAACACCTTATTTAGTTCGTAAAATTGAATATTTTTCCTCTTGCTGACCAGCAGTCTGTCATTTTTTTGTTGGTTCACCAAAGTACACATTCAATCACGCTTTTAAACCCTTTCACCACCTTACAAACAGACGTACCTTTGACTAATTGTCACGTCAGCATGCCAAGCCTTGTTGGCGCAGTAGGCAGCGCGTCAGTCTCATAATCTGAAGGTTGTGAGTTCAAGCCTCACACAGGGCAGCTTTATGTTAAGGTCAACATTCATTTTGCTTTCTAGTTGCCTATCTTTTTAGAATGTGTCGATCTACAAAGCCACCTCCAAATTTACCTGTTTCCCTAATAGTCATGATAACTGAACTTTGCTTTTACAACCTTAGTGTTCTCCTAGGGAAAGTTCTCCAACACCTTTTTTGGTTTGTGAAATTGAATATTTTTCCTCTTGCTGACCAGCAGTCTGTCATTTTTTTGTTGGTTCACCAAAGTACCCATTCAATCACGCTTTTAAACCCTTTCACCACCTTACAAACAGACGTATCTTTGACTCATTGTCAGCTCAGCACGCCAAGCCTTGTTGGCGCAGTAGGCAGCGCGTCAGTCTCATAATCTGAAGGTCATGAGTTCAAGCCTCACACAGGGCAGGTTTATGTTAAGGTCAACATTCATGTTGCTTTCTAGTTCCCCATCTTTTTAGAATGTGTCGATCTACAAAGCCACCTCTAAATTTACCTGTTTCCCTAATAGTCATGATAACTGAACTTTGCTTTTACAACCTTAGTGTTCTCTTAGGGAAAGTTCTCCAACACCTTACGTAAAATTGAATATTTCTCCTCTTGCTGACCAGCAGTCTCTCCTTTTTTAGTTGGTTCACCAAAGTACCCATTCAATCACGCTTTGAAACCTTCACAACCTTACAAACAGACGTAACTTTGACTCATTGTCAGGTCAGCACGCCAAGCCTTGTTGGCGCAGTAGGCAGCGCGTCAGTCTCATAATCTGAAGGTCGCGAGTTCAAGCCTCACACAGGGCACCTTTTTACTAGTGGCAAACATTGTTTTGCTTTCGAATCACCTATCTTTTTGCAATCTTTCGATTTACAAAGCCTTATTGTTCTTCTAGGGAATGTTCTACAACACCTTATTTAGTTCGTAAAATTGAATATTTTTCCTCTTGCTGACCAGCAGTCTGTCATTTTTTTGTTGGTTCACCAAAGTACCCATTCAATCACGATTTTAAACCCTTTCACAACCTTACAAACAGACGTAACTTTGACTCATTGTCAGGTCAGCACGCCAAGCCTTGTTGGCGCAGTAGGCAGCGCGTCAGTCTCATAATCTGAAGGTCGTGAGTTCAAGCCTCACACAGGGCACCTTTTTACTAGTGGCAAACATTGTTTTGCTTTCGAATCACCTATCTTTTTGGAATGTTTCGATTTACAAATCCTTATTGTTCTTCTAGGGAATGTTCTACAACACCTTATTTAGTTCGTAAAATTGAATATTTTTCCTCTTGCTGATTAGCAGTCTGTCATTTTTTTGTTGGTTCACCAAAGTACCCATTCAATCACGCTTTTAAACATTCACCACCTTACAAACAGACGTACCTTTGACTAATTGTCAGGTGAGCATGCCAAGCCTTGTTGGCGCAGTAGGCAGCGCGTCAGTCTCATAATCTGAAGGTTGTGAGTTCAAGCCTCACACAGGGCAGGTTTATGTTAAGGTCAACATTCATTTTGCTTTCTAGATGCCTATCTTTTAAGAATGTGTCGATCTACAAAGCCACCTCCAAATTTACCTGTTTCCCTAATAGTCATGATCACTGAACTTTGCTTTTACAACCTTAGTGTTCTCCTAGGGAAAGTTGTCCAACACCTTATTTAGTTCATGAAATTGAATATTTTTCTTGCTGACCATCAGTCTGTCATTTTTTTTGTTGGTTCACCAAAGTACCCATTCAATCACGCTTTTAAACCTTCACCACCTTACAAACAGACGTACCTTTGACTCATTGTCGGCTCAGCACACCAAGCCTTGTTGGCGCAGTAGGCAGCGCGTCAGTCTCATAATCTGAAGGTCGTGAGTTCAAGCCTCACACAGGGCAGCTTTATGTTAAGGTCAACATTCATTTTGCTTTCTAGTTGCCTATCTTTTTAGAATGTGTCGATCTACAAAGCCACCTCCAAATTTACCTGTTTCCCTAATAGTCATGATAACTGAACTTTGCTTTTACAACCTTAGTGTTCTCCTAGGGAAAGTTCTCCAACACCTTTTTTGGTTTGTGAAATTGAATATTTTTCCTCTTGCTGACCAGCAGTCTGTCATTTTTTTGTTGGTTCACCAAAGTACCCATTCAATCACGCTTTTAAACCCTTTCACCACCTTACAAACAGACGTATCTTTGACTCATTGTCAGCTCAGCACGCCAAGCCTTGTTGGCACAGTAGGCAGCGTGTCAGTCTCATAATCTGAAGGTCGTGAGTTCAAGCCTCACACAGGGCAGGTTTATGTTAAGGTCAACATTCATGTTGCTTTCTAGTTCCCCATCTTTTTAGAATGTGTCGATCTACAAAGCCACCTCCAAATTTACCTGTTTCCCTAATAGTCATGATAACTGAACTTTGCTTTTACAACCTTAGTGTTCTCTTAGGGAAAGTTCTCCAACACCTTACGTAAAATTGAATATTTCTCCTCTTGCTGACCAGCAGTCTCTCCTTTTTTAGTTGGTTCACCAAAGTACCCATTCAATCACGCTTTTAAACCCTTTCACAACCTTACAAACAGACGTAACTTTGACTCATTGTCAGGTCAGCACGCCAAGCCTTGTTGGCGCAGTAGGCAGCGCGTCAGTCTCATAATCTGAAGGTCGTGAGTTCAAGCCTCACACAGGGCAGGTTTATGTTAAGGTCAACATTCATTTTGCTTTCTAGATGCCTATCTTTTAAGAATGTGTCGATCTACAAAGCCACCTCCAAATTTACCTGTTTCCCTAATAGTCATGATCACTGAACTTTGCTTTTACAACCTTAGTGTTCTCCTAGGGAAAGTTGTCCAACACCTTATTTAGTTCATGAAATTGAATATTTTTCTTGCTGACCATCAGTCTGTCATTTTTTTTGTTGGTTCACCAAAGTACCCATTCAATCACGCTTTTAAACCTTCACCACCTTACAAACAGACGTACCTTTGACTCATTGTCGGCTCAGCACACCAAGCCTTGTTGGCGCAGTAGGCAGCGCGTCAGTCTCATAATCTGAAGGTTGTGAGTTCAAGCCTCACACAGGGCAGCTTTATGTTAAGGTCAACATTCATTTTGCTTTCTAGTTGCCTATCTTTTTAGAATGTGTCGATCTACAAAGCCACCTCCAAATTTACCTGTTTCCCTAATAGTCATGATAACTGAACTTTGCTTTTACAACCTTAGTGTTCTCCTAGGGAAAGTTCTCCAACACCTTTTTTGGTTTGTGAAATTGAATATTTTTCCTCTTGCTGACCAGCAGTCTGTCATTTTTTTGTTGGTTCACCAAAGTACCCATTCAATCACGCTTTTAAACCCTTTCACCACCTTACAAACAGACGTATCTTTGACTCATTGTCAGCTCAGCACGCCAAGCCTTGTTGGCACAGTAGGCAGCGTGTCAGTCTCATAATCTGAAGGTCGTGAGTTCAAGCCTCACACAGGGCAGGTTTATGTTAAGGTCAACATTCATGTTGCTTTCTAGTTCCCCATCTTTTTAGAATGTGTCGATCTACAAAGCCATCTCCAAATTTACCTGTTTCCCTAATAGTCATGATAACTGAACTTTGCTTTTACAACCTTAGTGTTCTCTTAGGGAAAGTTCTCCAACACCTTACGTAAAATTGAATATTTCTCCTCTTGCTGACCAGCAGTCTCTCCTTTTTTAGTTGGTTCACCAAAGTACCCATTCAATCACGCTTTTAAACCCTTTCACAACCTTACAAACAGACGTAACTTTGACTCATTGTCAGGTCAGCACGCCAAGCCTTGTTGGCGCAGTAGGCAGCGCGTCAGTCTCATAATCTGAAGGTCGTGAGTTCAAGCCTCACACAGGGCACCTTTTTACTAGTGGCAAACATTGTTTTGCTTTCGAATCACCTATCTTTTTGGAATGTTTCGATTTACAAAGCCTTATTGTTCTTCTAGGGAATGTTCTACAACACCTTATTTAGTTCGTAAAATTGAATATTTTTCCTCTTGCTGATTAGCAGTCTGTCATTTTTTTGTTGGTTCACCAAAGTACCCATTCAATCACGCTTTTAAACCTTCACCACCTTACAAACAGACGTACCATTGACTAATTGTCAGGTGAGCATGCCAAGCCTTGTTGGCGCAGTAGGCAGCGCGTCAGTCTCATAATCTGAAGGTCGTGAGTTCAAGCCTCACACAGGGCAGGTTTATGTTAAGGTCAACATTCATTTTGCTTTCTAGATGCCTATCTTTTAAGAATGTGTCGATCTACAAAGCCACCTCCAAATTTACCTGTTTCCGTAATAGTCATGATCACTGAACTTTGCTTTTACAACCTTAGTGTTCTCCTAGGGAAAGTTCTCCAACACCTTTTTTGGTTTGTGAAATTGAATATTTTTCCTCTTGCTGACCAGCAGTCTGTCATTTTTTTGTTGGTTCACCAAAGTACCCATTCAATCACGCTTTTAAACCCTTTCACCACCTTACAAACAGACGTATCTTTGACTCATTGTCAGCTCAGCACGCCAAGCCTTGTTGGCGCAGTAGGCAGCGCGTCAGTCTCATAATCTGAAGGTCATGAGTTCAAGCTTCACACAGGGCAGGTTTATTTTAAGGTCAACATTCATGTTGCTTTCTAGTTCCCCATCTTTTTAGAATGTGTCGATCTACAAAGCCACCTCTAAATTTACCTGTTTCCCTAATAGTCATGATAACTGAACTTTGCTTTTACAACCTAAGTGTTCTCTTAGGGAAAGTTCTCCAACACCTTACGTAAAATTGAATATTTCTCCTCTTGCTGACCAGCAGTCTCTCCTTTTTTAGTTGGTTCACCAAAGTACCCATTCAATCACGCTTTGAAACCTTCACAACCTTACAAACAGACGTGACTTTGACTCATTGTCAGGTCAGCACGCCAAGCCTTGTTGGCGCAGTAGGCAGCGCGTCAATCTCATAATCTGAAGGTCGTGAGTTCAAGCCTCACACAGGGCACCTTTTTACTAGTGGCAAACATTGTTTTGCTTTCGAATCACCTATCTTTTTGCAATCTTTCGATTTACAAAGCCTTATTGTTCTTCTAGGGAATGTTCTACAACACCTTATTTGGTTCGTAAAATTGAATATTTTTCCTCTTGCTGACCAGCAGTCTGTCATTTTTTTGTTGGTTCACCAAAGTACCCATTCAATCACGATTTTAAACCCTTTCACAACCTTACAAACAGACGTAACTTTGACTCATTGTCAGGTCAGCACGCCAAGCCTTGTTGGCGCAGTAGGCAGCGCGTCAGTCTCATAATCTGAAGGTCGTGAGTTCAAGCCTCACACAGGGCACCTTTTTACTAGTGGCAAACATTGTTTTGCTTTCGAATCACCTATCTTTTTGGAATGTTTCGATTTACAAATCCTTATTGTTCTTCTAGGGAATGTTCTACAACACCTTATTTAGTTCGTAAAATTGAATATTTTTCCTCTTGCTGATTAGCAGTCTGTCATTTTTTTGTTGGTTCACCAAAGTACCCATTCAATCACGCTTTTAAACCTTCACCACCTTACAAACAGACGTACCTTTGACTAATTGTCAGGTGAGCATGCCAAGCCTTGTTGGCGCAGTAGGCAGCGCGTCAGTCTCATAATCTGAAGGTCGTGAGTTCAAGCCTCACACAGGGCAGGTTTATGTTAAGGTCAACATTCATTTTGCTTTCTAGATGCCTATCTTTTAAGAATGTGTCGATCTACAAAGCCACCTCCAAATTTACCTGTTTCCCTAATAGTCATGATCACTGAACTTTGCTTTTACAACCTTAGTGTTCTCCTAGGGAAAGTTGTCCAACACCTTATTTAGTTCATGAAATTGAATATTTTTCTTGCTGACCATCAGTCTGTCATTTTTTTTGTTGGTTCACCAAAGTACCCATTCAATCACGCTTTTAAACCTTCACCACCTTACAAACAGACGTACCTTTGACTCATTGTCGGCTCAGCACGCCAAGCCTTGTTGGCGCAGTAGGCAGCGCGTCAGTCTCATAATCTGAAGGTCGTGAGTTCAAGCCTCACACAGGGCAGCTTTATGTTAAGGTCAACATTCATTTTGCTTTCTAGTTGCCTATCTTTTTAGAATGTGTCGATCTACAAAGCCACCTCCAAATTTACCTGTTTCCCTAATAGTCATGATAACTGAACTTTGCTTTTACAACCTTAGTGTTCTCCTAGGGAAAGTTCTCCAACACCTTTTTTGGTTTGTGAAATTGAATATTTTTCCTCTTGCTGACCAGCAGTCTGTCATTTTTTTGTTGGTTCACCAAAGTACCCATTCAATCACGCTTTTAAACCCTTTCACCACCTTACAAACAGACGTATCTTTGACTCATTGTCAGCTCAGCACGCCAAGCCTTGTTGGCGCAGTAGGCAGCGTGTCAGTCTCATAATCTGAAGGTCGTGAGTTCAAGCCTCACACAGGGCAGGTTTATGTTAAGTTCAACATTCATGTTGCTTTCTAGTTCCCCATCTTTTTAGAATGTGTCGATCTACAAAGCCACCTCCAAATTTACCTGTTTCCCTAATAGTCATGATAACTGAACTTTGCTTTTACAACCTTAGTGTTCTCTTAGGGAAAGTTCTCCAACACCTTACGTAAAATTGTATATTTCTCCTCTTGCTGACCAGCAGTCTCTCCTTTTTTAGTTGGTTCACCAAAGTACCCATTCAATCACGCTTTTAAACCCTTTCACAACCTTACAAACAGACGTAACTTTGACTCATTGTCAGGTCAGCACGCCAAGCCTTGTTGGCGCAGTAGGCAGCGCGTCAGTCTCATAATCTGAAGGTCGTGAGTTCAAGCCTCACACAGGGCACCTTTTTACTAGTGGCAAACATTGTTTTGCTTTCGAATCACCTATCTTTTAGCAATCTTTCGATTTACAAAGCCTTATTGTTCTTCTAGGGAATGTTCTACAACACCTTATTTAGTTCGTAAAATTGAATATTTTTCCCCTTGCTGACCAGCAGTCTGTCATTTTTTTGTTGGTTCACCAAAGTACCCATTCAATCACGATTTTAAACCCTTTCACAACCTTACAAACAGACGTAACTTTGACTCATTGTCAGGTCAGCACGCCAAGCCTTGTTGGCGCAGTAGGCAGCGCGTCAGTCTCATAATCTGAAGGTCGTGAGTTCAAGCCTCACACAGGGCACCTTTTTACTAGTGGCAAACATTGTTTTGCTTTCGAATAACCTATCTTTTTGGAATGTTTCGATTTACAAAGCCTTGTTGTTCTTCTAGGGAATGTTCTACAACACCTTATTTAGTTCGTAAAATTGAATATTTTTCCTCTTGCTGATTAGCAGTCTGTCATTTTTTTGTTGGTTCACCAAAGTACCCATTCAATCACGCTTTTAAACCTTCACCACCTTACAAACAGACGTACCTTTGACTCATTGTCGGCTCAGCACGCCAAGCCTTGTTGGCGCAGTAGGCAGCGCGTCAGTCTCATAATCTGAAGGTCATGAGTTCAAGCCTCACACAGGGCAGCTTTATGTTAAGGTCAACATTCATTTTGCTTTCTAGTTGCCTATCTTTATAGAATGTGTCGATCTACAAAGCCACCTCCAAATTTACCTGTTTCCCTAATAGTCATGATAACTGAACTTTGCTTTTACAACCTTAGTGTTCTTCTAGGGAAAGTTCTCCAACACCTTATTAAGTTCGTGAAATTGAATATTTTTCCCCTTGCTGACCAGCAGTCTGTCATTTTTTTGTTGGTTCACCAAAGTACCCATTCAATCACGCTTTTAAACCCTTTCACCACCTTACAAACAGACGTATCTTTGACTCAATGTCAGCTCAGCACGCCAAGCCTTGTTGGCGCAGTAGGCAGTGCGTCAGTCTCATAATCTGAAGGTCGTGAGTTCAAGCCTCACACAGGGCAGGTTTATGTTAAGGTCAACATTCATGTTGCTTTCTAGTTGCCTATCTTTTAAGAATGTGTCAATCTACAAAGCCACCTCCAAATGTACCTGTTACCCTAATAGTCATGATAACTGAACTTTGCTTTTACAACCTTAGTGTTCTTCTAAGGAAAGTTCTCCAACACCTTATTTAGTTCGTGAAATTGAATATTTTTCCCCTTGCTGACCAGCAGTCTGTCATTTTTTTTGTTGGTTCACCAAAGTACCCATTCAATCACGCTTTTAAACCTTCACCACCTTACAAACAAACGTACCTTTGACTCATTATCAGGTCAGCACAACAAGCCTTGTTGGCGCAGTAGGCAGCGCGTCAGTCTCATAATCTGAAGGTCGTGAGTTCAAACCTCACACAGGGCACCTTTTTACTAGTGGCAAACATTGTTTTGCTTTCGAATCACCTATCTTTTTGGAATCTTTCGATTTACAAAGCCTTATTTTTCTTCTAGGGAATGTTCTACAACACCTTATTTAGTTCGTAAAATTGAATATTTTTCCTCTTGCTGACCAGCAGTCTGTCATTTTTTTTGTTGGTTCACCAAAGTACCCATTCAATCACGCTTTTAAACCCTTTCACCACCTTACAAACAGACGTACCTTTGACTCATTGTCGGTTCAGCACGCCAAGCCTTGTTGGCGCAGTAGGCAGGGCGTCAGTCTCATAATCTGAAGGTCGTGAGTTCAAGCCTCACACAGGGCACCTTTTTACTAGTGGCAAACATTGTTTTGCTTTCGAATCACCTATCTTTTTGGAATCTTTCGATTTACAAAGCCTTATTGTTCTTCTAGGGAATGTTCTACAACACCTTATTTAGTTCGTAAAATTGAATATTTTCCCTCTTGCTGATTAGTAGTCTGTCATTTTTTTGTTGGTTCACCAAAGTACCCATTCAATCACGCTTTTAAACCCTTTCACCACCTTACAAACAGACGTACCTTTGACTAATTGTCAGGTGAGCATGCCAAGCCTTGTTGGCGCAGTAGGCAGCGCGTCAGTCTCATAATCTGAAGGTCGTGAGTTCAAGCCTCACACAGGGCAGGTTTATGTTAAGGTCAACATTCATTTTGCTTTCTAGATGCCTATCTTTTAAGAATGTGTCGATCTACAAAGCCACCTCCAAATTTACCTGTTTCCCTAATAGTCATGATCACTGAACTTTGCTTTTACAACCTTAGTGTTCTCTTAGGGAAAGTTCTCCAACACCTTACGTAAAATTGAATATTTTTCCTCTTGCTGACCAGCAGTCTCTCCTTTTTTAGTTGGTTCACCAAAGTACCCATTCAATCACGCTTTTAAACCTTCACAACCTTACAAACAGACGTAACTTTGACTCATTGTCAGGTCAGCACGCCAAGCCTTGTTGGCGCAGTAGGCAGCGCGTCAGTCTCATAATCTGAAGGTCGTGAGTTCAAGCCTCACACAGGGCAGCTTTATGTTTAGGTCAACATTCATTTTGCTTTCTAGATGCCTATCTTTTTAGAATGTGTCGATCTACAAAGCCACCTCCAAATTTACCTGTTTCCCTAATAGTCATGATCACTGAACTTTGCTTTTACAACCTTAGTGTTCTCTTAGGGAAAGTTCTCCAACACCTTACGTAAAATTGAATATTTTTCCTTTTGCTGACCAGCAGTCTCTCCTTTTTTAGTTGGTTCACCAAAGTACCCATTCAATCACGCTTTTAAACCTTCACAACCTTACAAACAGACGTAACTTTGACTCATTGTCAGGTCAGCACGCCAAGCCTTGTTGGCGCAGTAGGCAGCGCGTCAGTCTCATAATCTGAAGGTCGTGAGTTCAAGCCTCACACAGGGCAGCTTTATGTTAAGGTCAACATTCATTTTGCTTTCTAGTTGCCTATCTTTTTAGAATGTGTCGATCTACAAAGCCACCTCCAAATTTACCTGTTTCCCTAATAGTCATGATAACTGAACTTTGCTTTTACAACCTTAGTGTTCTCCTAGGGAAAGTTCTCCAACACCTTTTTTGGTTTGTGAAATTGAATATTTTTCCTCTTGCTGACCAGCAGTCTGTCATTTTTTTTGTTGGTTCACCAAAGTACCCATTCAATCACGCTTTTAAACCCTTTCACCACCTTACAAACAGACGTACCTTTGACTCATTATCAGGTCAGCACACCAAGCCTTATTGGCGCAGTAGGCAGCGCGTCAGTCTCATAATCTGAAGGTCGTGAGTTTGAACCTCACACAGGGCACCTTTTTACTAGTGGCAAACATTGTTTTGCTTTCGAATCACCTATCTTTTTGGAATCTTTCGATTTACAAAGCCTTATTGTTCTTCTAGGGAATGTTCTACAACACCTTATTTAGTTCGTAAAATTGAATATTTTTCCTCTTGCTGACCAGCAGTCTGTCATTTTTTTGTTGGTTCACCAAAGTACCCATTCAATCACGCTTTTAAACCCTTTCACCACCTTACAAACAGACGTACCTTTGACTCATTATCAGGTCAGCACACCAAGCCTTGTTGGCGCAGTAGGCAGCACGTCAGTCTCATAATCTAAAGGTCGTGATTTCAAGCCTCACACAGGGCAGGTTTATGTTAAGGTCAATATTCATGTTGCTTTCTAGTTGCCTATCTTTTAAGAATGTGTCGATCTACAAAGCCACCTCCAAATTTACCTGTTTCCCTAATTTTCATGATAACTGAACTTTGCTTTTACAACCTTAGTGTTCTCTTAGGGAAAGTTCTCCAACACCTTACGTAAAATTTAATATTTCTCCTCTTGCTGACCAGCAGTCTCTCCTTTTTTAGTTGGTTCACCAAAGTACCCATTCAATCACGCTTTTGAACCTTCACAACCTTACAAACAGACGTAACTTTGACTCATTGTCAGGTCAGCACGCCAAGCCTTGTTGGCGCAGTAGGCAGCGCGTCAGTCTCATAATCTGAAGGTCGTGAGTTCAAGCCTCACACAGGGCACCTTTTTACTAGTGGCAAACATTGTTTTGCTTTCGAATCACCTATCTTTTTGGAATCTTTCGATTTACAAAGCCTTATTGTTCTTCTAGGGAATGTTCTACAACACCTTATTTAGTTCGTAAAATTGAATATTTTTCCTCTTGCTGACCAGCAGTCTGTCATTTTTTTGTTGGTTCACCAAAGTACCCATTCAATCACGCTTTTAAACCCTTTCACCACCTTACAAACAGACGTACCTTTGACTAATTGTCAGGTTAGCATGCCAAGCCTTGTTGGCGCAGTAGGCAGCGCGTCAGTCTCATAATCTGAAGGTCGTGAGTTCAAGCCTCACACAGGGCAGGTTTATGTTAAGGTCAACATTCATTTTGCTTTCTAGTTGCCTATCTTTTTAGAATGTGTCGATCTACAAAGCCACCTCCAAATTTACCTGTTTCCCTAATAGTCATGATAACTGAACTTTGCTTTTACAACCTTAGTGTTCTCCTAGGGAAAGTTCTCCAACACCTTTTTTGGTTTGTGAAATTGAATATTTTTCCTCTTGCTGACCAGCAGTCTGTCATTTTTTTTGTTGGTTCACCAAAGTACCCATTCAATCACGCTTTTAAACCCTTTCACCACCTTACAAACAGACGTACCTTTGACTCATTATCAGGTCAGCACACCAAGCCTTGTTGGCGCAGTAGGCAGCGCGTCAGTCTCATAATCTGAACGTCGTGAGTTCGAACCTCACACAGGGCACCTTTTTACTAGTGGCAAACATTGTTTTGCTTTCGAATCACCTATCTTTTTGGAATCTTTCGATTTACAAAGCCTTATTGTTCTTCTAGGGAATGTTCTACAACACCTTATTTAGTTCGTAAAATTGAATATTTTTCCTCTTGCTGACCAGCAGTCTGTCATTTTTTTTGTTGGTTCACCAAAGTACCCATTCAATCACACTTTTAAACCCTTTCACCACCTTACAAACAGACGTACCTTTGACTCATTATCAGGTCAGCACACCAAGCCTTGTTGGCGCAGTAGGCAGCGCGTCAGTCTCATAATCTGAAGGTCGTGAGTTCGAACCTCACGCAGGGCACCTTTTTACTCGTGGCAAACATTGTTTTGCTTTCGAATCACCTATCTTTTTGGAATCTTTCGATTTACAAAGCCTTATTGTTCTTCTAGGGAATGTTCTACAACACCTTATTTAGTTCGTAAAATTTAATATTTTTTCTCTTGCTGACCAGCAGTCTGTCATTTTTTTTGTTGGTTCACCAAAGTACCCATTCAATCACGCTTTTAAACCCTTTCACCACCTTACAAACAGACGTACCTTTGACTCATTATCAGGTCAGCACACCAAGCCTTGTTGGCGCAGTAGGCAGCGCGTCAGTCTCATAATCTGAACGTCGTGAGTTCGAACCTCACACAGGGCACCTTTTTACTAGTGGCAAACATTGTTTTGCTTTCGAATCACCTATCTTTTTGGAATCTTTCGATTTACAAAGCCTTATTGTTCTTCTAGGGAATGTTCTACAACACCTTATTTAGTTCGTAAAATTGAATATTTTTCCTCTTGCTGACCAGCAGTCTGTCATTTTTTTGTTGGTTCACCAAAGTACCCATTCAATCACGCTTTTAAACCCTTTCACCACCTTACAAACAGACGTACCTTTGACTCATTGTCGGCTCAGCACACCAAGCCTTGTTGGCGCAGTAGGCAGCGCGTCAGTCTCATAATCTGAAGGTCATGAGTTCAAGCCTCACACAGGTCAGGTTTATGTTAAGGTCAACATTCATTTTGCTTTCTAGTTGCCTATCTTTTTAGAATGTGTCGATCTACAAAGCCACCTCCAATATTACCTGTTTCCCTAATAGTCATGATAACTGAACTTTGCTTTTACAACCTTAGTGTTCTCCTAGGGAAAGTTCTCCAACACCTTTTTTGGTTTGTGAAATTGAATTTTTTTCCTCTTGCTGACCAGCAGTCTGTCATTTTTTTGTTGGTTCACCAAAGTACCCATTCAATCACGCTTTTAAACCCTTTCACCACCTTACAAACAGACGTACCTTTGACTCATTATCAGGTCAGCACACCAAGCCTTGTTGGCGCAGTAGGCAGCACGTCAGTCTCATAATCTGAAGGTCGTGAGTTCAAGCCTCACGCAGGGCAGGTTTATGTTAAGGTCAACATTCATTTTGCTTTCTAGTTGCCTATCTTTTTAGAATGTGTCGATCTACAAAGCCACCTCCAAATTTACCTGTTTCCCTAATAGTCATGATAACTGAACTTTGCTTTTACAACCTTAGTGTTCTCCTAGGGAAAGTTCTCCAACACCTTTTTTGGTTTGTGAAATTGAATATTTTTCCTCTTGCTGACCAGCAGTCTGTCATTTTTTTTGTTGGTTCACCAAAGTACCCATTCAATCACGCTTTTAAACCCTTTCACCACCTTACAAACAGACGTACCTTTGACTCATTATCAGGTCAGCACACCAAGCCTTGTTGGCGCAGTAGGCAGCGCGTCAGTCTCATAATCTGAAGTTCGTGAGTTCGAACCTCACACAGGGCACCTTTTTACTAGTGGCAAACATTGTTTTGCTTTCGAATCACCTATCTTTTTGGAATCTTTCGATTTACAAAGCCTTATTGTTCTTCTAGGGAATGTTCTACAACACCTTATTTAGTTCGTAAAATTGAATATTTTCCCTCTTGCTGATTAGTAGTCTGTCATTTTTTTGTTGGTTCACCAAAGTACCCATTCAATCACGCTTTTAAACCCTTTCACCACCTTACAAACAGACGTACCTTTGACTAATTGTCAGGTGAGCATGCCAAGCCTTGTTGGCGCAGTAGGCAGCGCGTCAGTCTCATAATCTGAAGGTCGTGAGTTCAAGCCTCACACAGGGCAGGTTTATGTTAAAGTCAACATTCATTTTGCTTTCTAGATGCCTATCTTTTAAGAATGTGTCGATATACAAAGCCACCTCCAAATTTACCTGTTTCCCTAATAGTCATGATCACTGAACTTTGCTTTTACAACCTTAGTGTTCTCTTAGGGAAAGTTCTCCAACACCTTACGTAAAATTGAATATTTTTCCTTTTGCTGACCAGCAGTCTCTCCTTTTTTAGTTGGTTCACCAAAGTACCCATTCAATCACGCTTTTAAACCCTTTCACCACCTTACAAACAGACGTACCTTTGACTCATTATCAGGTCAGCACACCAAGCCTTGTTGGCGCAGTAGGCAGCACGTCAGTCTCATAATCTGAAGGTCGTGAGTTCAAGCCTCACGCAGGGCAGGTTTATGTTAAGGTCAACATTCATTTTGCTTTCTAGTTGCCTATCTTTTTAGAATGTGTCGATCTACAAAGCCACCTCCAAATTTACCTGTTTCCCTAATAGTCATGATAACTGAACTTTGCTTTTACAACCTTAGTGTTCTCCTAGGGAAAGTTCTCCAACACCTTTTTTGGTTTGTGAAATTGAATATTTTTCCTCTTGCTGACCAGCAGTCTGTCATTTTTTTTGTTGGTTCACCAAAGTACCCATTCAATCACGCTTTTAAACCCTTTCACCACCTTACAAACAGACGTACCTTTGACTCATTATCAGGTCAGCACACCAAGCCTTGTTGGCGCAGTAGGCAGCGCGTCAGTCTCATAATCTGAAGGTCGTGAGTTCGAACCTCACACAGGGCACCTTTTTACTAGTGGCAAACATTGTTTTGCTTTCGAATCACCTATCTTTTTGGAATCTTTCGATTTACAAAGCCTTATTGTTCTTCTAGGGAATGTTCTACAACACCTTATTTAGTTCGTAAAATTGAATATTTTCCCTCTTGCTGATTAGTAGTCTGTCATTTTTTTGTTGGTTCACCAAAGTACCCATTCAATCACGCTTTTAAACCCTTTCACCACCTTACAAACAGACGTACCTTTGACTAATTGTCAGGTGAGCATGCCAAGCCTTGTTGGCGCAGTAGGCAGCGCGTCAGTCTCATAATCTGAAGGTCGTGAGTTCAAGCCTCACACAGGGCAGGTTTATGTTAAAGTCAACATTCATTTTGCTTTCTAGATGCCTATCTTTTAAGAATGTGTCGATATACAAAGCCACCTCCAAATTTACCTGTTTCCCTAATAGTCATGATCACTGAACTTTGCTTTTACAACCTTAGTGTTCTCTTAGGGAAAGTTCTCCAACACCTTACGTAAAATTGAATATTTTTCCTTTTGCTGACCAGCAGTCTCTCCTTTTTTAGTTGGTTCACCAAAGTACCCATTCAATCACGCTTTTAAACCTTCACAACCTTACAAACAGACGTAACTTTGACTCATTGTCAGGTCAGCACGCCAAGCCTTGTTGGCACAGTAGGCAGCGCGTCAGTCTCATAATCTGAAGGTCGTGAGTTCAAGCCTCACACAGGGCAGCTTTATGTTTAGGTCAACATTCATTTTGCTTTCTAGATGCCTATCTTTTTAGAATGTGTCGATCTACAAAGCCACCTCCAAATTTACCTGTTTCCCTAATAGTCATGATCACTGAACTTTGCTTTTACAACCTTAGTGTTCTCTTAGGGAAAGTTCTCCAACACCTTACGTAAAATTGAATATTTTTCCTTTTGCTGACCAGCAGTCTCTCCTTTTTTAGTTGGTTCACCAAAGTACCCATTCAATCACGCTTTTAAACCTTCACAACCTTACAAACAGACGTAACTTTGACTCATTGTCAGGTCAGCACGCCAAGCCTTGTTGGCGCAGTAGGCAGCGCGTCAGTCTCATAATCTGAAGGTCGTGAGTTCAAGCCTCACACAGGGCAGCTTTATGTTAAGGTCAACATTCATTTTGCTTTCTAGTTGCCTATCTTTTTAGAATGTGTCGATCTACAAAGCCACCTCCAAATTTACCTGTTTCCCTAATAGTCATGATAACTGAACTTTGCTTTTACAACCTTAGTGTTCTCCTAGGGAAAGTTCTCCAACACCTTTTTTGGTTTGTGAAATTGAATATTTTTCCTCTTGCTGACCAGCAGTCTGTCATTTTTTTTGTTGGTTCACCAAAGTACCCATTCAATCACACTTTTAAACCCTTTCACCACCTTACAAACAGACGTACCTTTGACTCATTATCAGGTCAGCACACCAAGCCTTATTGGCGCAGTAGGCAGCGCGTCAGTCTCATAATCTGAAGGTCGTGAGTTCGAACCTCACACAGGGCACCTTTTTACTAGTGGCAAACATTGTTTTGCTTTCGAATCACCTATCTTTTTGGAATCTTTCGATTTACAAAGCCTTATTGTTCTTCTAGGGAATGTTCTACAACACCTTATTTAGTTCGTAAAATTGAATATTTTTCCTCTTGCTGACCAGCAGTCTGTCATTTTTTTGTTGGTTCACCAAAGTACCCATTCAATCACGCTTTTAAACCCTTTCACCACCTTACAAACAGACGTACCTTTGACTCATTATCAGGTCAGCACACCAAGCCTTGTTGGCGCAGTAGGCAGCACGTCAGTCTCATAATCTGAAGGTCGTGAGTTCAAGCCTCACACAGGGCAGGTTTATGTTAAGGTCAATATTCATGTTGCTTTCTAGTTGCCTATCTTTTAAGAATGTGTCGATCTACAAAGCCACCTCCAAATTTACCTGTTTCCCTAATTGTCATGATAACTGAACTTTGCTTTTACAACCTTAGTGTTCTCTTAGGGAAAGTTCTCCAACACCTTACGTAAAATTTAATATTTCTCCTCTTGCTGACCAGCAGTCTCTCCTTTTTTAGTTGGTTCACCAAAGTACCCATTCAATCACGCTTTTGAACCTTCACAACCTTACAAACAGACGTAACTTTGACTCATTGTCAGGTCAGCACACCAAGCCTTGTTGGCGCAGTAGGCCGCGCGTCAGTCTCATAATCTGAAGGTCGTGAGTTCAAGCCTCACACAGGGCACCTTTTTACTAGTGGCAAACATTGTTTTGCTTTCGAATCACCTATCTTTTTGGAATCTTTCGATTTACAAAGCCTTATTGTTCTTCTAGGGAATGTTCTACAACACCTTATTTAGTTCGTAAAATTGAATATTTTTCCTCTTGCTGACCAGCAGTCTGTCATTTTTTTGTTGGTTCACCAAAGTACCCATTCAATCACGCTTTTAAACCCTTTCACCACCTTACAAACAGACGTACCTTTGACTCATTATCAGGTCAGCACACCAAGCCTTGTTGGCGCAGTAGGCAGTGCGTCAGTCTCATAATCTGAAGGTCGTGAGTTCGAACCTCACACAGGGCACCTTTTTACTAGTGGCAAACATTGTTTTGCTTTCGAATCACCTATCTTTTTGGAATCTTTCGATTTACAAAGCCTTATTGTTCTTCTAGGGAATGTTCTACAACACCTTATTTAGTTCGTAAAATTTAATATTTTTCCTCTTGCTGACCAGCAGTCTGTCATTTTTTTTGTTGGTTCACCAAAGTACCCATTCAATCACGCTTTTAAACCCTTTCACCACCTTACAAACAGACGTACCTTTGACTCATTATCAGGTCAGCACACCAAGCCTTGTTGGCGCAGTAGGCAGCGCGTCAGTCTCATAATCTGAAGGTCGTGAGTTCGAACCTCACACAGGGCACCTTTTTACTAGTGGCAAACATTGTTTTGCTTTCGAATCACCTATCTTTTTGGAATCTTTCGATTTACAAAGCCTTATTGTTCTTCTAGGGAAAGTTCTCCAACACCTTTTTTGGTTTGTGAAATTGAATATTTTTCCTCTTGCTGACCAGCAGTCTGTCATTTTTTTTGTTGGTTCACCAAAGTACCCATTCAATCACGCTTTTAAACCCTTTCACCACCTTACAAACAGACGTACCTTTGACTCATTATCAGGTCAGCACACCAAGCCTTATTGGCGCAGTAGGCAGCGCGTCAGTCTCATAATCTGAAGGTCGTGAGTTCGAACCTCACACAGGGCACCTTTTTACTAGTGGCAAACATTGTTTTGCTTTCGAATCACCTATCTTTTTGGAATCTTTCGATTTACAAAGCCTTATTGTTCTTCTAGGGAATGTTCTACAACACCTTATTTAGTTCGTAAAATTGAATATTTTTCCTCTTGCTGACCAGCAGTCTGTCATTTTTTTGTTGGTTCACCAAAGTACCCATTCAATCACGCTTTTAAACCCTTTCACCACCTTACAAACAGACGTACCTTTGACTCATTATCAGGTCAGCACACCAAGCCTTGTTGGCGCAGTAGGCAGCACGTCAGTCTCATAATCTGAAGGTCGTGAGTTCAAGCCTCACACAGGGCAGGTTTATGTTAAGGTCAATATTCATGTTGCTTTCTAGTTGCCTATCTTTTAAGAATGTGTCGATCTACAAAGCCACCTCCAAATTTACCTGTTTCCCTAATTGTCATGATAACTGAATTTTGCTTTTACAACCTTAGTGTTCTCTTAGGGAAAGTTCTCCAACACCTTACGTAAAATGTAATATTTCTCCTCTTGCTGACCAGCAGTCTCTCCTTTTTTAGTTGGTTCACCAAAGTACCCATTCAATCACGCTTTTGAACCTTCACAACCTTACAAACAGACGTAACTTTGACTCATTGTCAGGTCAGCACGCCAAGCCTTGTTGGCGCAGTAGGCAGCACGTCAGTCTCATAATCTGAAGGTTGTGAGTTCAAGCCTCACACAGGGCAGGTTTATGTTAAGGTCAACATTCATTTTGCTTTCTAGTTGCCTATCTTTTTAGAATGTGTCGATCTACAAAGCCACCTCCAAATTTACCTGTTTCCCTAATAGTCATGATAACTGAACTTTGCTTTTACAACCTTAGTGTTCTCCTAGGGAAAGTTCTCCAACACCTTTTTTGGTTTGTGAAATTGAATATTTTTCCTCTTGCTGACCAGCAGTCTGTCATTTTTTTTGTTGGTTCACCAAAGTACCCATTCAATCACGCTTTTAAACCCTTTCACCACCTTACAAACAGACGTACCTTTGACTCATTATCAGGTCAGCACACCAAGCCTTGTTGGCGCAGTAGGCAGCGCGTCAGTCTCATAATCTGAAGGTCGTGAGTTCGAACCTCACACAGGGCACATTTTTACTAGTGGCAAACATTGTTTTGCTTTCGAATCACCTATCTTTTTGGAATCTTTCGATTTACAAAGCCTTATTGTTCTTCTAGGGAATGTTCTACAACACCTTATTTAGTTCGTAAAATTTAATATTTTTTCTCTTGCTGACCAGCAGTCTGTCATTTTTTTTGTTGGTTCACCAAAGTACCCATTCAATCACGCTTTTAAACCCTTTCACCACCTTACAAACAGACGTACCTTTGACTCATTATCAGGTCAGCACACCAAGCCTTGTTGGCGCAGTAGGCAGCGCGTCAGTCTCATAATCTGAACGTCGTGAGTTCGAACCTCACACAGGGCACCTTTTTACTAGTGGCAAACATTGTTTTGCTTTCGAATCACCTATCTTTTTGGAATCTTTCGATTTACAAAGCCTTATTGTTCTTCTAGGGAATGTTCTACAACACCTTATTTAGTTCGTAAAATTGAATATTTTTCCTCTTGCTGACCAGCAGTCTGTCATTTTTTTTGTTGGTTCACCAAAGTACCCATTCAATCACGCTTTTAAACCCTTTCACCACCTTACAAACAGACGTACCTTTGACTCATTATCATTCATTTTGCTTTCTAGTTGCCTATCTTTTTAGAATGTGTCGATCTACAAAGCCACCTCCAAATTTACCTGTTTCCCTAATAGTCATGATAACTGAACTTTGCTTTTACAACCTTAGTGTTCTCCTAGGGAAAGTTCTCCAACACCTTTTTTGGTTTTTGAAATTGAATATTTTTCCTCTTGCTGACCAGCAATCTGTCATTTTTTTTGTTGGTTCACCAAAGTACCCATTCAATCACGCTTTTAAACCCTTTCACCACCTTACAAACAGAGGTACCTTTGACTCATTGTCAGGTCAGCATGCCAAGCCTTATTGGCGCAGTAGGCAGCGCGTCAGTCTCATAATCTGAAGGTCGTGAGTTCAAGCCTCACACAGGGCACCTTTTTACTAGTGGCAAACATTGTTTTGCTTTCGAATCACCTATCTTTTTGGAATCTTTCGATTTACAAAGCCTTATTGTTCTTCTAGGGAATGTTCTACAACACCTTATTTAGTTCGTAAAATTGAATATTTTTCCTCTTGCTGACCAGCAGTCTGTCATTTTTTTGTTGGTTCACCAAAGTACCCATTCAATCACGCTTTTAAACCCTTTCACCACCTTACAAACAGACGTACCTTTGACTAATTGTCAGGTCAGCATGCCAAGCCTTGTTGGCGCAGTAGGCAGCGCGTCAGTCTCATAATCTGAAGGTCGTGAGTTCAAGCCTCACACAGGGCACCTTTTTACTAGTGGCAAACATTGTTTTGCTTTCGAATCACCTATCTTTTTGGAATCTTTCGATTTACAAAGCCTTATTGTTCTTCTAGGGAATGTTCTACAACACCTTATTTAGTTCGTAAAATTGAATATTTTTCCTCTTGCTGACCAGCAGTCTGTCATTTTTTTGTTGGTTCACCAAAGTACCCATTCAATCACGCTTTTAAACCCTTTCACCACCTTACAAACAGACGTACCTTTGACTAATTGTCAGGTCAGCATGCCAAGCCTTGTTGGCGCAGTAGGCAGCGCGTCAGTCTCATAATCTGAAGGTCGTGAGTTCAAGCCTCACACAGGGCAAGTTTATGTTAAGGTCAACATTCATTTTGCTTTCTAGTTGCCTATCTTTTTAGAATGTGTCGATCTACAAAGCCACCTCCAAATTTACCTGTTTCCCTAATAGTCATGATAACTGAACTTTGCTTTTACAACCTTAGTGTTCTCCTAGGGAAAGTTCTCCAACACCTTTTTTGGTTTGTGAAATTGAATATTTTTCCTCTTACTGACCAGCAGTCTGTCATTTTTTTGTTGGTTCACCAAAGTACCCATTCAATCACGCTTTTAAACCCTTTCACCATCTTACAAACAGACGTGTCTTTGACTCATTGTCAGCTCAGCACACCAAGCCTTGTTGGCGCAGTAGGCAGCGCGTCAGTCTCGTAATCTGAAGGTCGTGAGTTCAAGCCTCACTCAGGGCAGGTTTATGTTAAGGTAAACATTCATGTTGCTTTCTAGTTCCCCATCTTTTTAGAATGTGTCGATCTACAAAGCCACCTCCAAATTTACCTGTTTCCCTAATAGTCATGATAACTGAACTTTGCTTTTACAACCTTAGTGTTCTCCTAGGGAAAGTTCTCCAACACCTTTTTTGGTTTGTGAAATTGAATATTTTTCCTCTTGCTGACCAGCAGTCTGTCATTTTTTTTGTTGGTTCACCAAAGTACCCATTCAATCACGCTTTTAAACCCTTTCACCACCTTACAAACAGACGTACCTTTGACTCATTATCAGGTCAGCACACCAAGCCTTGTTGGCGCAGTAGGCAGCGCGTCAGTCTCATAATCTGAAGGTCGTGAGTTCAAACCTCACACAGGGCACCTTTTTACTAGTGGCAAACATTGTTTTGCTTTCGAATCACCTATCTTTTTGGAATCTTTCGATTTACAAAGCCTTATTGTTCTTCTAGGGAATGTTCTACAACACCTTATTTAGTTCGTAAAATTGAATATTTTCCCTCTTGCTGATTAGTAGTCTGTCATTTTTTTGTTGGTTCACCAAAGTACCCATTCAATCACGCTTTTAAACCCTTTCACCACCTTACAAACAGACGTACCTTTGACTAATTGTCAGGTGAGCATGCCAAGCCTTGTTGGCGCAGTAGGCAGCGCGTCAGTCTCATAATCTGAAGGTCGTGAGTTCAAGCCTCACACAGGGCAGGTTTATGTTAAAATCAACATTCATTTTGCTTTCTAGATGCCTATCTTTTAAGAATGTGTCGATATACAAAGCCACCTCCAAATTTACCTGTTTCCCTAATAGTCATGACCACTGAACTTTGCTTTTACAACCTTAGTGTTCTCTTAGGGAAAGTTCTCCAACACCTTACGTAAAATTGAATATTTTTCCTTTTGCTGACCAGCAGTCTCTCCTTTTTTAGTTGGTTCACCAAAGTACCCATTCAATCACGCTTTTAAACCTTCACAACCTTACAAACAGACGTAACTTTGACTCATTGTCAGGTCAGCACGCCAAGCCTTGTTGGCGCAGTAGGCAGCGCGTCAGTCTCATAATCTGAAGGTCGTGAGTTCAAGCCTCACACAGGGCAGCTTTATGTTAAGGTCAACATTCATTTTGCTTTCTAGTTGCCTATCTTTTTAGAATGTGTCGATCTACAAAGCCACCTCCAAATTTACCTGTTTCCCTAATAGTCATGATAACTGAACTTTGCTTTTACAACCTTAGTGTTCTCCTAGGGAAAGTTCTCCAACACCTTTTTTGGTTTGTGAAATTGAATATTTTTCCTCTTGCTGACCAGCAGTCTGTCATTTTTTTTGTTGGTTCACCAAAGTACCCATTCAATCACGCTTTTAAACCCTTTCACCACCTTACAAACAGACGTACCTTTGACTCATTATCAGGTCAGCACACCAAGCCTTATTGGCGCAGTAGGCAGCGCGTCAGTCTCATAATCTGAAGGTCGTGAGTTCGAACCTCACACAGGGCACCTTTTTACTAGTGGCAAACATTGTTTTGCTTTCGAATCACCTATCTTTTTGGAATCTTTCGATTTGCAAAGCCTTATTGTTCTTCTAGGGAATGTTCTACAACACCTTATTTAGTTCGTAAAATTGAATATTTTTCCTCTTGCTGACCAGCAGTCTGTCATTTTTTTGTTGGTTCACCAAAGTACCCATTCAATCACGCTTTTAAACCCTTTCACCACCTTACAAACAGACGTACCTTTGACTCATTATCAGGTCAGCACACCAAGCCTTGTTGGCGCAGTAGGCAGCACGTCAGTCTCATAATCTGAAGGTCGTGAGTTCAAGCCTCACACAGGGCAGGTTTATGTTAAGGTCAATATTCATGTTGCTTTCTAGTTGCCTATCTTTTAAGAATGTGTCGATCTACAAAGCCACCTCCAAATTTACCTGTTTCCCTAATTGTCATGATAACTGAACTTTGCTTTTACAACCTTAGTGTTCTCTTAGGGAAAGTTCTCCAACACCTTACGTAAAATGTAATATTTCTCCTCTTGCTGACCAGCAGTCTCTCCTTTTTTAGTTGGTTCACCAAAGTACCCATTCAATCACGCTTTTGAACCTTCACAACCTTACAAACAGACGTAACTTTGACTCATTGTCAGGTCAGCACACCAAGCCTTGTTGGCGCAGTAGGCAGCGCGTCAGTCTCATAATCTGAAGGTCGTGAGTTCAAGCCTCACACAGGGCACCTTTTTACTAGTGGCAAACATTGTTTTGCTTTCGAATCACCTATCTTTTTGGAATCTTTCGATTTACAAAGCCTTATTGTTCTTCTAGGGAATGTTCTACAACACCTTATTTAGTTCGTAAAATTGAATATTTTTCCTCTTGCTGACCAGCAGTCTGTCATTTTTTTGTTGGTTCACCAAAGTACCCATTCAATCACGCTTTTAAACCCTTTCACCACCTTACAAACAGACGTACCTTTGACTCATTATCAGGTCAGCACACCAAGCCTTGTTGGCGCAGTAGGCAGCGCGTCAGTCTCATAATCTGAAGGTCGTGAGTTCGAACCTCACACAGGGCACCTTTTTACTAGTGGCAAACATTGTTTTGCTTTCGAATCACCTATCTTTTTGGAATCTTTCGATTTACAAAGCCTTATTGTTCTTCTAGGGAATGTTCTACAACACCTTATTTAGTTCGTAAAATTGAATATTTTTCCTCTTGCTGACCAGCAGTCTGTAATTTTTTTTGTTGGTTCACCAAAGTACCCATTCAATCACGCTTTTAAACCCTTTCACCACCTTACAAACAGACGTACCTTTGACTCATTGTCGGCTCAGCACGCCAAGCCTTGTTGGCGCAGTAGGCAGCGCGTCAGTCTCATAATCTGAAGGTCGTGAGTTCAAGCCTCACACAGGTCAGGTTTATGTTAAGGTCAACATTCATTTTGCTTTCTAGTTGCCTATCTTTTTAGAATGTGTCGATCTACAAAGCCACCTCCAAATTTACCTGTTTCCCTAATAGTCATGATAACTGAACTTTGCTTTTACAACCTTAGTGTTCTCCTAGGGAAAGTTCTCCAACACCTTTTTTGGTTTGTGAAATTGAATATTTTTCCTCTTGCTGACCAGCAGTCTGTCATTTTTTTGTTGGTTCACCAAAGTACCCATTCAATCACGCTTTTAAACCCTTTCACCACCTTACAAACAGACGTACCTTTGACTCATTATCAGGTCAGCACACCAAGCCTTGTTGGCGCAGTAGGCAGCACGTCAGTCTCATAATCTGAAGGTTGTGAGTTCAAGCCTCACACAGGGCAAGTTTATGTTAAGGTCAACATTCATTTTGCTTTCTAGTTGCCTATCTTTTTAGAATGTGTCGATCTACAAAGCCACCTCCAAATTTACCTGTTTCCCTAATAGTCATGATAACTGAACTTTGCTTTTACAACCTTAGTGTTCTCCTAGGGAAAGTTCTCCAACACCTTTTTTGGTTTGTGAAATTGAATATTTTTCCTCTTACTGACCAGCAGTCTGTCATTTTTTTGTTGGTTCACCAAAGTACCCATTCAATCACGCTTTTAAACCCTTTCACCATCTTACAAACAGACGTGTCTTTGACTCATTGTCAGCTCAGCACACCAAGCCTTGTTGGCGCAGTAGGCAGCATGACAGTCTCATAATCTGAAGGTCGTGAGTTCAAGCCTCACTCAGGGCAGGTTTATGTTAAGGTAAACATTCATGTTGCTTTCTAGTTCCCCATCTTTTTAGAATGTGTCGATCTACAAAGCCACCTCCAAATTTACCTGTTTCCCTAATAGTCATGATAACTGAACTTTGCTTTTACAACCTTAGTGTTCTCCTAGGGAAAGTTCTCCAACACCTTTTTTGGTTTGTGAAATTGAATATTTTTCCTCTTGCTGACCAGCAGTCTGTCATTTTTTTTGTTGGTTCACCAAAGTACCCATTCAATCACGCTTTTAAACCCTTTCACCACCTTACAAACAGACGTACCTTTGACTCATTATCAGGTCAGCACACCAAGCCTTATTGGCGCAGTAGGCAGCGCGTCAGTCTCATAATCTGAAGGTCGTGAGTTCGAACCTCACACAGGGCACCTTTTTACTAGTGGCAAACATTGTTTTGCTTTCGAATCACCTATCTTTTTGGAATCTTTCGATTTACAAAGCCTTATTGTTCTTCTAGGGAATGTTCTACAACACCTTATTTAGTTCGTAAAATTGAATATTTTTCCTCTTGCTGACCAGCAGTCTGTCATTTTTTTTGTTGGTTCACCAAAGTACCCATTCAATCACGCTTTTAAACCCTTTCACCACCTTACAAACAGACGTACCTTTGACTCATTGTCGCCTCAGCACGCCAAGCCTTGTTGGCGCAGTAGGCAGCGCGTCAGTCTCATAATCTGAAGGTCGTGAGTTCAAGCCTCACACAGGTCAGGTTTATGTTAAGGTCAACATTCATTTTGCTTTCTAGTTGCCTATCTTTTTAGAATGTGTCGATCTACAAAGCCACCTCCAAATTTACCTGTTTCCCTAATAGTCATGATAAATGAACTTTGCTTTTACAACCTTAGTGTTCTCCTAGGGAAAGTTCTCCAACACCTTTTTTGGTTTGTGAAATTGAATATTTTTCCTCTTGCTGACCAGCAGTCTGTCATTTTTTTGTTGGTTCACCAAAGTACCCATTCAATCACGCTTTTAAACCCTTTCACCACCTTACAAACAGACGTACCTTTGACTCATTATCAGGTCAGCACACCAAGCCTTGTTGGCGCAGTAGGCAGCACGTCAGTCTCATAATCTGAAGGTTGTGAGTTCAAGCCTCACACAGGGCAGGTTTATGTTAAGGTCAACATTCATTTTGCTTTCTAGTTGCCTATCTTTTTAGAATGTGTCGATCTACAAAGCCACCTCCAAATTTACCTGTTTCCCTAATAGTCATGATAACTGAACTTTGCTTTTACAACCTTAGTGTTCTCCTAGGGAAAGTTCTCCAACACCTTTTTTGGTTTGTGAAATTGAATATTTTTCCTCTTGCTGACCAGCAGTCTGTCATTTTTTTTGTTGGTTCACCAAAGTACCCATTCAATCACGCTTTTAAACCCTTTCACCACCTTACAAACAGACGTACCTTTGACTCATTATCAGGTCAGCACACCAAGCCTTGTTGGCGCAGTAGGCAGCGCGTCAGTCTCATAATCTGAAGGTCGTGAGTTCGAACCTCACACAGGGCACATTTTTACTAGTGGCAAACATTGTTTTGCTTTCGAATCACCTATCTTTTTGGAATCTTTCGATTTACAAAGCCTTATTGTTCTTCTAGGGAATGTTCTACAACACCTTATTTAGTTCGTAAAATTGAATATTTTTCCTCTTGCTGACCAGCAGTCTGTCATTTTTTTTGTTGGTTCACCAAAGTACCCATTCAATCACGCTTTTAAACCCTTTCACCACCTTACAAACAGACGTACCTTTGACTCATTATCATTCATTTTGCTTTCTAGTTGCCTATCTTTTTAGAATGTGTCGATCTACAAAGCCACCTCCAAATTTACCTGTTTCCCTAATAGTCATGATAACTGAACTTTGCTTTTACAACCTTAGTGTTCTCCTAGGGAAAGTTCTCCAACACCTTTTTTGGTTTTTGAAATTGAATATTTTTCCTCTTGCTGACCAGCAATCTGTCATTTTTTTTGTTGGTTCACCAAAGTACCCATTCAATCACGCTTTTAAACCCTTTCACCACCTTACAAACAGACGTACCTTTGACTCATTGTCAGGTCAGCATGCCAAGCCTTATTGGCGCAGTAGGCAGCGCGTCAGTCTCATAATCTGAAGGTCGTGAGTTCAAGCCTCACACAGGGCACCTTTTTACTAGTGGCAAACATTGTTTTGCTTTCGAATCACCTATCTTTTTGGAATCTTTCGATTTACAAAGCCTTATTGTTCTTCTAGGGAATGTTCTACAACACCTTATTTAGTTCGTAAAATTGAATATTTTTCCTCTTGCTGACCAGCAGTCTGTCATTTTTTTGTTGGTTCACCAAAGTACCCATTCAATCACGCTTTTAAACCCTTTCACCACCTTACAAACAGACGTACCTTTGACTAATTGTCAGGTCAGCATGCCAAGCCTTGTTGGCGCAGTAGGCAGCGCGTCAGTCTCATAATCTGAAGGTCGTGAGTTCAAGCCTCACACAGGGCAAGTTTATGTTAAGGTCAACATTCATTTTGCTTTCTAGTTGCCTATCTTTTTAGAATGTGTCGATCTACAAAGCCACCTCCAAATTTACCTGTTTCCCTAATAGTCATGATAACTGAACTTTGCTTTTACAACCTTAGTGTTCTCCTAGGGAAAGTTCTCCAACACCTTTTTTGGTTTGTGAAATTGAATATTTTTCCTCTTACTGACCAGCAGTCTGTCATTTTTTTGTTGGTTCACCAAAGTACCCATTCAATCACGCTTTTAAACCCTTTCACCATCTTACAAACAGACGTGTCTTTGACTCATTGTCAGCTCAGCACACCAAGCCTTGTTGGCGCAGTAGGCAGCGCGTCAGTCTCATAATCTGAAGGTTGTGAGTTCAAGCCTCACTCAGGGCAGGTTTATGTTAAGGTAAACATTCATGTTGCTTTCTAGTTCCCCATCTTTTTAGAATGTGTCGATCTACAAAGCCACCTCCAAATTTACCTGTTTCCCTAATAGTCATGATAACTGAACTTTGCTTTTACAACCTTAGTGTTCTCCTAGGGAAAGTTCTCCAACACCTTTTTTGGTTTGTGAAATTGAATATTTTTCCTCTTGCTGACCAGCAGTCTGTCATTTTTTTTGTTGGTTCACCAAAGTACCCATTCAATCACGCTTTTAAACCCTTTCACCACCTTACAAACAGACGTACCTTTGACTCATTATCAGGTCAGCACACCAAGCCTTGTTGGCGCAGTAGGCAGCGCTTCAGTCTCATAATCTGAAGGTCGTGAGTTCGAACCTCACACAGGGCACCTTTTTACTAGTGGCAAACATTGTTTTGCTTTCGAATCACCTATCTTTTTGGAATCTTTCGATTTACAAAGCCTTATTGTTCTTCTAGGGAATGTTCTACAACACCTTATTTAGTTCGTAAAATTGAATATTTTCCCTCTTGCTGATTAGTAGTCTGTCATTTTTTTGTTGGTTCACCAAAGTACCCATTCAATCACGCTTTTAAACCCTTTCACCACCTTACAAACAGACGTACCTTTGACTAATTGTCAGGTGAGCATGCCAAGCCTTGTTGGCGCAGTAGGCAGCGCGTCAGTCTCATAATCTGAAGGTCGTGAGTTCAAGCCTCACACAGGGCTGGTTTATGTTAAAATCAACATTCATTTTGCTTTCTAGATGCCTATCTTTTAAGAATGTGTCGATATACAAAGCCACCTCCAAATTTACCTGTTTCCCTAATAGTCATGATCACTGAACTTTGCTTTTACAACCTTAGTGTTCTCTTAGGGAAAGTTCTCCAACACCTTACGTAAAATTGAATATTTTTCCTTTTGCTGACCAGCAGTCTCTCCTTTTTTAGTTGGTTCACCAAAGTACCCATTCAATCACGCTTTTAAACCTTCACAACCTTACAAACAGACGTAACTTTGACTCATTGTCAGGTCAGCACGCCAAGCCTTGTTGGCGCAGTAGGCAGCGCGTCAGTCTCATAATCTGAAGGTCGTGAGTTCAAGCCTCACACAGGGCAGCTTTATGTTAAGGTCAACATTCATTTTGCTTTCTAGTTGCCTATCTTTTTAGAATGTGTCGATCTACAAAGCCACCTCCAAATTTACCTGTTTCCCTAATAGTCATGATAACTGAACTTTGCTTTTACAACCTTAGTGTTCTCCTAGGGAAAGTTCTCCAACACCTTTTTTGGTTTGTGAAATTGAATATTTTTCCTCTTGCTGACCAGCAGTCTGTCATTTTTTTTGTTGGTTCACCAAAGTACCCATTCAATCACGCTTTTAAACCCTTTCACCACCTTACAAACAGACGTACCTTTGACTCATTATCAGGTCAGCACACCAAGCCTTATTGGCGCAGTAGGCAGCGCGTCAGTCTCATAATCTGAAGGTCGTGAGTTCAAACCTCACACAGGGCACCTTTTTACTAGTGGCAAACATTGTTTTGCTTTCGAATCACCTATCTTTTTGGAATCTTTCGATTTGCAAAGCCTTATTGTTCTTCTAGGGAATGTTCTACAACACCTTATTTAGTTCGTAAAATTGAATATTTTTCCTCTTGCTGACCAGCAGTCTGTCATTTTTTTGTTGGTTCACCAAAGTACCCATTCAATCACGCTTTTAAACCCTTTCACCACCTTACAAACAGACGTACCTTTGACTCATTATCAGGTCAGCACACCAAGCCTTGTTGGCGCAGTAGGCAGCACGTCAGTCTCATAATCTGAAGGTCGTGAGTTCAAGCCTCACACAGGGCAGGTTTATGTTAAGGTCAATATTCATGTTGCTTTCTAGTTGCCTATCTTTTAAGAATGTGTCGATCTACAAAGCCACCTCCAAATTTACCTGTTTCCCTAATTGTCATGATAACTGAACTTTGCTTTTACAACCTTAGTGTTCTCTTAGGGAAAGTTCTCCAACACCTTACGTAAAATGTAATATTTCTCCTCTTGCTGACCAGCAGTCTCTCCTTTTTTAGTTGGTTCACCAAAGTACCCATTCAATCACGCTTTTGAACCTTCACAACCTTACAAACAGACGTAACTTTGACTCATTGTCAGGTCAGCACACCAAGCCTTGTTGGCGCAGTAGGCAGCGCGTCAGTCTCATAATCTGAAGGTCGTGAGTTCAAGCCTCACACAGGGCACCTTTTTACTAGTGGCAAACATTGTTTTGCTTTCGAATCACCTATCTTTTTGGAATCTTTCGATTTACAAAGCCTTATTGTTCTTCTAGGGAATGTTCTACAACACCTTATTTAGTTCGTAAAATTGAATATTTTTCCTCTTGCTGACCAGCAGTCTGTCATTTTTTTGTTGGTTCACCAAAGTACCCATTCAATCACGCTTTTAAACCCTTTCACCACCTTACAAACAGACGTACCTTTGACTCATTATCAGGTCAGCACACCAAGCCTTGTTGGCGCAGTAGGCAGCGCGTCAGTCTCATAATCTGAAGGTCGTGAGTTCGAACCTCACACAGGGCACCTTTTTACTAGTGGCAAACATTGTTTTGCTTTCGAATCACCTATCTTTTTGGAATCTTTCGATTTACAAAGCCTTATTGTTCTTCTAGGGAATGTTCTACAACACCTTATTTAGTTCGTAAAATTGAATATTTTTCCTCTTGCTGACCAGCAGTCTGTCATTTTTTTTGTTGGTTCACCAAAGTACCCATTCAATCACGCTTTTAAACCCTTTCACCACCTTACAAACAGACGTACCTTTGACTCATTGTCGGCTCAGCACGCCAAGCCTTGTTGGCGCAGTAGGCAGCGCGTCAGTCTCATAATCTGAAGGTCGTGAGTTCAAGCCTCACACAGGTCAGGTTTATGTTAAGGTCAACATTCATTTTGCTTTCTAGTTGCCTATCTTTTTAGAATGTGTCGATCTACAAAGCCACCTCCAAATTTACCTGTTTCCCTAATAGTCATGATAACTGAACTTTGCTTTTACAACCTTAGTGTTCTCCTAGGGAAAGTTCTCCAACACCTTTTTTGGTTTGTGAAATTGAATATTTTTCCTCTTGCTGACCAGCAGTCTGTCATTTTTTTGTTGGTTCACCAAAGTACCCATTCAATCACGCTTTTAAACCCTTTCACCACCTTACAAACAGACGTACCTTTGACTCATTATCAGGTCAGCACACCAAGCCTTGTTGGCGCAGTAGGCAGCACGTCAGTCTCATAATCTGAAGGTCGTGAGTTCAAGCCTCACACAGGGCAGGTTTATGTTAAGGTCAACATTCATTTTGCTTTCTAGTTGCCTATCTTTTTAGAATGTGTCGATCTACAAAGCCACCTCCAAATTTACCTGTTTCCCTAATAGTCATGATAACTGAACTTTGCTTTTACAACCTTAGTGTTCTCCTAGGGAAAGTTCTCCAACACCTTTTTTGGTTTGTGAAATTGAATATTTTTCCTCTTGCTGACCAGCAGTCTGTCATTTTTTTTGTTGGTTCACCAAAGTACCCATTCAATCACGCTTTTAAACCCTTTCACCACCTTACAAACAGACGTACCTTTGACTCATTATCAGGTCAGCACACCAAGCCTTGTTGGCGCAGTAGGCAGCGCGTCAGTCTCATAATCTGAAGGTCGTGAGTTCGAACCTCACACAGGGCACCTTTTTACTAGTGGCAAACATTGTTTTGCTTTCGAATCACCTATCTTTTTGGAATCTTTCGATTTACAAAGCCTTATTGTTCTTCTAGGGAATGTTCTACAACACCTTATTTAGTTCGTAAAATTGAATATTTTTCCTCTTGCTGACCAGCAGTCTGTCATTTTTTTTGTTGGTTCACCAAAGTACCCATTCAATCACGCTTTTAAACCCTTTCACCACCTTACAAACAGACGTACCTTTGACTCATTATCATTCATTTTGCTTTCTAGTTGCCTATCTTTTTAGAATGTGTCGATCTACAAAGCCACCTCCAAATTTACCTGTTTCCCTAATAGTCATGATAACTGAACTTTGCTTTTACAACCTTAGTGTTCTCCTAGGGAAAGTTCTCCAACACCTTTTTTGGTTTTTGAAATTGAATATTTTTCCTCTTGCTGACCAGCAATCTGTCATTTTTTGTTGGTTCACCAAAGTACCCATTCAATCACGCTTTTAAACCCTTTCACCACCTTACAAACAGACGTACCTTTGACTCATTGTCAGGTCAGCATGCCAAGCCTTATTGGCGCAGTAGGCAGCGCGTCAGTCTCATAATCTGAGGGTCGTGAGTTCAAGCCTCACACAGGGCACCTTTTTACTAGTGGCAAACATTGTTTTGCTTTCGAATCACCTATCTTTTTGGAATCTTTCGATTTACAAAGCCTTATTGTTCTTCTAGGGAATGTTCTACAACACCTTATTTAGTTCGTAAAATTGAATATTTTTCCTCTTGCTGACCAGCAGTCTGTCATTTTTTTGTTGGTTCACCAAAGTACCCATTCAATCACGCTTTTAAACCCTTTCACCACCTTACAAACAGACGTACCTTTGACTAATTGTCAGGTGAGCATGCCAAGCCTTGTTGGCGCAGTAGGCAGCGCGTCAGTCTCATAATCTGAAGGTCGTGAGTTCAAGCCTCACACAGGGCAAGTTTATGTTAAGGTCAACATTCATTTTGCTTTCTAGTTGCCTATCTTTTTAGAATGTGTCGATCTACAAAGCCACCTCCAAATTTACCTGTTTCCCTAATAGTCATGATAACTGAACTTTGCTTTTACAACCTTAGTGTTCTCCTAGGGAAAGTTCTCCAACACCTTTTTTGGTTTGTGAAATTGAATATTTTTCCTCTTACTGACCAGCAGTCTGTCATTTTTTTGTTGGTTCACCAAAGTACCCATTCAATCACGCTTTTAAACCCTTTCACCATCTTACAAACAGACGTATCTTTGACTCATTGTCAGCTCAGCACACCAAGCCTTGTTGGCGCAGTAGGCAGCGCGTCAGTCTCATAATCTGAAGGTCGTGAGTTCAAGCCTCACACAGGGCAGGTTTATGTTAAGGTAAACATTCATGTTGCTTTCTAGTTCCCCATCTTTTTAGAATGTGTCGATCTACAAAGCCACCTCCAAATTTACCTGTTTCCCTAATAGTCATGATAACTGAACTTTGCTTTTACAACCTTAGTGTTCTCTTAGGGAAAGTTCTCCAACACCTTACGTAAAATTGAATATTTTTCCTCTTTCTGACCAGCAGTCTCTCCTTTTTTAGTTGGTTCACCAAAGTACCCATTCAATCACGCTTTTAAATCCTTTCACAACCTTACAAACAGACGTAACTTTGACTCATTGTCAGGTCAGCACGCCAAGCCTTGTTGGCGCAGTAGGCAGCGCATCAGTCTCATAATCTGAAGGTTGTGAGTTCGAGCCTCACACAGGGCAGGTTTATGTTAAGGTCAACATTCAGGTTGCTTTCTAGTTGCTTATCTTTTAAGAATGTGTCAATCTACAAAGCCACCTCCAAATTTACCTGTTTCCCTAATAGTCATGATAACTGAACTTTGCTTTTACAACCTTAGTGTTCTTCTAGGGAAAGTTCTCCAACACCTTATTTAGTTCGTGAAATTGAATATTTTTCCTCTTGCTGACCAGCAGTCTGTCATTTTTTTTGTTGGTTCACCAAAGTACCCATTCAATCACGCTTTTAAACCTTCACCACCTTACAAACAGACATACCTTTGACTCATTATCAGGTCAGCACACCAAGCCTTGTTGGCGCAGTAGGCAGCGCGTCAGTCTCATAATCTGAAGGTCTTGAGTTCGAACCTCACACAGGGCACCTTTTTACTAGTGGCAAACATTGTTTTGCTTTCGAATCACCTATCTTTTTGGAATCTTTCGATTTACAAAGCCTTATTGTTCTTCTAGGGAATGTTCTACAACACCTTATTTAGTTCGTAAAATTGAATATTTTTCCTCTTGCTGACCAGCAGTCTGTCATTTTTTTTGTTGGTTCACCAAAGTACCCATTCAATCACGCTTTTAAAGCCTTTCACCACCTTACAAACAGACGTACCTTTGACTCATTGTCGGCTCAGCACGCCAAGCCTTGTTGGCGCAGTAGGCAGCGCGTCAGTCTCATAATCTGAAGGTCGTGAGTTCAAGCCTCACACAGGGCAGGTTTATGTTAAGGTCAACATTCATGTTGCATTCTAGTTGCCTATCTTTTAAGAATGTGTCGATCTACAAAGCCACCTCCAAATTTACCTGTTTCCCTAATTGTCATGATAACTGAACTTTGCTTTTACAACCTTAGTGTTCTCTTAGGGAAAGTTCTCCAACACCTTACGTAAAATTTAATATTTCTCCTCTTGCTGACCAGCAGTCTCTCCTTTTTTAGTTGGTTCACCAAAGTACCCATTCAATCACGCTTTTGAACCTTCACAACCTTACAAACAGACGTAACTTTGACTCATTGTCAGGTCAGCACGCCAAGCCTTGTTGGCGCAGTAGGCAGCGCGTCAGTCTCATAATCTGAAGGTCGTGAGTTCAAGCCTCACACAGGGCACCTTTTTACTAGTGGCAAACATTGTTTTTCTTTCGAATCACCTATCTTTTTGGAATCTTTCGATTTACAAAGCCTTATTGTTCTTCTAGGGAATGTTCTACAACACCTTATTTAGTTCGTAAAATTGAATATTTTTCCTCTTGCTGACCAGCAGTCTGTCATTTTTTTGTTGGTTCACCAAAGTACCCATTCAATCACGCTTTTAAACCCTTTCACCACCTTACAAACAGACGTACCTTTGACTCATTGTCAGCTCAGCACGCCAAGCCTTGTTGGCGCAGTAGGCAGCGCATCAGTCTCATAATCAAAAGGTCGTGAGTTCAAGCCTCACACAGGGCAGGTTTATGTTAAGGTCAACATTCATCTTGCTTTCTAGTTGCCTATCATTTTAGAATGTGTCGATCTACAAAGCCACCTCCAAATTTACCTGTTTCCCTAATAGTCATATTAACTGAACTTTGCTTTTACAACCTTAGTGTTCTTCTAGGGAAAGTTCTCCAACACCTTACGTAAAATTGAATATTTTTCCTCTTTCTGACCAGCAGTCTCTCCTTTTTTAGTTGGTTCACCAAAGTACCCATTCAATCACGCTTTTAAATCCTTTCACAACCTTACAAACAGACGTAACTTTGACTCATTGTCAGGTCAGCACGCCAAGCCTTGTTGGCGCAGTAGGCAGCGCATCAGTCTCATAATCTGAAGGTTGTGAGTTCAAGCCTCACACAGGGCAGGTTTATGTTAAGGTCAACATTCAGGTTGCTTTCTAGTTGCTTATCTTTTAAGAATGTGTCAATCTACAAAGCCACCTCCAAATTTACCTGTTTCCCTAATAGTCATGATAACTGAACTTTGCTTTTACAACCTTAGTGTTCTTCTAGGGAAAGTTCTCCAACACCTTATTTAGTTCGTGAAATTGAATATTTCCTCTTGCTGACCAGCAGTCTGTCATTTTTTTTGTTGGTTCACCAAAGTACCCATTCAATCACGCTTTTAAACCTTCACCACCTTACAAACAGACATACCTTTGACTCATTATCAGGTCAGCACACCAAGCCTTGTTGGCGCAGTAGGCAGCGCGTCAGTCTCATAATCTGAAGGTCTTGAGTTCGAACCTCACACAGGGCACCTTTTTACTAGTGGCAAACATTGTTTTGCTTTCGAATCACCTATCTTTTTGGAATCTTTCGATTTACAAAGCCTTATTGTTCTTCTAGGGAATGTTCTACAACACCTTATTTAGTTCGTAAAATTGAATATTTTTCCTCTTGCTGACCAGCAGTCTGTCATTTTTTTTGTTGGTTCACCAAAGTACCCATTCAATCACGCTTTTAAAGCCTTTCACCACCTTACAAACAGACGTACCTTTGACTCATTGTCGGCTCAGCACGCCAAGCCTTGTTGGCGCAGTAGGCAGCGCGTCAGTCTCATAATCTGAAGGTCGTGAGTTCAAGCCTCACACAGGGCAGGTTTATGTTAAGGTCAACATTCATGTTGCATTCTAGTTGCCTATCTTTTAAGAATGTGTCGATCTACAAAGCCACCTCCAAATATACCTGTTTCCCTAATTGTCATGATAACTGAACTTTGCTTTTACAACCTTAGTGTTCTCTTAGGGAAAGTTCTCCAACACCTTACGTAAAATTTAATATTTCTCCTCTTGCTGACCAGCAGTCTCTCCTTTTTTAGTTGGTTCACCAAAGTACCCATTCAATCACGCTTTTGAACCTTCACAACCTTACAAACAGACGTAACTTTGACTCATTGTCAGGTCAGCACGCCAAGCCTTGTTGGCGCAGTAGGCAGCGCGTCAGTCTCATAATCTGAAGGTCGTGAGTTCAAGCCTCACACAGGGCACCTTTTTACTAGTGGCAAACATTGTTTTGCTTTCGAATCACCTATCTTTTTGGAATCTTTCGATTTACAAAGCCTTATTGTTCTTCTAGGGAATGTTCTACAACACCTTATTTAGTTCGTAAAATTGAATATTTTTCCTCTTGCTGACCAGCAGTCTGTCATTTTTTTGTTGGTTCACCAAAGTACCCATTCAATCACGCTTTTAAACCCTTTCACCACCTTACAAACAGACGTACCTTTGACTCATTGTCAGCTCAGCACGCCAAGCCTTGTTGGCGCAGTAGGCAGCGCATCAGTCTCATAATCAAAAGGTCGTGAGTTCAAGCCTCACACAGGGCAGGTTTATGTTAAGGTCAACATTCATCTTGCTTTCTAGTTGCCTATCATTTTAGAATGTGTCGATCTACAAAGCCACCTCCAAATTTACCTGTTTCCCTAATAGTCATATTAACTGAACTTTGCTTTTACAACCTTAGTGTTCTTCTAGGGAAAGTTCTCCAACACCTTATTTAGTTTCGTAAAATTGAATATTTTTCCTCTTGCTGACCGGCAGTCTGTCATTTTTTTTGTTGGTTCACCAAAGTACCCATTCAATCACGCTTTTAAACCCTTTCACCACCTTACAAACAGACGTACCTTTGACTCATTATCAGGTCAGCACACCAAGCCTTGTTGGCGCAGTAGGCAGCGCGTCAGTCTCATAATCTGAAGGTCGTGAGTTCGAACCTCACACAGGGCACCTTTTTACTAGTGGCAAACATTGTTTTGCTTTCGAATCACCTATCTTTTTGGAATCTTTCGATTTACAAAGCCTTATTGTTCTTCTAGGGAATGTTCTACAACACCTTATTTAGTTCGTAAAATTGAATATTTTTCCTCTTGCTGACCAGCAGTCTGTCATTTTTTTGTTGGTTCACCAAAGTACCCATTCAATCACGCTTTTAAACCCTTTCACCACCTTACAAACAGACGTACCTTTGACTCATTGTCAGCTCAGCACGCCAAGCCTTGTTGGCGCAGTAGGCAGCGCATCAGTCTCATAATCTGAAGGTTGTGAGTTCGAGCCTCACACAGGGCAGGTTTATGTTAAGGTCAACATTCAGGTTGCTTTCTAGTTGCTTATCTTTTAAGAATGTGTCAATCTACAAAGCCACCTCCAAATTTACCTGTTTCCCTAATAGTCATGATAACTGAACTTTGCTTTTACAACCTTAGTGTTCTTCTAGGGAAAGTTCTCCAACACCTTATTTAGTTCGTGAAATTGAATATTTTTCCTCTTGCTGACCAGCAGTCTGTCATTTTTTTTGTTGGTTCACCAAAGTACCCATTCAATCACGCTTTTAAACCTTCACCACCTTACAAACAGACATACCTTTGACTCATTATCAGGTCAGCACACCAAGCCTTGTTGGCGCAGTAGGCAGCGCGTCAGTCTCATAATCTGAAGGTCTTGAGTTCGAACCTCACACAGGGCACCTTTTTACTAGTGGCAAACATTGTTTTGCTTTCGAATCACCTATCTTTTTGGAATCTTTCGATTTACAAAGCCTTATTGTTCTTCTAGGGAATGTTCTACAACACCTTATTTAGTTCGTAAAATTGAATATTTTTCCTCTTGCTGACCAGCAGTCTGTCATTTTTTTTGTTGGTTCACCAAAGTACCCATTCAATCACGCTTTTAAAGCCTTTCACCACCTTACAAACAGACGTACCTTTGACTCATTGTCGGCTCAGCACGCCAAGCCTTGTTGGCGCAGTAGGCAGCGCGTCAGTCTCATAATCTGAAGGTCGTGAGTTCAAGCCTCACACAGGGCAGGTTTATGTTAAGGTCAACATTCATGTTGCATTCTAGTTGCCTATCTTTTAAGAATGTGTCGATCTACAAAGCCACCTCCAAATTTACCTGTTTCCCTAATTGTCATGATAACTGAACTTTGCTTTTACAACCTTAGTGTTCTCTTAGGGAAAGTTCTCCAACACCTTACGTAAAATTTAATATTTCTCCTCTTGCTGACCAGCAGTCTCTCCTTTTTTAGTTGGTTCACCAAAGTACCCAATCACGCTTTTGAACCTTCACAACCTTACAAACAGACGTAACTTTGACTCATTGTCAGGTCAGCACGCCAAGCCTTGTTGGCGCAGTAGGCAGCGCGTCAGTCTCATAATCTGAAGGTCGTGAGTTCAAGCCTCACACAGGGCACCTTTTTACTAGTGGCAAACATTGTTTTTCTTTCGAATCACCTATCTTTTTGGAATCTTTCGATTTACAAAGCCTTATTGTTCTTCTAGGGAATGTTCTACAACACCTTATTTAGTTCGTAAAATTGAATATTTTTCCTCTTGCTGACCAGCAGTCTGTCATTTTTTTGTTGGTTCACCAAAGTACCCATTCAATCACGCTTTTAAACCCTTTCACCACCTTACAAACAGACGTACCTTTGACTCATTGTCAGCTCAGCACGCCAAGCCTTGTTGGCGCAGTAGGCAGCGCATCAGTCTCATAATCAAAAGGTCGTGAGTTCAAGCCTCACACAGGGCAGGTTTATGTTAAGGTCAACATTCATCTTGCTTTCTAGTTGCCTATCATTTTAGAATGTGTCGATCTACAAAGCCACCTCCAAATTTACCTGTTTCCCTAATAGTCATATTAACTGAACTTTGCTTTTACAACCTTAGTGTTCTTCTAGGGAAAGTTCTCCAACACCTTACGTAAAATTGAATATTTTTCCTCTTTCTGACCAGCAGTCTCTCCTTTTTTAGTTGGTTCACCAAAGTACCCATTCAATCACGCTTTTAAATCCTTTCACAACCTTACAAACAGACGTAACTTTGACTCATTGTCAGGTCAGCACGCCAAGCCTTGTTGGCGCAGTAGGCAGCGCATCAGTCTCATAATCTGAAGGTTGTGAGTTCAAGCCTCACACAGGGCAGGTTTATGTTAAGGTCAACATTCAGGTTGCTTTCTAGTTGCTTATCTTTTAAGAATGTGTCAATCTACAAAGCCACCTCCAAATTTACCTGTTTCCCTAATAGTCATGATAACTGAACTTTGCTTTTACAACCTTAGTGTTCTTCTAGGGAAAGTTCTCCAACACCTTATTTAGTTCGTGAAATTGAATATTTTTCCTCTTGCTGACCAGCAGTCTGTCATTTTTTTTGTTGGTTCACCAAAGTACCCATTCAATCACGCTTTTAAACCTTCACCACCTTACAAACAGACATACCTTTGACTCATTATCAGGTCAGCACACCAAGCCTTGTTGGCGCAGTAGGCAGCGCGTCAGTCTCATAATCTGAAGGTCTTGAGTTCGAACCTCACACAGGGCACCTTTTTACTAGTGGCAAACATTGTTTTGCTTTCGAATCACCTATCTTTTTGGAATCTTTCGATTTACAAAGCCTTATTGTTCTTCTAGGGAATGTTCTACAACACCTTATTTAGTTCGTAAAATTGAATATTTTTCCTCTTTCTGACCAGCAGTCTCTCCTTTTTTAGTTGGTTCACCAAAGTACCCATTCAATCACGCTTTTAAATCCTTTCACAACCTTACAAACAGACGTAACTTTGACTCATTGTCAGGTCAGCACGCCAAGCCTTGTTGGCGCAGTAGGCAGCGCATCAGTCTCATAATCTGAAGGTTGTGAGTTCGAGCCTCACACAGGGCAGGTTTATGTTAAGGTCAACATTCAGGTTGCTTTCTAGTTGCTTATCTTTTAAGAATGTGTCAATCTACAAAGCCACCTCCAAATTTACCTGTTTCCCTAATAGTCATGATAACTGAACTTTGCTTTTACAACCTTAGTGTTCTTCTAGGGAAAGTTCTCCAACACCTTATTTAGTTCGTGAAATTGAATATTTTTCCTCTTGCTGACCAGCAGTCTGTCATTTTTTTTGTTGGTTCACCAAAGTACCCATTCAATCACGCTTTTAAACCTTCACCACCTTACAAACAGACATACCTTTGACTCATTATCAGGTCAGCACACCAAGCCTTGTTGGCGCAGTAGGCAGCGCGTCAGTCTCATAATCTGAAGGTCTTGAGTTCGAACCTCACACAGGGCACCTTTTTACTAGTGGCAAACATTGTTTTGCTTTCGAATCACCTATCTTTTTGGAATCTTTCGATTTACAAAGCCTTATTGTTCTTCTAGGGAATGTTCTACAACACCTTATTTAGTTCGTAAAATTGAATATTTTTCCTCTTGCTGACCAGCAGTCTGTCATTTTTTTTGTTGGTTCACCAAAGTACCCATTCAATCACGCTTTTAAAGCCTTTCACCACCTTACAAACAGACGTACCTTTGACTCATTGTCGGCTCAGCACGCCAAGCCTTGTTGGCGCAGTAGGCAGCGCGTCAGTCTCATAATCTGAAGGTCGTGAGTTCAAGCCTCACACAGGGCAGGTTTATGTTAAGGTCAACATTCATGTTGCATTCTAGTTGCCTATCTTTTAAGAATGTGTCGATCTACAAAGCCACCTCCAAATTTACCTGTTTCCCTAATTGTCATGATAACTGAACTTTGCTTTTACAACCTTAGTGTTCTCTTAGGGAAAGTTCTCCAACACCTTACGTAAAATTTAATATTTCTCCTCTTGCTGACCAGCAGTCTCTCCTTTTTTAGTTGGTTCACCAAAGTACCCATTCAATCACGCTTTTGAACCTTCACAACCTTACAAACAGACGTAACTTTGACTCATTGTCAGGTCAGCACGCCAAGCCTTGTTGGCGCAGTAGGCAGCGCGTCAGTCTCATAATCTGAAGGACGTGAGTTCAAGCCTCACACAGGGCACCTTTTTACTAGTGGCAAACATTGTTTTTCTTTCGAATCACCTATCTTTTTGGAATCTTTCGATTTACAAAGCCTTATTGTTCTTCTAGGGAATGTTCTACAACACCTTATTTAGTTCGTAAAATTGAATATTTTTCCTCTTGCTGACCAGCAGTCTGTCATTTTTTTGTTGGTTCACCAAAGTACCCATTCAATCACGCTTTTAAACCCTTTCACCACCTTACAAACAGACGTACCTTTGACTCATTGTCAGCTCAGCACGCCAAGCCTTGTTGGCGCAGTAGGCAGCGCATCAGTCTCATAATCAAAAGGTCGTGAGTTCAAGCCTCACACAGGGCAGGTTTATGTTAAGGTCAACATTCATCTTGCTTTCTAGTTGCCTATCATTTTAGAATGTGTCGATCTACAAAGCCACCTCCAAATTTACCTGTTTCCCTAATAGTCATATTAACTGAACTTTGCTTTTACAACCTTAGTGTTCTTCTAGGGAAAGTTCTCCAACACCTTACGTAAAATTGAATATTTTTCCTCTTTCTGACCAGCAGTCTCTCCTTTTTTAGTTGGTTCACCAAAGTACCCATTCAATCACGCTTTTAAACCCTTTCACCACCTTACAAACAGACGTACCTTTGACTCATTATCAGGTCAGCACACCAAGCCTTGTTGGCGCAGTAGGCAGCGCGTCAGTCTCATAATCTGAAGGTCGTGAGTTCGAACCTCACACAGGGCACCTTTTTACTAGTGGCAAACATTGTTTTGCTTTCGAATCACCTATCTTTTTGGAATCTTTCGATTTACAAAGCCTTATTGTTCTTCTAGGGAATGTTCTACAACACCTTATTTAGTTCGTAAAATTGAATATTTTTCCTCTTGCTGACCAGCAGTCTGTCATTTTTTTGTTGGTTCACCAAAGTACCCATTCAATCACGCTTTTAAACCCTTTCACCACCTTACAAACAGACGTACCTTTGACTCATTGTCAGCTCAGCACGCCAAGCCTTGTTGGCGCAGTAGGCAGCGCATCAGTCTCATAATCAAAAGGTCGTGAGTTCAAGCCTCACACAGGGCAGGTTTATGTTAAGGTCAACATTCATCTTGCTTTCTAGTTGCCTATCATTTTAGAATGTGTCGATCTACAAAGCCACCTCCAAATTTACCTGTTTCCCTAATAGTCATATTAACTGAACTTTGCTTTTACAACCTTAGTGTTCTTCTAGGGAAAGTTCTCCAACACCTTATTTAGTTTCGTAAAATTGAATATTTTTCCTCTTGCTGACCGGCAGTCTGTCATTTTTTTTGTTGGTTCACCAAAGTACCCATTCAATCACGCTTTTAAACCCTTTCACCACCTTACAAACAGACGTACCTTTGACTAATTGTCAGGTCAGCATGCCAAGCCTTGTTGGCGCAGTAGGCAGCGCGTCAGTCTCATAATCTGAAGGTCGTGAGTTCAAGCCTCACACAGGGCAAGTTTATGTTAAGGTCAACATTCATTTTGCTTTCTAGTTGCCTATCTTTTTAGAATGTGTCGATCTACAAAGCCACCTCCAAATTTACCTGTTTCCCTAATAGTCATGATAACTGAACTTTGCTTTTACAACCTTAGTGTTCTCCTAGGGAAAGTTCTCCAACACCTTTTTTGGTTTGTGAAATTGAATATTTTTCCTCTTACTGACCAGCAGTCTGTCATTTTTTTGTTGGTTCACCAAAGTACCCATTCAATCACGCTTTTAAACCCTTTCACCATCTTACAAACAGACGTGTCTTTGACTCATTGTCAGCTCAGCACACCAAGCCTTGTTGGCGCAGTAGGCAGCGCGTCAGTCTCATAATCTGAAGGTCGTGAGTTCAAGCCTCACTCAGGGCAGGTTTATGTTAAGGTAAACATTCATGTTGCTTTCTAGTTCCCCATCTTTTTAGAATGTGTCGATCTACAAAGCCACCTCCAAATTTACCTGTTTCCCTAATAGTCATGATAACTGAACTTTGCTTTTACAACCTTAGTGTTCTCCTAGGGAAAGTTCTCCAACACCTTTTTTGGTTTGTGAAATTGAATATTTTTCCTCTTGCTGACCAGCAGTCTGTCATTTTTTTTGTTGGTTCACCAAAGTACCCATTCAATCACGCTTTTAAACCCTTTCACCACCTTACAAACAGACGTACCTTTGACTCATTATCAGGTCAGCACACCAAGCCTTGTTGGCGCAGTAGGCAGCGCGTCAGTCTCATAATCTGAAGGTCGTGAGTTCGAACCTCACACAGGGCACCTTTTTACTAGTGGCAAACATTGTTTTGCTTTCGAATCACCTATCTTTTTGGAATCTTTCGATTTACAAAGCCTTATTGTTCTTCTAGGGAATGTTCTACAACACCTTATTTAGTTCGTAAAATTGAATATTTTCCCTCTTGCTGATTAGTAGTCTGTCATTTTTTTGTTGGTTCACCAAAGTACCCATTCAATCACGCTTTTAAACCCTTTCACCACCTTACAAACAGACGTACCTTTGACTAATTGTCAGGTGAGCATGCCAAGCCTTGTTGGCGCAGTAGGCAGCGCGTCAGTCTCATAATCTGAAGGTCGTGAGTTCAAGCCTCACACAGGGCAGGTTTATGTTAAAATCAACATTCATTTTGCTTTCTAGATGCCTATCTTTTAAGAATGTGTCGATATACAAAGCCACCTCCAAATTTACCTGTTTCCCTAATAGTCATGACCACTGAACTTTGCTTTTACAACCTTAGTGTTCTCTTAGGGAAAGTTCTCCAACACCTTACGTAAAATTGAATATTTTTCCTTTTGCTGACCAGCAGTCTCTCCTTTTTTAGTTGGTTCATCAAAGTACCCATTCAATCACGCTTTTAAACCTTCACAACCTTACAAACAGACGTAACTTTGACTCATTGTCAGGTCAGCACGCCAAGCCTTGTTGGCGCAGTAGGCAGCGCGTCAGTCTCATAATCTGAAGGTCGTGAGTTCAAGCCTCACACAGGGCAGCTTTATGTTAAGGTCAACATTCATTTTGCTTTCTAGTTGCCTATCTTTTTAGAATGTGTCGATCTACAAAGCCACCTCCAAATTTACCTGTTTCCCTAATAGTCATGATAACTGAACTTTGCTTTTACAACCTTAGTGTTCTCCTAGGGAAAGTTCTCCAACACCTTTTTTGGTTTGTGAAATTGAATATTTTTCCTCTTGCTGACCAGCAGTCTGTCATTTTTTTTGTTGGTTCACCAAAGTACCCATTCAATCACGCTTTTAAACCCTTTCACCACCTTACAAACAGACGTACCTTTGACTCATTATCAGGTCAGCACACCAAGCCTTATTGGCGCAGTAGGCAGCGCGTCAGTCTCATAATCTGAAGGTCGTGAGTTCGAACCTCACACAGGGCACCTTTTTACTAGTGGCAAACATTGTTTTGCTTTCGAATCACCTATCTTTTTGGAATCTTTCGATTTGCAAAGCCTTATTGTTCTTCTAGGGAATGTTCTACAACACCTTATTTAGTTCGTAAAATTGAATATTTTTCCTCTTGCTGACCAGCAGTCTGTCATTTTTTTGTTGGTTCACCAAAGTACCCATTCAATCACGCTTTTAAACCCTTTCACCACCTTACAAACAGACGTACCTTTGACTCATTATCAGGTCAGCACACCAAGCCTTGTTGGCGCAGTAGGCAGCACGTCAGTCTCATAATCTGAAGGTCGTGAGTTCAAGCCTCACACAGGGCAGGTTTATGTTAAGGTCAATATTCATGTTGCTTTCTAGTTGCCTATCTTTTAAGAATGTGTCGATCTACAAAGCCACCTCCAAATTTACCTGTTTCCCTAATTGTCATGATAACTGAACTTTGCTTTTACAACCTTAGTGTTCTCTTAGGGAAAGTTCTCCAACACCTTACGTAAAATGTAATATTTCTCCTCTTGCTGACCAGCAGTCTCTCCTTTTTTAGTTGGTTCACCAAAGTACCCATTCAATCACGCTTTTGAACCTTCACAACCTTACAAACAGACGTAACTTTGACTCATTGTCAGGTCAGCACACCAAGCCTTGTTGGCGCAGTAGGCAGCGCGTCAGTCTCATAATCTGAAGGTCGTGAGTTCAAGCCTCACACAGGGCACCTTTTTACTAGTGGCAAACATTGTTTTGCTTTCGAATCACCTATCTTTTTGGAATCTTTCGATTTACAAAGCCTTATTGTTCTTCTAGGGAATGTTCTACAACACCTTATTTAGTTCGTAAAATTGAATATTTTTCCTCTTGCTGACCAGCAGTCTGTCATTTTTTTGTTGGTTCACCAAAGTACCCATTCAATCACGCTTTTAAACCCTTTCACCACCTTACAAACAGACGTACCTTTGACTCATTATCAGGTCAGCACACCAAGCCTTGTTGGCGCAGTAGGCAGCGCGTCAGTCTCATAATCTGAAGGTCGTGAGTTCGAACCTCACACAGGGCACCTTTTTACTAGTGGCAAACATTGTTTTGCTTTCGAATCACCTATCTTTTTGGAATCTTTCGATTTACAAAGCCTTATTGTTCTTCTAGGGAATGTTCTACAACACCTTATTTAGTTCGTAAAATTGAATATTTTTCCTCTTGCTGACCAGCAGTCTGTAATTTTTTTTGTTGGTTCACCAAAGTACCCATTCAATCACGCTTTTAAACCCTTTCACCACCTTACAAACAGACGTACCTTTGACTCATTGTCGGCTCAGCACGCCAAGCCTTGTTGGCGCAGTAGGCAGCGCGTCAGTCTCATAATCTGAAGGTCGTGAGTTCAAGCCTCACACAGGTCAGGTTTATGTTAAGGTCAACATTCATTTTGCTTTCTAGTTGCCTATCTTTTTAGAATGTGTCGATCTACAAAGCCACCTCCAAATTTACCTGTTTCCCTAATAGTCATGATAACTGAACTTTGCTTTTACAACCTTAGTGTTCTCCTAGGGAAAGTTCTCCAACACCTTTTTTGGTTTGTGAAATTGAATATTTTTCCTCTTGCTGACCAGCAGTCTGTCATTTTTTTGTTGGTTCACCAAAGTACCCATTCAATCACGCTTTTAAACCCTTTCACCACCTTACAAACAGACGTACCTTTGACTCATTATCAGGTCAGCACACCAAGCCTTGTTGGCGCAGTAGGCAGCACGTCAGTCTCATAATCTGAAGGTTGTGAGTTCAAGCCTCACACAGGGCAAGTTTATGTTAAGGTCAACATTCATTTTGCTTTCTAGTTGCCTATCTTTTTAGAATGTGTCGATCTACAAAGCCACCTCCAAATTTACCTGTTTCCCTAATAGTCATGATAACTGAACTTTGCTTTTACAACCTTAGTGTTCTCCTAGGGAAAGTTCTCCAACACCTTTTTTGGTTTGTGAAATTGAATATTTTTCCTCTTACTGACCAGCAGTCTGTCATTTTTTTGTTGGTTCACCAAAGTACCCATTCAATCACGCTTTTAAACCCTTTCACCATCTTACAAACAGACGTGTCTTTGACTCATTGTCAGCTCAGCACACCAAGCCTTGTTGGCGCAGTAGGCAGCATGACAGTCTCATAATCTGAAGGTCGTGAGTTCAAGCCTCACTCAGGGCAGGTTTATGTTAAGGTAAACATTCATGTTGCTTTCTAGTTCCCCATCTTTTTAGAATGTGTCGATCTACAAAGCCACCTCCAAATTTACCTGTTTCCCTAATAGTCATGATAACTGAACTTTGCTTTTACAACCTTAGTGTTCTCCTAGGGAAAGTTCTCCAACACCTTTTTTGGTTTGTGAAATTGAATATTTTTCCTCTTGCTGACCAGCAGTCTGTCATTTTTTTTGTTGGTTCACCAAAGTACCCATTCAATCACGCTTTTAAACCCTTTCACCACCTTACAAACAGACGTACCTTTGACTCATTATCAGGTCAGCACACCAAGCCTTATTGGCGCAGTAGGCAGCGCGTCAGTCTCATAATCTGAAGGTCGTGAGTTCGAACCTCACACAGGGCACCTTTTTACTAGTGGCAAACATTGTTTTGCTTTCGAATCACCTATCTTTTTGGAATCTTTCGATTTACAAAGCCTTATTGTTCTTCTAGGGAATGTTCTACAACACCTTATTTAGTTCGTAAAATTGAATATTTTTCCTCTTGCTGACCAGCAGTCTGTCATTTTTTTTGTTGGTTCACCAAAGTACCCATTCAATCACGCTTTTAAACCCTTTCACCACCTTACAAACAGACGTACCTTTGACTCATTGTCGCCTCAGCACGCCAAGCCTTGTTGGCGCAGTAGGCAGCGCGTCAGTCTCATAATCTGAAGGTCGTGAGTTCAAGCCTCACACAGGTCAGGTTTATGTTAAGGTCAACATTCATTTTGCTTTCTAGTTGCCTATCTTTTTAGAATGTGTCGATCTACAAAGCCACCTCCAAATTTACCTGTTTCCCTAATAGTCATGATAACTGAACTTTGCTTTTACAACCTTAGTGTTCTCCTAGGGAAAGTTCTCCAACACCTTTTTTGGTTTGTGAAATTGAATATTTTTCCTCTTGCTGACCAGCAGTCTGTCATTTTTTTGTTGGTTCACCAAAGTACCCATTCAATCACGCTTTTAAACCCTTTCACCACCTTACAAACAGACGTACCTTTGACTCATTATCAGGTCAGCACACCAAGCCTTGTTGGCGCAGTAGGCAGCACGTCAGTCTCATAATCTGAAGGTTGTGAGTTCAAGCCTCACACAGGGCAGGTTTATGTTAAGGTCAACATTCATTTTGCTTTCTAGTTGCCTATCTTTTTAGAATGTGTCGATCTACAAAGCCACCTCCAAATTTACCTGTTTCCCTAATAGTCATGATAACTGAACTTTGCTTTTACAACCTTAGTGTTCTCCTAGGGAAAGTTCTCCAACACCTTTTTTGGTTTGTGAAATTGAATATTTTTCCTCTTGCTGACCAGCAGTCTGTCATTTTTTTTGTTGGTTCACCAAAGTACCCATTCAATCACGCTTTTAAACCCTTTCACCACCTTACAAACAGACGTACCTTTGACTCATTATCAGGTCAGCACACCAAGCCTTGTTGGCGCAGTAGGCAGCGCGTCAGTCTCATAATCTGAAGGTCGTGAGTTCGAACCTCACACAGGGCACATTTTTACTAGTGGCAAACATTGTTTTGCTTTCGAATCACCTATCTTTTTGGAATCTTTCGATTTACAAAGCCTTATTGTTCTTCTAGGGAATGTTCTACAACACCTTATTTAGTTCGTAAAATTGAATATTTTTCCTCTTGCTGACCAGCAGTCTGTCATTTTTTTTGTTGGTTCACCAAAGTACCCATTCAATCACGCTTTTAAACCCTTTCACCACCTTACAAACAGACGTACCTTTGACTCATTATCATTCATTTTGCTTTCTAGTTGCCTATCTTTTTAGAATGTGTCGATCTACAAAGCCACCTCCAAATTTACCTGTTTCCCTAATAGTCATGATAACTGAACTTTGCTTTTACAACCTTAGTGTTCTCCTAGGGAAAGTTCTCCAACACCTTTTTTGGTTTTTGAAATTGAATATTTTTCCTCTTGCTGACCAGCAATCTGTCATTTTTTTTGTTGGTTCACCAAAGTACCCATTCAATCACGCTTTTAAACCCTTTCACCACCTTACAAACAGACGTACCTTTGACTCATTGTCAGGTCAGCATGCCAAGCCTTATTGGCGCAGTAGGCAGCGCGTCAGTCTCATAATCTGAAGGTCGTGAGTTCAAGCCTCACACAGGGCACCTTTTTACTAGTGGCAAACATTGTTTTGCTTTCGAATCACCTATCTTTTTGGAATCTTTCGATTTACAAAGCCTTATTGTTCTTCTAGGGAATGTTCTACAACACCTTATTTAGTTCGTAAAATTGAATATTTTTCCTCTTGCTGACCAGCAGTCTGTCATTTTTTTGTTGGTTCACCAAAGTACCCATTCAATCACGCTTTTAAACCCTTTCACCACCTTACAAACAGACGTACCTTTGACTAATTGTCAGGTCAGCATGCCAAGCCTTGTTGGCGCAGTAGGCAGCGCGTCAGTCTCATAATCTGAAGGTCGTGAGTTCAAGCCTCACACAGGGCAAGTTTATGTTAAGGTCAACATTCATTTTGCTTTCTAGTTGCCTATCTTTTTAGAATGTGTCGATCTACAAAGCCACCTCCAAATTTACCTGTTTCCCTAATAGTCATGATAACTGAACTTTGCTTTTACAACCTTAGTGTTCTCCTAGGGAAAGTTCTCCAACACCTTTTTTGGTTTGTGAAATTGAATATTTTTCCTCTTACTGACCAGCAGTCTGTCATTTTTTTGTTGGTTCACCAAAGTACCCATTCAATCACGCTTTTAAACCCTTTCACCATCTTACAAACAGACGTGTCTTTGACTCATTGTCAGCTCAGCACACCAAGCCTTGTTGGCGCAGTAGGCAGCGCGTCAGTCTCATAATCTGAAGGTCGTGAGTTCAAGCCTCACTCAGGGCAGGTTTATGTTAAGGTAAACATTCATGTTGCTTTCTAGTTCCCCATCTTTTTAGAATGTGTCGATCTACAAAGCCACCTCCAAATTTACCTGTTTCCCTAATAGTCATGATAACTGAACTTTGCTTTTACAACCTTAGTGTTCTCCTAGGGAAAGTTCTCCAACACCTTTTTTGGTTTGTGAAATTGAATATTTTTCCTCTTGCTGACCAGCAGTCTGTCATTTTTTTTGTTGGTTCACCAAAGTACCCATTCAATCACGCTTTTAAACCCTTTCACCACCTTACAAACAGACGTACCTTTGACTCATTATCAGGTCAGCACACCAAGCCTTGTTGGCGCAGTAGGCAGCGCTTCAGTCTCATAATCTGAAGGTCGTGAGTTCGAACCTCACACAGGGCACCTTTTTACTAGTGGCAAACATTGTTTTGCTTTCGAATCACCTATCTTTTTGGAATCTTTCGATTTACAAAGCCTTATTGTTCTTCTAGGGAATGTTCTACAACACCTTATTTAGTTCGTAAAATTGAATATTTTCCCTCTTGCTGATTAGTAGTCTGTCATTTTTTTGTTGGTTCACCAAAGTACCCATTCAATCACGCTTTTAAACCCTTTCACCACCTTACAAACAGACGTACCTTTGACTAATTGTCAGGTGAGCATGCCAAGCCTTGTTGGCGCAGTAGGCAGCGCGTCAGTCTCATAATCTGAAGGTCGTGAGTTCAAGCCTCACACAGGGCTGGTTTATGTTAAAATCAACATTCATTTTGCTTTCTAGATGCCTATCTTTTAAGAATGTGTCGATATACAAAGCCACCTCCAAATTTACCTGTTTCCCTAATAGTCATGATCACTGAACTTTGCTTTTACAACCTTAGTGTTCTCTTAGGGAAAGTTCTCCAACACCTTACGTAAAATTGAATATTTTTCCTTTTGCTGACCAGCAGTCTCTCCTTTTTTAGTTGGTTCACCAAAGTACCCATTCAATCACGCTTTTAAACCTTCACAACCTTACAAACAGACGTAACTTTGACTCATTGTCAGGTCAGCACGCCAAGCCTTGTTGGCGCAGTAGGCAGCGCGTCAGTCTCATAATCTGAAGGTCGTGAGTTCAAGCCTCACACAGGGCAGCTTTATGTTAAGGTCAACATTCATTTTGCTTTCTAGTTGCCTATCTTTTTAGAATGTGTCGATCTACAAAGCCACCTCCAAATTTACCTGTTTCCCTAATAGTCATGATAACTGAACTTTGCTTTTACAACCTTAGTGTTCTCCTAGGGAAAGTTCTCCAACACCTTTTTTGGTTTGTGAAATTGAATATTTTTCCTCTTGCTGACCAGCAGTCTGTCATTTTTTTTGTTGGTTCACCAAAGTACCCATTCAATCACGCTTTTAAACCCTTTCACCACCTTACAAACAGACGTACCTTTGACTCATTATCAGGTCAGCACACCAAGCCTTATTGGCGCAGTAGGCAGCGCGTCAGTCTCATAATCTGAAGGTCGTGAGTTCAAACCTCACACAGGGCACCTTTTTACTAGTGGCAAACATTGTTTTGCTTTCGAATCACCTATCTTTTTGGAATCTTTCGATTTGCAAAGCCTTATTGTTCTTCTAGGGAATGTTCTACAACACCTTATTTAGTTCGTAAAATTGAATATTTTTCCTCTTGCTGACCAGCAGTCTGTCATTTTTTTGTTGGTTCACCAAAGTACCCATTCAATCACGCTTTTAAACCCTTTCACCACCTTACAAACAGACGTACCTTTGACTCATTATCAGGTCAGCACACCAAGCCTTGTTGGCGCAGTAGGCAGCACGTCAGTCTCATAATCTGAAGGTCGTGAGTTCAAGCCTCACACAGGGCAGGTTTATGTTAAGGTCAATATTCATGTTGCTTTCTAGTTGCCTATCTTTTAAGAATGTGTCGATCTACAAAGCCACCTCCAAATTTACCTGTTTCCCTAATTGTCATGATAACTGAACTTTGCTTTTACAACCTTAGTGTTCTCTTAGGGAAAGTTCTCCAACACCTTACGTAAAATGTAATATTTCTCCTCTTGCTGACCAGCAGTCTCTCCTTTTTTAGTTGGTTCACCAAAGTACCCATTCAATCACGCTTTTGAACCTTCACAACCTTACAAACAGACGTAACTTTGACTCATTGTCAGGTCAGCACACCAAGCCTTGTTGGCGCAGTAGGCAGCGCGTCAGTCTCATAATCTGAAGGTCGTGAGTTCAAGCCTCACACAGGGCACCTTTTTACTAGTGGCAAACATTGTTTTGCTTTCGAATCACCTATCTTTTTGGAATCTTTCGATTTACAAAGCCTTATTGTTCTTCTAGGGAATGTTCTACAACACCTTATTTAGTTCGTAAAATTGAATATTTTTCCTCTTGCTGACCAGCAGTCTGTCATTTTTTTGTTGGTTCACCAAAGTACCCATTCAATCACGCTTTTAAACCCTTTCACCACCTTACAAACAGACGTACCTTTGACTCATTATCAGGTCAGCACACCAAGCCTTGTTGGCGCAGTAGGCAGCGCGTCAGTCTCATAATCTGAAGGTCGTGAGTTCGAACCTCACACAGGGCACCTTTTTACTAGTGGCAAACATTGTTTTGCTTTCGAATCACCTATCTTTTTGGAATCTTTCGATTTACAAAGCCTTATTGTTCTTCTAGGGAATGTTCTACAACACCTTATTTAGTTCGTAAAATTGAATATTTTTCCTCTTGCTGACCAGCAGTCTGTCATTTTTTTTGTTGGTTCACCAAAGTACCCATTCAATCACGCTTTTAAACCCTTTCACCACCTTACAAACAGACGTACCTTTGACTCATTGTCGGCTCAGCACGCCAAGCCTTGTTGGCGCAGTAGGCAGCGCGTCAGTCTCATAATCTGAAGGTCGTGAGTTCAAGCCTCACACAGGTCAGGTTTATGTTAAGGTCAACATTCATTTTGCTTTCTAGTTGCCTATCTTTTTAGAATGTGTCGATCTACAAAGCCACCTCCAAATTTACCTGTTTCCCTAATAGTCATGATAACTGAACTTTGCTTTTACAACCTTAGTGTTCTCCTAGGGAAAGTTCTCCAACACCTTTTTTGGTTTGTGAAATTGAATATTTTTCCTCTTGCTGACCAGCAGTCTGTCATTTTTTTGTTGGTTCACCAAAGTACCCATTCAATCACGCTTTTAAACCCTTTCACCACCTTACAAACAGACGTACCTTTGACTCATTATCAGGTCAGCACACCAAGCCTTGTTGGCGCAGTAGGCAGCACGTCAGTCTCATAATCTGAAGGTCGTGAGTTCAAGCCTCACACAGGGCAGGTTTATGTTAAGGTCAACATTCATTTTGCTTTCTAGTTGCCTATCTTTTTAGAATGTGTCGATCTACAAAGCCACCTCCAAATTTACCTGTTTCCCTAATAGTCATGATAACTGAACTTTGCTTTTACAACCTTAGTGTTCTCCTAGGGAAAGTTCTCCAACACCTTTTTTGGTTTGTGAAATTGAATATTTTTCCTCTTGCTGACCAGCAGTCTGTCATTTTTTTTGTTGGTTCACCAAAGTACCCATTCAATCACGCTTTTAAACCCTTTCACCACCTTACAAACAGACGTACCTTTGACTCATTATCAGGTCAGCACACCAAGCCTTGTTGGCGCAGTAGGCAGCGCGTCAGTCTCATAATCTGAAGGTCGTGAGTTCGAACCTCACACAGGGCACCTTTTTACTAGTGGCAAACATTGTTTTGCTTTCGAATCACCTATCTTTTTGGAATCTTTCGATTTACAAAGCCTTATTGTTCTTCTAGGGAATGTTCTACAACACCTTATTTAGTTCGTAAAATTGAATATTTTTCCTCTTGCTGACCAGCAGTCTGTCATTTTTTTTGTTGGTTCACCAAAGTACCCATTCAATCACGCTTTTAAACCCTTTCACCACCTTACAAACAGACGTACCTTTGACTCATTATCATTCATTTTGCTTTCTAGTTGCCTATCTTTTTAGAATGTGTCGATCTACAAAGCCACCTCCAAATTTACCTGTTTCCCTAATAGTCATGATAACTGAACTTTGCTTTTACAACCTTAGTGTTCTCCTAGGGAAAGTTCTCCAACACCTTTTTTGGTTTTTGAAATTGAATATTTTTCCTCTTGCTGACCAGCAATCTGTCATTTTTTGTTGGTTCACCAAAGTACCCATTCAATCACGCTTTTAAACCCTTTCACCACCTTACAAACAGACGTACCTTTGACTCATTGTCAGGTCAGCATGCCAAGCCTTATTGGCGCAGTAGGCAGCGCGTCAGTCTCATAATCTGAGGGTCGTGAGTTCAAGCCTCACACAGGGCACCTTTTTACTAGTGGCAAACATTGTTTTGCTTTCGAATCACCTATCTTTTTGGAATCTTTCGATTTACAAAGCCTTATTGTTCTTCTAGGGAATGTTCTACAACACCTTATTTAGTTCGTAAAATTGAATATTTTTCCTCTTGCTGACCAGCAGTCTGTCATTTTTTTGTTGGTTCACCAAAGTACCCATTCAATCACGCTTTTAAACCCTTTCACCACCTTACAAACAGACGTACCTTTGACTAATTGTCAGGTGAGCATGCCAAGCCTTGTTGGCGCAGTAGGCAGCGCGTCAGTCTCATAATCTGAAGGTCGTGAGTTCAAGCCTCACACAGGGCAAGTTTATGTTAAGGTCAACATTCATTTTGCTTTCTAGTTGCCTATCTTTTTAGAATGTGTCGATCTACAAAGCCACCTCCAAATTTACCTGTTTCCCTAATAGTCATGATAACTGAACTTTGCTTTTACAACCTTAGTGTTCTCCTAGGGAAAGTTCTCCAACACCTTTTTTGGTTTGTGAAATTGAATATTTTTCCTCTTACTGACCAGCAGTCTGTCATTTTTTTGTTGGTTCACCAAAGTACCCATTCAATCACGCTTTTAAACCCTTTCACCATCTTACAAACAGACGTATCTTTGACTCATTGTCAGCTCAGCACACCAAGCCTTGTTGGCGCAGTAGGCAGCGCGTCAGTCTCATAATCTGAAGGTCGTGAGTTCAAGCCTCACACAGGGCAGGTTTATGTTAAGGTAAACATTCATGTTGCTTTCTAGTTCCCCATCTTTTTAGAATGTGTCGATCTACAAAGCCACCTCCAAATTTACCTGTTTCCCTAATAGTCATGATAACTGAACTTTGCTTTTACAACCTTAGTGTTCTCTTAGGGAAAGTTCTCCAACACCTTACGTAAAATTGAATATTTTTCCTCTTTCTGACCAGCAGTCTCTCCTTTTTTAGTTGGTTCACCAAAGTACCCATTCAATCACGCTTTTAAATCCTTTCACAACCTTACAAACAGACGTAACTTTGACTCATTGTCAGGTCAGCACGCCAAGCCTTGTTGGCGCAGTAGGCAGCGCATCAGTCTCATAATCTGAAGGTTGTGAGTTCGAGCCTCACACAGGGCAGGTTTATGTTAAGGTCAACATTCAGGTTGCTTTCTAGTTGCTTATCTTTTAAGAATGTTTCAATCTACAAAGCCACCTCCAAATTTACCTGTTTCCCTAATAGTCATGATAACTGAACTTTGCTTTTACAACCTTAGTGTTCTTCTAGGGAAAGTTCTCCAACACCTTATTTAGTTCGTGAAATTGAATATTTTTCCTCTTGCTGACCAGCAGTCTGTCATTTTTTTTGTTGGTTCACCAAAGTACCCATTCAATCACGCTTTTAAACCTTCACCACCTTACAAACAGACATACCTTTGACTCATTATCAGGTCAGCACACCAAGCCTTGTTGGCGCAGTAGGCAGCGCGTCAGTCTCATAATCTGAAGGTCTTGAGTTCGAACCTCACACAGGGCACCTTTTTACTAGTGGCAAACATTGTTTTGCTTTCGAATCACCTATCTTTTTGGAATCTTTCGATTTACAAAGCCTTATTGTTCTTCTAGGGAATGTTCTACAACACCTTATTTAGTTCGTAAAATTGAATATTTTTCCTCTTGCTGACCAGCAGTCTGTCATTTTTTTTGTTGGTTCACCAAAGTACCCATTCAATCACGCTTTTAAAGCCTTTCACCACCTTACAAACAGACGTACCTTTGACTCATTGTCGGCTCAGCACGCCAAGCCTTGTTGGCGCAGTAGGCAGCGCGTCAGTCTCATAATCTGAAGGTCGTGAGTTCAAGCCTCACACAGGGCAGGTTTATGTTAAGGTCAACATTCATGTTGCATTCTAGTTGCCTATCTTTTAAGAATGTGTCGATCTACAAAGCCACCTCCAAATTTACCTGTTTCCCTAATTGTCATGATAACTGAACTTTGCTTTTACAACCTTAGTGTTCTCTTAGGGAAAGTTCTCCAACACCTTACGTAAAATTTAATATTTCTCCTCTTGCTGACCAGCAGTCTCTACTTTTTTAGTTGGTTCACCAAAGTACCCATTCAATCACGCTTTTGAACCTTCACAACCTTACAAACAGACGTAACTTTGACTCATTGTCAGGTCAGCACGCCAAGCCTTGTTGGCGCAGTAGGCAGCGCGTCAGTCTCATAATCTGAAGGTCGTGAGTTCAAGCCTCACACAGGGCACCTTTTTACTAGTGGCAAACATTGTTTTTCTTTCGAATCACCTATCTTTTTGGAATCTTTCGATTTACAAAGCCTTATTGTTCTTCTAGGGAATGTTCTACAACACCTTATTTAGTTCGTAAAATTGAATATTTTTCCTCTTGCTGACCAGCAGTCTGTCATTTTTTTGTTGGTTCACCAAAGTACCCATTCAATCACGCTTTTAAACCCTTTCACCACCTTACAAACAGACGTACCTTTGACTCATTGTCAGCTCAGCACGCCAAGCCTTGTTGGCGCAGTAGGCAGCGCATCAGTCTCATAATCAAAAGGTCGTGAGTTCAAGCCTCACACAGGGCAGGTTTATGTTAAGGTCAACATTCATCTTGCTTTCTAGTTGCCTATCATTTTAGAATGTGTCGATCTACAAAGCCACCTCCAAATTTACCTGTTTCCCTAATAGTCATATTAACTGAACTTTGCTTTTACAACCTTAGTGTTCTTCTAGGGAAAGTTCTCCAACACCTTACGTAAAATTGAATATTTTTCCTCTTTCTGACCAGCAGTCTCTCCTTTTTTAGTTGGTTCACCAAAGTACCCATTCAATCACGCTTTTAAATCCTTTCACAACCTTACAAACAGACGTAACTTTGACTCATTGTCAGGTCAGCACGCCAAGCCTTGTTGGCGCAGTAGGCAGCGCATCAGTCTCATAATCTGAAGGTTGTGAGTTCAAGCCTCACACAGGGCAGGTTTATGTTAAGGTCAACATTCAGGTTGCTTTCTAGTTGCTTATCTTTTAAGAATGTGTCAATCTACAAAGCCACCTCCAAATTTACCTGTTTCCCTAATAGTCATGATAACTGAACTTTGCTTTTACAACCTTAGTGTTCTTCTAGGGAAAGTTCTCCAACACCTTATTTAGTTCGTGAAATTGAATATTTTTCCTCTTGCTGACCAGCAGTCTGTCATTTTTTTTGTTGGTTCACCAAAGTACCCATTCAATCACGCTTTTAAACCTTCACCACCTTACAAACAGACATACCTTTGACTCATTATCAGGTCAGCACACCAAGCCTTGTTGGCGCAGTAGGCAGCGCGTCAGTCTCATAATCTGAAGGTCTTGAGTTCGAACCTCACACAGGGCACCTTTTTACTAGTGGCAAACATTGTTTTGCTTTCGAATCACCTATCTTTTTGGAATCTTTCGATTTACAAAGCCTTATTGTTCTTCTAGGGAATGTTCTACAACACCTTATTTAGTTCGTAAAATTGAATATTTTTCCTCTTGCTGACCAGCAGTCTGTCATTTTTTTTGTTGGTTCACCAAAGTACCCATTCAATCACGCTTTTAAAGCCTTTCACCACCTTACAAACAGACGTACCTTTGACTCATTGTCGGCTCAGCACGCCAAGCCTTGTTGGCGCAGTAGGCAGCGCGTCAGTCTCATAATCTGAAGGTCGTGAGTTCAAGCCTCACACAGGGCAGGTTTATGTTAAGGTCAACATTCATGTTGCATTCTAGTTGCCTATCTTTTAAGAATGTGTCGATCTACAAAGCCACCTCCAAATTTACCTGTTTCCCTAATTGTCATGATAACTGAACTTTGCTTTTACAACCTTAGTGTTCTCTTAGGGAAAGTTCTCCAACACCTTACGTAAAATTTAATATTTCTCCTCTTGCTGACCAGCAGTCTCTCCTTTTTTAGTTGGTTCACCAAAGTACCCATTCAATCACGCTTTTGAACCTTCACAACCTTACAAACAGACGTAACTTTGACTCATTGTCAGGTCAGCACGCCAAGCCTTGTTGGCGCAGTAGGCAGCGCGTCAGTCTCATAATCTGAAGGTCGTGAGTTCAAGCCTCACACAGGGCACCTTTTTACTAGTGGCAAACATTGTTTTGCTTTCGAATCACCTATCTTTTTGGAATCTTTCGATTTACAAAGCCTTATTGTTCTTCTAGGGAATGTTCTACAACACCTTATTTAGTTCGTAAAATTGAATATTTTTCCTCTTGCTGACCAGCAGTCTGTCATTTTTTTGTTGGTTCACCAAAGTACCCATTCAATCACGCTTTTAAACCCTTTCACCACCTTACAAACAGACGTACCTTTGACTCATTGTCAGCTCAGCACGCCAAGCCTTGTTGGCGCAGTAGGCAGCGCATCAGTCTCATAATCAAAAGGTCGTGAGTTCAAGCCTCACACAGGGCAGGTTTATGTTAAGGTCAACATTCATCTTGCTTTCTAGTTGCCTATCATTTTAGAATGTGTCGATCTACAAAGCCACCTCCAAATTTACCTGTTTCCCTAATAGTCATATTAACTGAACTTTGCTTTTACAACCTTAGTGTTCTTCTAGGGAAAGTTCTCCAACACCTTATTTAGTTTCGTAAAATTGAATATTTTTCCTCTTGCTGACCGGCAGTCTGTCATTTTTTTTGTTGGTTCACCAAAGTACCCATTCAATCACGCTTTTAAACCCTTTCACCACCTTACAAACAGACGTACCTTTGACTCATTATCAGGTCAGCACACCAAGCCTTGTTGGCGCAGTAGGCAGCGCGTCAGTCTCATAATCTGAAGGTCGTGAGTTCGAACCTCACACAGGGCACCTTTTTACTAGTGGCAAACATTGTTTTGCTTTCGAATCACCTATCTTTTTGGAATCTTTCGATTTACAAAGCCTTATTGTTCTTCTAGGGAATGTTCTACAACACCTTATTTAGTTCGTAAAATTGAATATTTTTCCTCTTGCTGACCAGCAGTCTGTCATTTTTTTGTTGGTTCACCAAAGTACCCATTCAATCACGCTTTTAAACCCTTTCACCACCTTACAAACAGACGTACCTTTGACTCATTGTCAGCTCAGCACGCCAAGCCTTGTTGGCGCAGTAGGCAGCGCATCAGTCTCATAATCAAAAGGTCGTGAGTTCAAGCCTCACACAGGGCAGGTTTATGTTAAGGTCAACATTCATCTTGCTTTCTAGTTGCCTATCATTTTAGAATGTGTCGATCTACAAAGCCACCTCCAAATTTACCTGTTTCCCTAATAGTCATGATAACTGAACTTTGCTTTTACAACCTTAGTGTTCTCCTAGGGAAAGTTCTCCAACACCTTTTTTGGTTTTTGAAATTGAATATTTTTCCTCTTGCTGACCAGCAATCTGTCATTTTTTTTGTTGGTTCACCAAAGTACCCATTCAATCACGCTTTTAAACCCTTTCACCACCTTACAAACAGACGTACCTTTGACTCATTATCATTCATTTTGCTTTCTAGTTGCCTATCTTTTTAGAATGTGTCGATCTACAAAGCCACCTCCAAATTTACCTGTTTCCCTAATAGTCATGATAACTGAACTTTGCTTTTACAACCTTAGTGTTCTCCTAGGGAAAGTTCTCCAACACCTTTTTTGGTTTTTGAAATTGAATATTTTTCCTCTTGCTGACCAGCAATCTGTCATTTTTTGTTGGTTCACCAAAGTACCCATTCAATCACGCTTTTAAACCCTTTCACCACCTTACAAACAGACGTACCTTTGACTCATTGTCAGGTCAGCATGCCAAGCCTTATTGGCGCAGTAGGCAGCGCGTCAGTCTCATAATCTGAGGGTCGTGAGTTCAAGCCTCACACAGGGCACCTTTTTACTAGTGGCAAACATTGTTTTGCTTTCGAATCACCTATCTTTTTGGAATCTTTCGATTTACAAAGCCTTATTGTTCTTCTAGGGAATGTTCTACAACACCTTATTTAGTTCGTAAAATTGAATATTTTTCCTCTTGCTGACCAGCAGTCTGTCATTTTTTTGTTGGTTCACCAAAGTACCCATTCAATCACGCTTTTAAACCCTTTCACCACCTTACAAACAGACGTACCTTTGACTAATTGTCAGGTGAGCATGCCAAGCCTTGTTGGCGCAGTAGGCAGCGCGTCAGTCTCATAATCTGAAGGTCGTGAGTTCAAGCCTCACACAGGGCAAGTTTATGTTAAGGTCAACATTCATTTTGCTTTCTAGTTGCCTATCTTTTTAGAATGTGTCGATCTACAAAGCCACCTCCAAATTTACCTGTTTCCCTAATAGTCATGATAACTGAACTTTGCTTTTACAACCTTAGTGTTCTCCTAGGGAAAGTTCTCCAACACCTTTTTTGGTTTGTGAAATTGAATATTTTTCCTCTTACTGACCAGCAGTCTGTCATTTTTTTGTTGGTTCACCAAAGTACCCATTCAATCACGCTTTTAAACCCTTTCACCATCTTACAAACAGACGTATCTTTGACTCATTGTCAGCTCAGCACACCAAGCCTTGTTGGCGCAGTAGGCAGCGCGTCAGTCTCATAATCTGAAGGTCGTGAGTTCAAGCCTCACACAGGGCAGGTTTATGTTAAGGTAAACATTCATGTTGCTTTCTAGTTCCCCATCTTTTTAGAATGTGTCGATCTACAAAGCCACCTCCAAATTTACCTGTTTCCCTAATAGTCATGATAACTGAACTTTGCTTTTACAACCTTAGTGTTCTCTTAGGGAAAGTTCTCCAACACCTTACGTAAAATTGAATATTTTTCCTCTTTCTGACCAGCAGTCTCTCCTTTTTTAGTTGGTTCACCAAAGTACCCATTCAATCACGCTTTTAAATCCTTTCACAACCTTACAAACAGACGTAACTTTGACTCATTGTCAGGTCAGCACGCCAAGCCTTGTTGGCGCAGTAGGCAGCGCATCAGTCTCATAATCTGAAGGTTGTGAGTTCGAGCCTCACACAGGGCAGGTTTATGTTAAGGTCAACATTCAGGTTGCTTTCTAGTTGCTTATCTTTTAAGAATGTGTCAATCTACAAAGCCACCTCCAAATTTACCTGTTTCCCTAATAGTCATGATAACTGAACTTTGCTTTTACAACCTTAGTGTTCTTCTAGGGAAAGTTCTCCAACACCTTATTTAGTTCGTGAAATTGAATATTTTTCCTCTTGCTGACCAGCAGTCTGTCATTTTTTTTGTTGGTTCACCAAAGTACCCATTCAATCACGCTTTTAAACCTTCACCACCTTACAAACAGACATACCTTTGACTCATTATCAGGTCAGCACACCAAGCCTTGTTGGCGCAGTAGGCAGCGCGTCAGTCTCATAATCTGAAGGTCTTGAGTTCGAACCTCACACAGGGCACCTTTTTACTAGTGGCAAACATTGTTTTGCTTTCGAATCACCTATCTTTTTGGAATCTTTCGATTTACAAAGCCTTATTGTTCTTCTAGGGAATGTTCTACAACACCTTATTTAGTTCGTAAAATTGAATATTTTTCCTCTTGCTGACCAGCAGTCTGTCATTTTTTTTGTTGGTTCACCAAAGTACCCATTCAATCACGCTTTTAAAGCCTTTCACCACCTTACAAACAGACGTACCTTTGACTCATTGTCGGCTCAGCACGCCAAGCCTTGTTGGCGCAGTAGGCAGCGCGTCAGTCTCATAATCTGAAGGTCGTGAGTTCAAGCCTCACACAGGGCAGGTTTATGTTAAGGTCAACATTCATGTTGCATTCTAGTTGCCTATCTTTTAAGAATGTGTCGATCTACAAAGCCACCTCCAAATTTACCTGTTTCCCTAATTGTCATGATAACTGAACTTTGCTTTTACAACCTTAGTGTTCTCTTAGGGAAAGTTCTCCAACACCTTACGTAAAATTTAATATTTCTCCTCTTGCTGACCAGCAGTCTCTCCTTTTTTAGTTGGTTCACCAAAGTACCCATTCAATCACGCTTTTGAACCTTCACAACCTTACAAACAGACGTAACTTTGACTCATTGTCAGGTCAGCACGCCAAGCCTTGTTGGCGCAGTAGGCAGCGCGTCAGTCTCATAATCTGAAGGTCGTGAGTTCAAGCCTCACACAGGGCACCTTTTTACTAGTGGCAAACATTGTTTTTCTTTCGAATCACCTATCTTTTTGGAATCTTTCGATTTACAAAGCCTTATTGTTCTTCTAGGGAATGTTCTACAACACCTTATTTAGTTCGTAAAATTGAATATTTTTCCTCTTGCTGACCAGCAGTCTGTCATTTTTTTGTTGGTTCACCAAAGTACCCATTCAATCACGCTTTTAAACCCTTTCACCACCTTACAAACAGACGTACCTTTGACTCATTGTCAGCTCAGCACGCCAAGCCTTGTTGGCGCAGTAGGCAGCGCATCAGTCTCATAATCAAAAGGTCGTGAGTTCAAGCCTCACACAGGGCAGGTTTATGTTAAGGTCAACATTCATCTTGCTTTCTAGTTGCCTATCATTTTAGAATGTGTCGATCTACAAAGCCACCTCCAAATTTACCTGTTTCCCTAATAGTCATATTAACTGAACTTTGCTTTTACAACCTTAGTGTTCTTCTAGGGAAAGTTCTCCAACACCTTACGTAAAATTGAATATTTTTCCTCTTTCTGACCAGCAGTCTCTCCTTTTTTAGTTGGTTCACCAAAGTACCCATTCAATCACGCTTTTAAACCCTTTCACCACCTTACAAACAGACGTACCTTTGACTCATTATCAGGTCAGCACACCAAGCCTTGTTGGCGCAGTAGGCAGCGCGTCAGTCTCATAATCTGAAGGTCGTGAGTTCGAACCTCACACAGGGCACCTTTTTACTAGTGGCAAACATTGTTTTGCTTTCGAATCACCTATCTTTTTGGAATCTTTCGATTTACAAAGCCTTATTGTTCTTCTAGGGAATGTTCTACAACACCTTATTTAGTTCGTAAAATTGAATATTTTTCCTCTTGCTGACCAGCAGTCTGTCATTTTTTTGTTGGTTCACCAAAGTACCCATTCAATCACGCTTTTAAACCCTTTCACCACCTTACAAACAGACGTACCTTTGACTCATTGTCAGCTCAGCACGCCAAGCCTTGTTGGCGCAGTAGGCAGCGCATCAGTCTCATAATCAAAAGGTCGTGAGTTCAAGCCTCACACAGGGCAGGTTTATGTTAAGGTCAACATTCATCTTGCTTTCTAGTTGCCTATCATTTTAGAATGTGTCGATCTACAAAGCCACCTCCAAATTTACCTGTTTCCCTAATAGTCATATTAACTGAACTTTGCTTTTACAACCTTAGTGTTCTTCTAGGGAAAGTTCTCCAACACCTTATTTAGTTTCGTAAAATTGAATATTTTTCCTCTTGCTGACCGGCAGTCTGTCATTTTTTTTGTTGGTTCACCAAAGTACCCATTCAATCACGCTTTTAAACCCTTTCACCACCTTACAAACAGACGTACCTTTGACTCATTATCAGGTCAGCACACCAAGCCTTGTTGGCGCAGTAGGCAGCGCGTCAGTCTCATAATCTGAAGGTCGTGAGTTCGAACCTCACACAGGGCACCTTTTTACTAGTGGCAAACATTGTTTTGCTTTCGAATCACCTATCTTTTTGGAATCTTTCGATTTACAAAGCCTTATTGTTCTTCTAGGGAATGTTCTACAACACCTTATTTAGTTCGTAAAATTGAATATTTTTCCTCTTGCTGACCAGCAGTCTGTCATTTTTTTGTTGGTTCACCAAAGTACCCATTCAATCACGCTTTTAAACCCTTTCACCACCTTACAAACAGACGTACCTTTGACTAATTGTCAGGTCACGAGCCAAGCCTTGTTGGCGCAGTAGGCAGCGCGTCAGTCTCATAATCTGAAGGTCGTGAGTTCAAGCCTCACACAGGGCAAGTTTATGTTAAGGTCAACATTCATTTTGCTTTCTAGTTGCCTATCTTTTTAGAATGTGTCGATCTACAAAGCCACCTCCAAATTTACCTGTTTCCCTAATAGTCATGATAACTGAACTTTGCTTTTACAACCTTAGTGTTCTCCTAGGGAAAGTTCTCCAACACCTTTTTTGGTTTGTGAAATTGAATATTTTTCCTCTTACTGACCAGCAGTCTGTCATTTTTTTGTTGGTTCACCAAAGTACCCATTCAATCACGCTTTTAAACCTTCACCATCTTACAAACAGACGTATCTTTGACTCATTGTCAGCTCAGCACACCAAGCCTTGTTGGCGCAGTAGGCAGCGCGTCAGTCTCATAATCTGAAGGTCGTAAGTTCAAGCCTCACACAGGGCAGGTTTATGTTAAGGTCAACATTCATGTTGCTTTCTAGTTCCCCACCTTTTTAGAATGTGTCGATCTACAAAGCCACCTCCAAATTTACCTGTTTCCCTAATAGTCATGATAACTGAACTTTGCTTTTACAACCTTAGTGTTGCCTTAGGGAAAGTTCTCCAACACCTTACGTAAAATTGAATATTTTTCCTCTTTCTGACCAGCAGTCTCTCCTTTTTTAGTTTGTTCACCAAAGTACCCATTCAATCACGCTTTTAAATCCTTTCACAACCTTACAAACAGACGTAACTTTGACTCATTGTCAGGTCAGCACGCCAAGCCTTGTTGGCGCAGTAGGCAGCGCATCAGTCTCATAATCTGAAGTTTGTGAGTTCAAGCCTCACACAGGGCAGGTTTATGTTAAGGTAAACATTCAGGTTGCTTTCTAGTTGCTTATCTTTTAAGAATGTGTCAATCTACAAAGCCACCTCCAAATTTACCTGTTTCCCTAATAGTCATGATAACTGAACTTTGCTTTTACAACCTTAGTGTTCTTCTAGGGAAAGTTCTCCAACACCTTATTTAGTTCGTGAAATTGAATATTTTTCCTCTTGCTGACCAGCAGTCTGTCATTTTTTTTGTTGGTTCACCAAAGTACCCATTCAATCACGCTTTTAAACCCTTTCACCACCTTACAAACAGACATACCTTTGACTCATTATCAGGTCAGCACACCAAGCCTTGTTGGCGCAGTAGGCAGCGCGTCAGTCTCATAATCTGAAGGTCTTGAGTTCGAACCTCACACAGGGCACCTTTTTACTAGTGGCAAACATTGTTTTGCTTTCGAATCACCTATCTTTTTGGAATCTTTCGATTTACAAAGCCTTATTGTTCTTCTAGGGAATGTTCTACAACACCTTATTTAGTTCGTAAAATTGAATATTTTTCCTCTTGCTGACCAGCAGTCTGTCATTTTTTTTGTTGGTTCACCAAAGTACCCATTCAATCACGCTTTTAAACCCCTTCACCACCTTACAAACAGACGTACCTTTGACTCATTGTCGGCTCAGCACGCCAAGCCTTGTTGGCGCAGTAGGCAGCGCGTCAGTCTCATAATCTGAAGGTCGTGAGTTCAAGCCTCACACAGGGCAGGTTTATGTTAAGGTCAACATTAATTTTGCTTTCTAGTTGCCTATCTTTTTAGAATGTGTCGATCTACAAAGCCACCTCCAAATTTACCTGTTTCCCTAATAGTCATGATAACTGAACTTTGCTTTTACAACCTTAGTGTTCTCCTAGGGAAAGTTCTCCAACACCTTTTTTGGTTTGTGAAATTGAATATTTTTCCTCTTGCTGACCAGCAGTCTGTCATTTTTTTTTTGGTTCACCAAAGTACCCATTCAATCACGCTTTTAAACCCTTTCACCACCTTACAAACAGACGTACCTTTGACTCATTATCAGGTCAGCACACCAAGCCTTGTTGGCGCAGTAGGCAGCACGTCAGTCTCATAATCTGAAGGTCGTGAGTTCAAGCCTCACACAGGGCAGGTTTATGTTAAGGTCAACATTCATGTTGCTTTCTAGTTGCCTATCTTTTAAGAATGTGTCGATCTACAAAGCCACCTCCAAATTTACCTGTTTCCCTAATTGTCATGATAACTGAACTTTGCTTTTACAACCTTAGTGTTCTCTTAGGGAAAGTTCTCCAACACCTTACGTAAAATTTAATATTTCTCCTCTTGCTGACCAGCAGTCTCTCCTTTTTTAGTTGGTTCACCAAAGTACCCATTCAATCACACTTTTGAACCTTCACAACCTTACAAACAGACGTAACTTTGACTCATTGTCAGGTCAGCACGCCAAGCCTTGTTGGCGCAGTAGGCAGCGCGTCAGTCTCATAATCTGAAGGTCGTGAGTTCAAGCCTCACACAGGGCACCTTTTTACTAGTGGCAAACATTGTTTTGCTTTCGAATCACCTATCTTTTTGGAATCTTTCGATTTACAAAGCCTTATTGTTCTTCTAGGGAATGTTCTACAACACCTTATTTAGTTCGTAAAATTGAATATTTTTCCTCTTGCTGACCAGCAGTCTGTCATTTTTTTGTTGGTTCACCAAAGTACCCATTCAATCACGCTTTTAAACCTTCACCACCTTACAAACAGACGTACCTTTGACTAATTGTCAGGTCAGCATGCCAAGCCTTGTTGGCGCAGTAGGCAGCGCGTCAGTCTCATAATCTGAAGGTCGTGAGTTCAAGCCTCACACAGGGCAGGTTTATGTTAAGGTCAACATTCATTTTGCTTTCTAGTTGCCTATCTTTTTAGAATGTGTCGATCTACAAAGCCACCTCCAAATTTACCTGTTTCCCTAATAGTCATGATAACTGAACTTTGCTTTTACAACCTTAGTGTTCTCCTAGGGAAAGTTCTCCAACACCTTTTTTGGTTTGTGAAATTGAATATTTTTCCTCTTGCTGACCAGCAGTCTGTCATTTTTTTTGTTGGTTCACCAAAGTACCCATTCAATCACGCTTTTAAACCCTTTCACCACCTTACAAACAGACGTACCTTTGACTCATTATCAGGTCAGCACACCAAGCCTTGTTGGCGCAGTAGGCAGCGCGTCAGTCTCATAATCTGAAGGTCGAGAGTTCGAACCTCACACAGGGCACCTTTTTACTAGTGGCAAACATTGTTTTGCTTTCGAATCACCTATCTTTTTGGAATCTTTCGATTTACAAAGCCTTATTGTTCTTCTAGGGAATGTTCTACAACACCTTATTTAGTTCGTAAAATTGAATATTTTTCCTCTTGCTGACCAGCAGTCTGTCATTTTTTTTGTTGGTTCACCAAAGTACCCATTCAATCACGCTTTTAAACCCTTTCACCACCTTACAAACAGACGTACCTTTGACTCATTGTCGGCTCAGCACGCCAACCCTTGTTGGCGCAATAGGCAGCGCGTCAGTCTCATAATCTGAAGGTCGTGAGTTCAAGCCTCACACAGGGCAGGTTTATGTTAAGGTCAACATTCATGTTGCTTTCTAGTTGCCTATCTTTTAAGAATGTGTGGATCTACAAAGCCACCTCCAAATTTACCTGTTTCCCTAATTGTCATGATAACTGAGCTTTGCTTTTACAACCTTAGTGTTCTCTTAGGGAAAGTTCTCCAACACCTTACGTAAAATTTAATATTTCTCCTCTTGCTGACCAGCAGTCTCTCCTTTTTTAGTTGGTTCACCAAAGTACCCATTCAATCACGCTTTTGAACCTTCACAACCTTACAAACAGACGTAACTTTGACTCATTGTCAGGTCAGCACACCAAGCCTTGTTGGCGCAGTAGGCAGCGCGTCAGTCTCATAATCTGAAGGTCGTGAGTTCAAGCCTCACACAGGGCACCTTTTTACTAGTGGCAAACATTGTTTTGCTTTCGAATCACCTATCTTTTTGGAATCTTTCGATTTACAAAGCCTTATTGTTCTTCTAGGGAATGTTCTACAACACCTTATTTAGTTCGTAAAATTGAATATTTTTCCTCTTGCTGACCAGCAGTCTGTCATTTTTTTGTTGGTTCACCAAAGTACCCATTCAATCACGCTTTTAAACCCTTTCACCACCTTACAAACAGACGTACCTTTGACTCATTGTCGGCACAGCACGCCAAGCCTTGTTGGCGCAGTAGGCAGCGCGTCAGTCTCATAATCTGAAGGTCGTGAGTTCAAGCCTCACACAGGGCAGGTTTATGTTAAGGTCAACATTCATTTTGCTTTCTAGTTGCCTATCTTTTTAGAATGTGTCGATCTACAAAGCCACCTCCAAATTTACCTGTTTCCCTAATAGTCATGATAACTGAACTTTGCTTTTACAACCTTAGTGTTCTCCTAGGGAAAGTTCTCCAACACCTTTTTTGGTTTTTGAAATTGAATATTTTTCCTCTTGCTGACCAGCAGTCTGTCATTTTTTTTGTTGGTTCACCAAAGTACCCATTCAATCACGCTTTTAAACCCTTTCACCACCTTACAAACAGACGTACCTTTGACTCATTATCAGGTCAGCACATCAAGCCTTGTTGGCGCAGTAGGCAGCGCGTCAGTCTCATAATCTGAAGGTCATGAGTTCGAACCTCACACAGGGCACCTTTTTACTAGTGGCAAACATTGTTTTGCTTTCGAATCACCTATCTTTTTGGAATCTTTCGATTTACAAAGCCTTATTGTTCTTCTAGGGAATGTTCTACAACACCTTATTTAGTTCGTAAAATTGAATATTTTTCCTCTTGCTGACCAGCAGTCTGTCATTTTTTTTGTTGGTTCACCAAAGTACCCATTCAATCACGCTTTTAAACCCTTTCACCACCTTACAAACAGACGTACCTTTGACTCATTGTCGGCTCAGCACACCAAGCCTTGTTGGCGCAGTAGGCAGCGCGTCAGTCTCATAATCTTAAAGTCGTGAGTTCAAGCCTCACACAGGGCAGGTTTATGTTAAGGTCAACATTCATTTTGCTTTCTAGTTGCCTATCTTTTTAGAATGTGTCGATCTACAAAGCCACCTCCAAATTTGCCTGTTTCCCTAATAGTCATGATAACTGAACTTTGCTTTTACAACCTTAGTGTTCTCCTAGGGAAAGTTCTCCAACACCTTTTTTGGTTTGTGAAATTGAATATTTTTCCTCTTGCTGACCAGCAGTCTGTCATTTTTTTGTTGGTTCACCAAAGTACCCATTCAATCACGCTTTTAAACCTTCACCATCTTACAAACAGACGTATCTTTGACTCATTGTCAGCTCAGCACACCAAGCCTTCTTGGCGCAGTAGGCAGCGCGTCAGTCTCATAATCTGAAGGTCGTGAGTTCAAGCCTCACACAGGGCAGGTTTATGTTAAGGTCAACATTCATGTTGCTTTCTAGTTCCCCATCTTTTTAGAATGTGTCGATCTACAAAGCCACCTCCAAATTTACCAGTTTCCCTAATAGTCATGATAACTGAACTTTGCTTTTACAACCTTAGTGTTGTCTTAGGGAAAGTTCTCCAACACCTTACGTAAAATTGAATATTTTTCCTCTTTCTGACCAGCAGTCTCTCCTTTTTTAGTTTGTTCACCAAAGTACCCATTCAATCACGCTTTTAAATCCTTTCACAACCTTACAAACAGACGTAACTTTGACTCATTGTCAGGTCAGCACGCCAAGCCTTGTTGGCGCAGTAGGCAGCGCATCAGTCTCATAATCTGAAGGTTGTGAGTTCAAGCCTCACACAGGGCAGGTTTATGTTAAGGTCAACATTCAGGTTGCTTTCTAGTTGCTTATCTTTTAAGAATGTGTCAATCTACAAAGCCACCTCCAAATTTACCTGTTTCCCTAATAGTCATGATAACTGAACTTTGCTTTTACAACCTTAGTGTTCTTCTAGGGAAAGTTCTCCAACACCTTATTTAGTTCGTGAAATTGAATATTTTTCCTCTTGCTGACCAGCAGTCTGTCATTTTTTTTGTTGGTTCACCAAAGTACCCATTCAATCACGCTTTTAAACCCTTTCACCACCTTACAAACAGACATACCTTTGACTCATTATCAGGTCAGCACACCAAGCCTTGTTGGCGCAGTAGGCAGCGCGTCAGTCTCATAATCTGAAGGTCTTGAGTTCGAACCTCACACAGGGCACCTTTTTACTAGTGGCAAACATTGTTTTGCTTTCGAATCACCTATCTTTTTGGAATCTTTCGATTTACAAAGCCTTATTGTTCTTCTAGGGAATGTTCTACAACACCTTATTTAGTTCGTAAAATTGAATATTTTTCCTCTTGCTGACCAGCAGTCTGTCATTTTTTTTGTTGGTTCACCAAAGTACCCATTCAATCACGCTTTTAAACCCTTTCACCACCTTACAAACAGACGTACCTTTGACTCATTGTCGGCTCAGCACGCCAAGCCTTGTTGGCGCAGTAGGCAGCGCGTCAGTCTCATAATCTGAAGGTTGTGAGTTCAAGCCTCACACAGGGCAGGTTTATGTTAAGGTCAACATTCGTTTTGCTTTCTAGTTGCCTATCTTTTTAGAATGTGTCGATCTACAAAGCCACCTCCAAATTTACCTGTTTCCCTAATAGTCATGATAACTGAACTTTGCTTTTACAACCTTAGTGTTCTCCTAGGGAAAGTTCTCCAACACCTTTTTTGGTTTGTGAAATTGAATATTTTTCCTCTTGCTGACCAGCAGTCTGTCATTTTTTTTGTTGGTTCACCAAAGTACCCATTCAATCACGCTTTTAAACCCTTTCACCACCTTACAAACAGACGTACCTTTGACTCATTATCAGGTCAGCACATCAAGCCTTGTTGGCGCAGTAGGCAGCGCGTCAGTCTCATAATCTGAAGGTCGTGAGTTCGAACCTCACAAAGGGCACCTTTTTACTAGTGGCAAACATTGTTTTGCTTTCGAATCACCTATCTTTTTGGAATCTTTCGATTTACAAAGCCTTATTGTTCTTCTAGGGAATGTTCTACAACACCTTATTTAGTTCGTAAAATTGAATATTTTTCCTCTTGCTGACCAGCAGTCTGTCATTTTTTTTGTTGGTTCACCAAAGTACCCATTCAATCACGCTTTTAAACCCTTTCACCACCTTACAAACAGACGTACCTTTGACTCATTGTCGGCTCAGCACACCAAGCCTTGTTGGCGCAGTAGGCAGCGCGTCAGTCTCATAATCTGAAGGTCGTGAGTTCAAGCCTCACACAGGGCAGGTTTATGTTAAGGTCAACATTCATTTTGCTTTCTAGTTGCCTATCTTTTTAGAATGTGTCGATCTACAAAGCCACCTCCAAATTTGCCTGTTTCCCTAATAGTCATGATAACTGAACTTTGCTTTTACAACCTTAGTGTTCTCCTAGGGAAAGTTCTCCAACACCTTTTTTGGTTTGTGACATTGAATATTTTTCCTCTTGCTGACCAGCAATCTGTCATTTTTTTGTTGGTTCACCAAAGTACCCATTCAATCACGCTTTTAAACCCTTTCACCACCTTACAAACAGACGTACCTTTGACTCATTATCAGGTCAGCACACCAAGCCTTGTTGGCGCAGTAGGCAGCACGTCAGTCTCATAATCTGAAGGTCGTGAGTTCAAGCCTCACACAGGGCAGGTTTATGTTAAGGTCAACATTCATGTTGCTTTCTAGTTGCCTATCTTTTAAGAATGTGTCGATCTACAAAGCCACCTCCAAATTTACCTGTTTCCCTAATTGTCATGATAACTGAACTTTGCTTTTACAACCTTAGTGTTCTCTTAGGGAAAGTTCTCCAACACCTTACGTAAAATGTAATATTTCTCCTCTTGCTGACCAGCAGTCTCTCCTTTTTTAGTTGGTTCACCAAAGTACCCATTCAATCACACTTTTGAACCTTCACAACCTTACAAACAGACGTAACTTTGACTCATTGTCAGGTCAGCACGCCAAGCCTTGTTGGCGCAGTAGGCAGCGCGTCAATCTCATAATCTGAAGGTCGTGAGTTCAAGCCTCACACAGGGCACCTTTTTACTAGTGGCAAACATTGTTTTGCTTTCGAATCACCTATCTTTTTGGAATCTTTCGATTTACAAAGCCTTATTGTTCTTCTAGGGAATGTTCTACAACACCTTATTTAGTTCGTAAAATTGAATTTTTTTCCTCTTGCTGACCAGCAGTCTGTCATTTTTTTTGTTGGTTCACCAAAGTACCCATTCAATCACGCTTTTAAACCCTTTCACCACCTTACAAACAGACGTACCTTTGACTCATTGTCGGCTCAGCACGCCAAGCCTTGTTGGCGCAGTAGGCAGCGCGTCAGTCTCATAATCTGAAGGTCGTGAGTTCAAGCCTCACACAGGGCAGGTTTATGTTAAGGTCAACATTAATTTTGCTTTCTAGTTGCCTATCTTTTTAGAATGTGTCGATCTACAAAGCCACCTCCAAATTTACCTGTTTCCCTAATAGTCATGATAACTGAACTTTGCTTTTACAACCTTAGTGTTCTCCTAGGGAAAGTTCTCCAACACCTTTTTTGGTTTGTGAAATTGAATATTTCTCCTCTTGCTGACCAGCAGTCTGTCATTTTTTTTGTTGGTTCACCAAAGTACCCATTCAATCACGCTTTTAAATCCTTTCACCACCTTACAAACAGACGTACCTTTGACTCATTATCAGGTCAGCACATCAAGCCTTGTTGGCGCAGTAGGCAGCGCGTCAGTCTCATAATCTGAAGGTCGTGAGTTCGAACCTCACACAGGGCACCTTTTTACTAGTGGCAAACATTGTTTTGCTTTCGAATCACCTATCTTTTTGGAATCTTTCGATTTACAAAGCCTTATTGTTCTTCTAGGGAATGTTCTACAACACCTTATTTAGTTCGTAAAATTGAATATTTTTCCTCTTGCTGACCAGCAGTCTGTCATTTTTTTTGTTGGTTCACCAAAGTACCCATTCAATCACGCTTTTAAACCCTTTCACCACCTTACAAACAGACGTACCTTTGACTCATTGTCAGCTCAGCACACCAAGCCCTGTTGGCGCAGTAGGCAGCGCGTCAGTCTCATAATCTGAAGTTCGTGAGTTCAAGCCTCACACAGGGCAGGTTTATGTTAAGGTCAACATTCATTTTGCTTTCTAGTTGCCTATCTTTTTAGAATGTGTCGATCTACAAAGCCACCTCCAAATTTGCCTGTTTCCCTAATAGTCATGATAACTGAACTTTGCTTTTACAACCTTAGTGTTCTCCTAGGGAAAGTTCTCCAACACCTTTTTTGGTTTGTGAAATTGAATATTTTTCCTCTTGCTGACCAGCAGTCTGTCATTTTTTTTTTGGTTCACCAAAGTACCCATTCAATCACGCTTTTAAACCCTTTCACCACCTTACAAACAGACGTACCTTTGACTCATTATCAGGTCAGCACACCAAGCCTTGTTGGCGCAGTAGGCAGCACGTCAGTCTCATAATCTGAAGGTCGTGAGTTCAAGCCTCACACAGGGCAGGTTTATGTTAAGGTCAACATTCATGTTGCTTTCTAGTTGCCTATCTTTTAAGAATGTGTCGATCTACAAAGCCACCTCCAAATTTACCTGTTTCCCTAATTGTCATGATAACTGAACTTTGCTTTTACAACCTTAGTGTTCTCTTAGGGAAAGTTCTCCAACACCTTACGTAAAATTTAATATTTCTCCTCTTGCTGACCAGCAGTCTCTCCTTTTTTAGTTGGTTCACCAAAGTACCCATTCAATCACACTTTTGAACCTTCACAACCTTACAAACAGACGTAACTTTGACTCATTGTCAGATCAGCACGCCAAGCCTTGTTGGCGCAGTAGGCAGCGCGTCAGTCTCATAATCTGAAGGTCGTGAGTTCAAGCCTCACACAGGGCACCTTTTTACTAGTGGCAAACATTGTTTTGCTTTCGAATCACCTATCTTTTTGGAATCTTTCGATTTACAAAGCCTTATTGTTCTTCTAGGGAATGTTCTACAACACCTTATTTAGTTCGTAAAATTGAATTTTTTTCCTCTTGCTGACCAGCAGTCTGTCATTTTTTTGTTGGTTCACCAAAGTACCCATTCAATCACGCTTTTAAACCTTCACCACCTTACAAACAGACGTACCTTTGACTAATTGTCAGGTCAGCATGCCAAGCCTTGTTGGCGCAGTAGGCAGCGCGTCAGTCTCATAATCTGAAGGTCGTGAGTTCAAGCCTCACACAGGGCAGGTTTATGTTAAGGTCAACATTCATTTTGCTTTCTAGTTGCCTATCTTTTTAGAATGTGTCGATCTACAAAGCCACCTCCAAATTTACCTGTTTCCCTAATAGTCATGATAACTGAACTTTGCTTTTACAACCTTAGTGTTCTCCTAGGGAAAGTTCTCCAACACCTTTTTTGGTTTGTGAAATTGAATATTTTTCCTCTTGCTGACCAGCAGTCTGTCATTTTTTTTGTTGGTTCACCAAAGTACCCATTCAATCACGCTTTTAAACCCTTTCACCACCTTACAAACAGACGTACCTTTGACTCATTATCAGGTCAGCACACCAAGCCTTGTTGGCGCAGTAGGCAGCGCGTCAGTCTCATAATCTGAAGGTCGAGAGTTCGAACCTCACACAGGGCACCTTTTTACTAGTGGCAAACATTGTTTTGCTTTCGAATCACCTATCTTTTTGGAATCTTTCGATTTACAAAGCCTTATTGTTCTTCTAGGGAATGTTCTACAACACCTTATTTAGTTCGTAAAATTGAATATTTTTCCTCTTGCTGACCAGCAGTCTGTCATTTTTTTTGTTGGTTCACCAAAGTACCCATTCAATCACGCTTTTAAACCCTTTCACCACCTTACAAACAGACGTACCTTTGACTCATTGTCGGCTCAGCACGCCAACCCTTGTTGGCGCAATAGGCAGCGCGTCAGTCTCATAATCTGAAGGTCGTGAGTTCAAGCCTCACACAGGGCAGGTTTATGTTAAGGTCAACATTCATGTTGCTTTCTAGTTGCCTATCTTTTAAGAATGTGTCGATCTACAAAGCCACCTCCAAATTTACCTGTTTCCCTAATTGTCATGATAACTGAGCTTTGCTTTTACAACCTTAGTGTTCTCTTAGGGAAAGTTCTCCAACACCTTACGTAAAATTTAATATTTCTCCTCTTGCTGACCAGCAGTCTCTCCTTTTTTAGTTGGTTCACCAAAGTACCCATTCAATCACGCTTTTGAACCTTCACAACCTTACAAACAGACGTAACTTTGACTCATTGTCAGGTCAGCACACCAAGCCTTGTTGGCGCAGTAGGCAGCGCGTCAGTCTCATAATCTGAAGGTCGTGAGTTCAAGCCTCACACAGGGCACCTTTTTACTAGTGGCAAACATTGTTTTGCTTTCGAATCACCTATCTTTTTGGAATCTTTCGATTTACAAAGCCTTATTGTTCTTCTAGGGAATGTTCTACAACACCTTATTTAGTTCGTAAAATTGAATATTTTTCCTCTTGCTGACCAGCAGTCTGTCATTTTTTTGTTGGTTCACCAAAGTACCCATTCAATCACGCTTTTAAACCTTCACCACCTTACAAACAGACGTACCTTTGACTAATTGTCAGGTCAGCATGCCAAGCCTTGTTGGCGCAGTAGGCAGCGCGTCAGTCTCATAATCTGAAGGTCGTGAGTTCAAGCCTCACACAGGGCAGGTTTATGTTAAGGTCAACATTCATTTTGCTTTCTAGTTGCCTATCTTTTTAGAATGTGTCGATCTACAAAGCCACCTCCAAATTTACCTGTTTCCCTAATAGTCATGATAACTGAACTTTGCTTTTACAACCTTAGTGTTCTCCTAGGGAAAGTTCTCCAACACCTTTTTTGGTTTTTGAAATTGAATATTTTTCCTCTTGCTGACCAGCAGTCTGTCATTTTTTTTGTTGGTTCACCAAAGCACCCATTCAATCACGCTTTTAAACCCTTTCACCACCTTACAAACAGACGTACCTTTGACTCATTATCAGGTCAGCACATCAAGCCTTGTTGGCGCAGTAGTCAGCGCGTCAGTCTCATAATCTGAAGGTCATGAGTTCGAACCTCACACAGGGCACCTTTTTACTAGTGGCAAACATTGTTTTGCTTTCGAATCACCTATCTTTTTGGAATCTTTCGATTTACAAAGCCTTATTGTTCTTCTAGGGAATGTTCTACAACACCTTATTTAGTTCGTAAAATTGAATATTTTTCCTCTTGCTGACCAGCAGTCTGTCATTTTTTTTGTTGGTTCACCAAAGTACCCATTCAATCACGCTTTTAAACCCTTTCACCACCTTACAAACAGACGTACCTTTGACTCATTGTCGGCTCAGCACACCAAGCCTTGTTGGCGCAGTAGGCAGCGCGTCAGTCTCATAATCTTAAGGTCGTGAGTTCAAGCCTCACACAGGGCAGGTTTATGTTAAGGTCAACATTCATTTTGCTTTCTAGTTGCCTATCTTTTTAGAATGTGTCGATCTACAAAGCCACCTCCAAATTTGCCTGTTTCCCTAATAGTCATGATAACTGAACTTTGCTTTTACAACCTTAGTGTTCTCCTAGGGAAAGTTCTCCAACACCTTTTTTGGTTTGTGAAATTGAATATTTTTCCTCTTGCTGACCAGCAGTCTGTCATTTTTTTGTTGGTTCACCAAAGTACCCATTCAATCACGCTTTTAAACCTTCACCATCTTACAAACAGACGTATCTTTGACTCATTGTCAGCTCAGCACACCAAGCCTTCTTGGCGCAGTAGGCAGCGCGTCAGTCTCATAATCTGAAGGTCGTGAGTTCAAGCCTCACACAGGGCAGGTTTATGTTAAGGTCAACATTCATGTTGCTTTCTAGTTCCCCATCTTTTTAGAATGTGTCGATCTACAAAGCCACCTCCAAATTTACCAGTTTCCCTAATAGTCATGATAACTGAACTTTGCTTTTACAACCTTAGTGTTGTCTTAGGGAAAGTTCTCCAACACCTTACGTAAAATTGAATATTTTTCCTCTTTCTGACCAGCAGTCTCTCCTTTTTTAGTTTGTTCACCAAAGTACCCATTCAATCACGCTTTTAAATCCTTTCACAACCTTACAAACAGACGTAACTTTGACTCATTGTCAGGTCAGCACGCCAAGCCTTGTTGGCGCAGTAGGCAGCGCATCAGTCTCATAATCTGAAGGTTGTGAGTTCAAGCCTCACACAGGGCAGGTTTATGTTAAGGTCAACATTCAGGTTGCTTTCTAGTTGCTTATCTTTTAAGAATGTGTCAATCTACAAAGCCACCTCCAAATTTACCTGTTTCCCTAATAGTCATGATAACTGAACTTTGCTTTTACAACCTTAGTGTTCTTCTAGGGAAAGTTCTCCAACACCTTATTTAGTTCGTGAAATTGAATATTTTTCCTCTTGCTGACCAGCAGTCTGTCATTTTTTTTGTTGGTTCACCAAAGTACCCATTCAATCACGCTTTTAAACCCTTTCACCACCTTACAAACAGACATACCTTTGACTCATTATCAGGTCAGCACACCAAGCCTTGTTGGCGCAGTAGGCAGCGCGTCAGTCTCATAATCTGAAGGTCTTGAGTTCGAACCTCACACAGGGCACCTTTTTACTAGTGGCAAACATTGTTTTGCTTTCGAATCACCTATCTTTTTGGAATCTTTCGATTTACAAAGCCTTATTGTTCTTCTAGGGAATGTTCTACAACACCTTATTTAGTTCGTAAAATTGAATATTTTTCCTCTTGCTGACCAGCAGTCTGTCATTTTTTTTGTTGGTTCACCAAAGTACCCATTCAATCACGCTTTTAAACCCTTTCACCACCTTACAAACAGACGTACCTTTGACTCATTGTCGGCTCAGCACGCCAAGCCTTGTTGGCGCAGTAGGCAGCGCATCAGTCTCATAATCTGAAGGTTGTGAGTTCAAGCCTCACACAGGGCAGGTTTATGTTAAGGTCAACATTCATTTTGCTTTCTAGTTGCCTATCTTTTTAGAATGTGTCGATCTACAAAGCCACCTCCAAATTTACCTGTTTCCCTAATAGTCATGATAACTGAACTTTGCTTTTACAACCTTAGTGTTCTCCTAGGGAAAGTTCTCCAACACCTTTTTTGGTTTGTGAAATTGAATATTTTTCCTCTTGCTGACCAGCAGTCTGTCATTTTTTTTGTTGGTTCACCAAAGTACCCATTCAATCACGCTTTTAAACCCTTTCACCACCTTACAAACAGACGTACCTTTGACTCATTATCAGGTCAGCACATCAAGCCTTGTTGGCGCAGTAGGCAGCGCGTCAGTCTCATAATCTGAAGGTCGTGAGTTCGAACCTCACAAAGGGCACCTTTTTACTAGTGGCAAACATTGTTTTGCTTTCGAATCACCTATCTTTTTGGAATCTTTCGATTTACAAAGCCTTATTGTTCTTCTAGGGAATGTTCTACAACACCTTATTTAGTTCGTAAAATTGAATATTTTTCCTCTTGCTGACCAGCAGTCTGTCATTTTTTTTGTTGGTTCACCAAAGTACCCATTCAATCACGCTTTTAAACCCTTTCACCACCTTACAAACAGACGTACCTTTGACTCATTGTCGGCTCAGCACACCAAGCCTTGTTGGCGCAGTAGGCAGCGCGTCAGTCTCATAATCTGAAGGTCGTGAGTTCAAGCCTCACACAGGGCAGGTTTATGTTAAGGTCAACATTCATTTTGCTTTCTAGTTGCCTATCTTTTTAGAATGTGTCGATCTACAAAGCCACCTCCAAATTTGCCTGTTTCCCTAATAGTCATGATAACTGAACTTTGCTTTTACAACCTTAGTGTTCTCCTAGGGAAAGTTCTCCAACACCTTTTTTGGTTTGTGACATTGAATATTTTTCCTCTTGCTGACCAGCAATCTGTCATTTTTTTGTTGGTTCACCAAAGTACCCATTCAATCACGCTTTTAAACCCTTTCACCACCTTACAAACAGACGTACCTTTGACTCATTATCAGGTCAGCACACCAAGCCTTGTTGGCGCAGTAGGCAGCACGTCAGTCTCATAATCTGAAGGTCGTGAGTTCAAGCCTCACACAGGGCAGGTTTATGTTAAGGTCAACATTCATGTTGCTTTCTAGTTGCCTATCTTTTAAGAATGTGTCGATCTACAAAGCCACCTCCAAATTTACCTGTTTCCCTAATTGTCATGATAACTGAACTTTGCTTTTACAACCTTAGTGTTCTCTTAGGGAAAGTTCTCCAACACCTTACGTAAAATGTAATATTTCTCCTCTTGCTGACCAGCAGTCTCTCCTTTTTTAGTTGGTTCACCAAAGTACCCATTCAATCACACTTTTGAACCTTCACAACCTTACAAACAGACGTAACTTTGACTCATTGTCAGGTCAGCACGCCAAGCCTTGTTGGCGCAGTAGGCAGCGCGTCAATCTCATAATCTGAAGGTCGTGAGTTCAAGCCTCACACAGGGCACCTTTTTACTAGTGGCAAACATTGTTTTGCTTTCGAATCACCTATCTTTTTGGAATCTTTCGATTTACAAAGCCTTATTGTTCTTCTAGGGAATGTTCTACAACACCTTATTTAGTTCGTAAAATTGAATTTTTTTCCTCTTGCTGACCAGCAGTCTGTCATTTTTTTGTTGGTTCACCAAAGTACCCATTCAATCACGCTTTTAAACCTTCACCACCTTACAAACAGACGTACCTTTGACTAATTGTCAGGTCAGCATGCCAAGCCTTGTTGGCGCAGTAGGCAGCGCGTCAGTCTCATAATCTGAAGGTCGTGAGTTCAAGCCTCACACAGGGCAGGTTTATGTTAAGGTCAACATTCATTTTGCTTTCTAGTTGCCTATCTTTTTAGAATGTGTCGATCTACAAAGCCACCTCCAAATTTACCTGTTTCCCTAATAGTCATGATAACTGAACTTTGCTTTTACAACCTTAGTGTTCTTCTAGGGAAAGTTCTCCAACACCTTTTTTAGTTCGTGAAATTGAATATTTTTCCTCTTGCTGACCAGCAGTCTGTCATTTTTTTTGTTGGTTCACCAAAGTACCCATTCAATCACGCTTTTAAACCCTTTCACCACCTTACAAACAGACATACCTTTGACTCATTATCAGGTCAGCACACCAAGCCTTGTTGGCGCAGTAGGCAGCGCGTCAGTCTCATAATCTGAAGGTCTTGAGTTCGAACCTCACACAGGGCACCTTTTTACTAGTGGCAAACATTGTTTTGCTTTCGAATCACCTATCTTTTTGGAATCTTTCGATTTACAAAGCCTTATTGTTCTTCTAGGGAATGTTCTACAACACCTTATTTAGTTCGTAAAATTGAATATTTTTCCTCTTGCTGACCAGCAGTCTGTCATTTTTTTTGTTGGTTCACCAAAGTACCCATTCAATCACGCTTTTAAACCCTTTCACCACCTTACAAACAGACGTACCTTTGACTCATTGTCGGCTCAGCACGCCAAGCCTTGTTGGCGCAGTAGGCAGCGCGTCAGTCTCATAATCTGAAGGTTGTGAGTTCAAGCCTCACACAGGGCAGGTTTATGTTAAGGTCAACATTCATTTTGCTTTCTAGTTGCCTATCTTTTTAGAATGTGTCGATCTAAAAAGCCACCTCCAAAATTACCTGTTTCCCTAATAGTCATGATAACTGAACTTTGCTTTTACAACCTTAGTGTTCTCCTAGGGAAAGTTCTCCAACACCTTTTTTGGTTTGTGAAATTGAATATTTTTCCTCTTGCTGACCAGCAGTCTGTCATTTTTTTTGTTGGTTCACCAAAGTACCCATTCAATCACGCTTTTAAACCCTTTCACCACCTTACAAACAGACGTACCTTTGACTCATTATCAGGTCAGCACATCAAGCCTTGTTGGCGCAGTAGGCAGCGCGTCAGTCTCATAATCTGAAGGTCGTGAGTTCGAACCTCACAAAGGGCACCTTTTTACTAGTGGCAAACATTGTTTTGCTTTCGAATCACCTATCTTTTTGGAATCTTTCGATTTACAAAGCCTTATTGTTCTTCTAGGGAATGTTCTACAACACCTTATTTAGTTCGTAAAATTGAATATTTTTCCTCTTACTGACCAGCAGTCTGTCATTTTTTTGTTGGTTCACCAAAGTACCCATTCAATCACGCTTTTAAACCCTTTCACCACCTTACAAACAGACGTACCTTTGACTCATTATCAGGTCAGCACACCAAGCCTTGTTGGCGCAGTAGGCAGCACGTCAGTCTCATAATCTGAAGGTCGTGAGTTCAAGCCTCACACAGGGCAGGTTTATGTTAAGGTCAACATTCATGTTGCTTTCTAGTTGCCTATCTTTTAAGAATGTGTCGATCTACAAAGCCACCTCCAAATTTACCTGTTTCCCTAATTGTCATGATAACTGAACTTTGCTTTTACAACCTTAGTGTTCTCTTAGGGAAAGTTCTCCAACACCTTACGTAAAATGTAATATTTCTCCTCTTGCTGACCAGCAGTCTCTCCTTTTTTAGTTGGTTCACCAAAGTACCCATTCAATCACACTTTTGAACCTTCACAACCTTACAAACAGACGTAACTTTGACTCATTGTCAGGTCAGCACGCCAAGCCTTGTTGGCGCAGTAGGCAGCGCGTCAATCTCATAATCTGAAGGTCGTGAGTTCAAGCCTCACACAGGGCACCTTTTTACTAGTGGCAAACATTGTTTTGCTTTCGAATCACCTATCTTTTTGGAATCTTTCGATTTACAAAGCCTTATTGTTCTTCTAGGGAATGTTCTACAACACCTTATTTAGTTCGTAAAATTGAATTTTTTTCCTCTTGCTGACCAGCAGTCTGTCATTTTTTTGTTGGTTCACCAAAGTACCCATTCAATCACGCTTTTAAACCTTCACCACCTTACAAACAGACGTACCTTTGACTAATTGTCAGGTCAGCATGCCAAGCCTTGTTGGCGCAGTAGGCAGCGCGTCAGTCTCATAATCTGAAGGTCGTGAGTTCAAGCCTCACACAGGGCAGGTTTATGTTAAGGTCAACATTCATTTTGCTTTCTAGTTGCCTATCTTTTTAGAATGTGTCGATCTACAAAGCCACCTCCAAATTTACCTGTTTCCCTAATAGTCATGATAACTGAACTTTGCTTTTACAACCTTAGTGTTCTTCTAGGGAAAGTTCTCCAACACCTTTTTTAGTTCGTGAAATTGAATATTTTTCCTCTTGCTGACCAGCAGTCTGTCATTTTTTTTGTTGGTTCACCAAAGTACCCATTCAATCACGCTTTTAAACCCTTTCACCACCTTACAAACAGACATACCTTTGACTCATTATCAGGTCAGCACACCAAGCCTTGTTGGCGCAGTAGGCAGCGCGTCAGTCTCATAATCTGAAGGTCTTGAGTTCGAACCTCACACAGGGCACCTTTTTACTAGTGGCAAACATTGTTTTGCTTTCGAATCACCTATCTTTTTGGAATCTTTCGATTTACAAAGCCTTATTGTTCTTCTAGGGAATGTTCTACAACACCTTATTTAGTTCGTAAAATTGAATATTTTTCCTCTTGCTGACCAGCAGTCTGTCATTTTTTTTGTTGGTTCACCAAAGTACCCATTCAATCACGCTTTTAAACCCTTTCACCACCTTACAAACAGACGTACCTTTGACTCATTGTCGGCTCAGCACGCCAAGCCTTGTTGGCGCAGTAGGCAGCGCGTCAGTCTCATAATCTGAAGGTTGTGAGTTCAAGCCTCACACAGGGCAGGTTTATGTTAAGGTCAACATTCATTTTGCTTTCTAGTTGCCTATCTTTTTAGAATGTGTCGATCTACAAAGCCACCTCCAAATTTACCTGTTTCCCTAATAGTCATGATAACTGAACTTTGCTTTTACAACCTTAGTGTTCTCCTAGGGAAAGTTCTCCAACACCTTTTTTGGTTTGTGAAATTGAATATTTTTCCTCTTGCTGACCAGCAGTCTGTCATTTTTTTTGTTGGTTCACCAAAGTACCCATTCAATCACGCTTTTAAACCCTTTCACCACCTTACAAACAGACGTACCTTTGACTCATTATCAGGTCAGCACATCAAGCCTTGTTGGCGCAGTAGGCAGCGCGTCAGTCTCATAATCTGAAGGTCGTGAGTTCGAACCTCACAAAGGGCACCTTTTTACTAGTGGCAAACATTGTTTTGCTTTCGAATCACCTATCTTTTTGGAATCTTTCGATTTACAAAGCCTTATTGTTCTTCTAGGGAATGTTCTACAACACCTTATTTAGTTCGTAAAATTGAATATTTTTCCTCTTGCTGACCAGCAGTCTGTCATTTTTTTTGTTGGTTCACCAAAGTACCCATTCAATCACGCTTTTAAACCCTTTCACCACCTTACAAACAGACGTACCTTTGACTCATTGTCGGCTCAGCACACCAAGCCTTGTTGGCGCAGTAGGCAGCGCGTCAGTCTCATAATCTGAAGGTCGTGAGTTCAAGCCTCACACAGGGCAGGTTTATGTTAAGGTCAACATTCATTTTGCTTTCTAGTTGCCTATCTTTTTAGAATGTGTCGATCTACAAAGCCACCTCCAAATTTGCCTGTTTCCCTAATAGTCATGATAACTGAACTTTGCTTTTACAACCTTAGTGTTCTCCTAGGGAAAGTTCTCCAACACCTTTTTTGGTTTGTGACATTGAATATTTTTCCTCTTGCTGACCAGCAGTCTGTCATTTTTTTGTTGGTTCACCAAAGTACCCATTCAATCACGCTTTTAAACCCTTTCACCACCTTACAAACAGACGTACCTTTGACTCATTATCAGGTCAGCACACCAAGCCTTGTTGGCGCAGTAGGCAGCACGTCAGTCTCATAATCTGAAGGTCGTGAGTTCAAGCCTCACACAGGGCAGGTTTATGTTAAGGTCAACATTCATGTTGCTTTCTAGTTGCCTATCTTTTAAGAATGTGTCGATCTACAAAGCCACCTCCAAATTTACCTGTTTCCCTAATTGTCATGATAACTGAACTTTGCTTTTACAACCTTAGTGTTCTCTTAGGGAAAGTTCTCCAACACCTTACGTAAAATGTAATATTTCTCCTCTTGCTGACCAGCAGTCTCTCCTTTTTTAGTTGGTTCACCAAAGTACCCATTCAATCACACTTTTGAACCTTCACAACCTTACAAACAGACGTAACTTTGACTCATTGTCAGGTCAGCACGCCAAGCCTTGTTGGCGCAGTAGGCAGCGCGTCAATCTCATAATCTGAAGGTCGTGAGTTCAAGCCTCACACAGGGCACCTTTTTACTAGTGGCAAACATTGTTTTGCTTTCGAATCACCTATCTTTTTGGAATCTTTCGATTTACAAAGCCTTATTGTTCTTCTAGGGAATGTTCTACAACACCTTATTTAGTTCGTAAAATTGAATTTTTTTCCTCTTGCTGACCAGCAGTCTGTCATTTTTTTGTTGGTTCACCAAAGTACCCATTCAATCACGCTTTTAAACCTTCACCACCTTACAAACAGACGTACCTTTGACTAATTGTCAGGTCAGCATGCCAAGCCTTGTTGGCGCAGTAGGCAGCGCGTCAGTCTCATAATCTGAAGGTCGTGAGTTCAAGCCTCACACAGGGCAGGTTTATGTTAAGGTCAACATTCATTTTGCTTTCTAGTTGCCTATCTTTTTAGAATGTGTCGATCTACAAAGCCACCTCCAAATTTACCTGTTTCCCTAATAGTCATGATAACTGAACTTTGCTTTTACAACCTTAGTGTTCTTCTAGGGAAAGTTCTCCAACACCTTTTTTAGTTCGTGAAATTGAATATTTTTCCTCTTGCTGACCAGCAGTCTGTCATTTTTTTTGTTGGTTCACCAAAGTACCCGTTCAATCACGCTTTTAAACCCTTTCACCACCTTACAAACAGACGTACCTTTGACTCATTATCAGGTCAGCACATCAAGCCTTGTTGGCGCAGTAGGCAGCGCGTCAGTCTCATAATCTGAAGGTCGTGAGTTCGAACCTCACAAAGGGCACCTTTTTACTAGTGGCAAACATTGTTTTGCTTTCGAATCACCTATCTTTTTGGAATCTTTCGATTTACAAAGCCTTATTGTTCTTCTAGGGAATGTTCTACAACACCTTATTTAGTTCGTAAAATTGAATATTTTTCCTCTTGCTGACCAGCAGTCTGTCATTTTTTTTGTTGGTTCACCAAAGTACCCATTCAATCACGCTTTTAAACCCTTTCACCACCTTACAAACAGACGTACCTTTGACTCATTGTCGGCTCAGCACGCCAAGCCTTGTTGGCGCAGTAGGCAGCGCGTCAGTCTCATAATCTGAAGGTCGTGAGTTCAAGCCTCACACAGGGCAGGTTTATGTTAAGGTCAACATTCATTTTGCTTTCTAGTTGCCTATCTTTTTAGAATGTGTCGATCTACAAAGCCACCTCCAAATTTGCCTGTTTCCCTAATAGTCATGATAACTGAACTTTGCTTTTACAACCTTAGTGTTCTCCTAGGGAAAGTTCTCCAACACCTTTTTTGGTTTGTGACATTGAATATTTTTCCTCTTGCTGACCAGCAGTCTGTCATTTTTTTGTTGGTTCACCAAAGTACCCATTCAATCACGCTTTTAAACCCTTTCACCACCTTACAAACAGACGTACCTTTGACTCATTATCAGGTCAGCACACCAAGCCTTGTTGGCGCAGTAGGCAGCACGTCAGTCTCATAATCTGAAGGTCGTGAGTTCAAGCCTCACACAGGGCAGGTTTATGTTAAGGTCAACATTCATGTTGCTTTCTAGTTGCCTATCTTTTAAGAATGTGTCGATCTACAAAGCCACCTCCAAATTTACCTGTTTCCCTAATTGTCATGATAACTGAACTTTGCTTTTACAACCTTAGTGTTCTCTTAGGGAAAGTTCTCCAACACCTTACGTAAAATTTAATATTTCTCCTCTTGCTGACCAGCAGTCTCTCCTTTTTTAGTTGGTTCACCAAAGTACCCATTCAATCACACTTTTGAACCTTCACAACCTTACAAACAGACGTAACTTTGACTCATTGTCAGGTCAGCACGCCAAGCCTTGTTGGCGCAGTAGGCAGCGCGTCAATCTCATAATCTGAAGGTCGTGAGTTCAAGCCTCACACAGGGCATCTTTTTACTAGTGGCAAACATTGTTTTGCTTTCGAATCACCTATCTTTTTGGAATCTTTCGATTTACAAAGCCTTATTGTTCTTCTAGGGAATGTTCTACAACACCTTATTTAGTTCGTAAAATTGAATTTTTTTCCTCTTGCTGACCAGCAGTCTGTCATTTTTTTGTTGGTTCACCAAAGTACCCATTCAATCACGCTTTTAAACCTTCACCACCTTACAAACAGACGTACCTTTGACTAATTGTCAGGTCAGCATGCCAAGCCTTGTTGGCGCAGTAGGCAGCGCGTCAGTCTCATAATCTGAAGGTCGTGAGTTCAAGCCTCACACAGGGCAGGTTTATGTTAAGGTCAACATTCATTTTGCTTTCTAGTTGCCTATCTTTTTAGAATGTGTCGATCTACAAAGCCACCTCCAAATTTACCTGTTTCCCTAATAGTCATGATAACTGAACTTTGCTTTTACAACCTTAGTGTTCTCCTAGGGAAAGTTCTCCAACACCTTTTTTGGTTTGTGAAATTGAATATTTTTCCTCTTGCTGACCAGCAGTCTGTCATTTTTTTTGTTGGTTCACCAAAGTACCCATTCAATCACGCTTTTAAACCCTTTCACCACCTTACAAACAGACGTACCTTTGACTCATTATCAGGTCAGCACACCAAGCCTTGTTGGCGCAGTAGGCAGCGCGTCAGTCTCATAATCTGAAGGTCGTGAGTTCAAACCTCACACAGGGCACCTTTTTACTAGTGGCAAACATTGTTTTGCTTTCGAATCACCTATCTTTTTGGAATCTTTCGATTTACAAAGCCTTATTGTTCTTCTAGGGAATGTTCTACAACACCTTATTTAGTTCGTAAAATTGAATATTTTTCCTCTTGCTGACCAGCAGTCTGTCATTTTTTTTGTTGGTTCACCAAAGTACCCATTCAATCACGCTTTTAAACCCTTTCACCACCTTACAAACAGACGTACCTTTGACTCATTATCAGGTCAGCACACCAAGCCTTGTTGGCGCAGTAGGCAGCGCGTCAGTCTCATAATCTGAAGGTCGTGAGTTCGAACCTCACACAGGGCACCTTTTTACTAGTGGCAAACATTGTTTTGCTTTCGAATCACCTATCTTTTTGGAATCTTTCAATTTACAAAGCCTTATTGTTCTTCTAGGGAATGTTCTACAACACCTTATTTAGTTCGTAAAATTGAATATTTTTCCTCTTGCTGACCAGCAGTCTGTCATTTTTTTTGTTGGTTCACCAAAGTACCCATTCAATCACGCTTTTAAACCCTTTCACCACCTTACAAACAGACGTACCTTTGACTCATTGTCGGCTCAGCACGCCAAGCCTTGTTGGCGCAGTAGGCAGCGCGTCAGTCTCATAATCTGAAGGTCGTGAGTTCAAGCCTCACACAGGGCAGGTTTATGTTAAGGTCAACATTCATGTTGCTTTCTAGTTGCCTATCTTTTAAGAATGTGTCGATCTACAAAGCCACCTCCAAATTTACCTGTTTCCCTAATTGTCATGATAACTGAGCTTTGCTTTTACAACCTTAGTGTTCTCTTAGGGAAAGTTCTCCAACACCTTACGTAAAATTTAATATTTCTCCTCTTGCTGACCAGCAGTCTCTCCTTTTTTAGTTGGTTCACCAAAGTACCCATTCAATCACGCTTTTAAACCCTTTCACCACCTTACAAACAGACGTACCTTTGACTCATTGTCAGGTCAGCATGCCAAGCCTTATTGGCGCAGTAGGCAGCGCGTCAGTCTCATAATCTGAAGGTCGTGAGTTCAAGCCTCACACAGGGCACCTTTTTACTAGTGGCAAACATTGTTTTGCTTTCGAATCACCTATCTTTTTGGAATCTTTCGATTTACAAAGCCTTATTGTTCTTCTAGGGAATGTTCTACAACACCTTATTTAGTTCGTAAAATTGAATATTTTTCCTCCTGCTGACCAGCAGTCTGTCATTTTTTTGTTGGTTCACCAAAGTACCCATTCAATCACGCTTTTAAACCCTTTCACCACCTTACAAACAGACGTACCTTTGACTAATTGTCAGGTCAGCATACCAAGCCTTGTTGGCGCAGTAGGCAGCGCGTCAGTCTCATAATCTGAAGGTAGTGAGTTCAAGCCTCACACAGGGCAAGTTTATGTTAAGGTCAACATTCATTTTGCTTTCTAGTTGCCTATCTTTTTAGAATGTGTCGATCTACAAAGCCACCTCCAAATTTACCTGTTTCCCTAATAGTCATGATAACTGAACTTTGCTTTTACAACCTTAGTGTTCTCCTAGGGAAAGTTCTCCAACACCTTTTTTGGTTTGTGAAATTGAATATTTTTCCTCTTACTGACCAGCAGTCTGTCATTTTTTGTTGGTTCACCAAAGTACCCATTCAATCACGCTTTTAAACCCTTTCACCATCTTACAAACAGACGTATCTTTGACTCATTGTCAAATCACACCAAGCCTTGTTGGCGCAGTAGGCAGCGCGTCAGTCTCATAATCTGAAGGTCGTGAGTTCAAGCCTCACACAGGGCAGGTTTATGTTAAGGTCAACATTCATGTTGCTTTCTAGTTCCCCATCTTTTTAGAATGTGTCGATCTACAAAGCCACCTCCAAATTTACCTGTTTCCCTAATAGTCATGATAACTGAACTTTGCTTTTACAACCTTAGTGTTCTCTTAGGGAAAGTTCTCCAACACCTTACGTAAAATTGAATATTTTTCCTCTTTCTGACCAGCAGTCTCTCCTTTTTTAGTTGGTTCACCAAAGTACACATTCAATCACGCTTTTAAATCCTTTCACAACCTTACAAACAGACGTAACTTTGACTCATTGTCAGGTCAGCACGCCAAGCCTTGTTGGCACAGTAGGCAGCGTATCAGTCTCATAATCTGAAGGTTGTGAGTTCAAGCCTCACACAGGGCAGGTTTATGTTAAGGTCAACATTCAGGTTGCTTTCTAGTTGCTTATTTTTTAAGAATGTGTCAATCTACAAAGCCACCTCCAAATTTACCTGTTTCCCTAATAGTCATGATAACTGAACTTTGCTTTTACAACCTTAGTGTTCTTCTAGGGAAAGTTCTCCAACACCTGATTTAGTTCGTGAAATTGAATATTTTTCCTCTTGCTGACCAGCAGTCTGTCATTTTTTTTGTTGGTTCACCAAAGTACCCATTCAATCACGCTTTTAAACCCTTTCACCACCTTACAAACAGACATACCTTTGACTCATTATCAGGTCAGCACACCAAGCCTTGTTGGCGCAGTAGGCAGCGCGTCAGTCTCATAATCTGAAGGTCTTGAGTTCGAACCTCACACAGGGCACCTTTTTACTAGTGGCAAACATTGTTTTGCTTTCGAATCACCTATCTTTTTGGAATCTTTCGATTTACAAAGCCTTATTGTTCTTCTAGGGAATGTTCTACAACACCTTATTTAGTTCGTAAAATTGAATATTTTTCCTCTTGCTGACCAGCAGTCTGTCATTTTTTTTGTTGGTTCACCAAAGTACCCATTCAATCACGCTTTTAAACCCTTTCACCACCTTACAAACAGACGTACCTTTGACTCATTGTCGGCTCAGCACGCCAAGCCTTGTTGGCGCAGTAGGCAGCGCGTCAGTCTCATAATCTGAAGGTCGTGAGTTCAAGCCTCACACAGGGCAGGTTTATGTTAAGGTCAACATTCATTTTGCTTTCTAGTTGCCTATCTTTTTAGAATGTGTCGATCTACAAAGCCACCTCCAAATTTACCTGTTTCCCTAATAGTCATGATAACTGAACTTTGCTTTTACAACCTTAGTGTTCTCCTAGGGAAAGTTCTCCAACACCTTTTTTGGTTTGTGAAATTGAATATTTTTCCTCTTGCTGACCAGCAGTCTGTCATTTTTTTTGTTGGTTCACCAAAGTACCCATTCAATCACGCTTTTAAACCCTTTCACCACCTTACAAACAGACGTACCTTTGACTCATTATCAGGTCAGCACACCAAGCCTTGTTGGCGCAGTAGGCAGCGCGTCAGTCTCATAATCTGAAGGTCGTGATTTCGAACCTCACACAGGGCACCTTTTTACTAGTGGCAAACATTGTTTTGCTTTCGAATCACCTATCTTTTTGGAATCTTTCGATTTACAAAGCCTTATTGTTCTTCTAGGGAATGTTCTACAACACCTTATTTAGTTCGTAAAATTGAATATTTTTCCTCTTGCTGACCAGCAGTCTGTCATTTTTTTTGTTGGTTCACCAAAGTACCCATTCAATCACGCTTTTAAACCCTTTCACCACCTTACAAACAGACGTACCTTTGACTCATTGTCGGCTCAGCACGCCAAGCCTTGTTGGCGCAGTAGGCAGCGCGTCAGTCTCATAATCTGAAGGTCGTGAGTTCAAGCCTCACACAGGGCAGGTTTATGTTAAGGTCAACATTCATTTTGCTTTCTAGTTGCCTATCTTTTTAGAATGTGTCGATCTACAAAGCCACCTCCAAATTTACCTGTTTCCCTAATAGTCATGATAACTGAACTTTGCTTTTACAACCTTAGTGTTCTCCTAGGGAAAGTTCTCCAACACCTTTTTTGGTTTGTGAAATTGAATATTTTTCCTCTTGCTGACCAGCAGTCTGTCATTTTTTTGTTGGTTCACCAAAGTACCCATTCAATCACGCTTTTAAACCCTTTCACCACCTTACAAACAGACGTACCTTTGACTCATTATCAGGTCAGCACACCAAGCCTTGTTGGCGCAGTAGGCAGCACGTCAGTCTCTTAATCTGAAGTTCGTGAGTTCAAGCCTCACACAGGGCAGGTTTATGTTAAGGTCAACATTCATGTTGCTTCCTAGTTGCCTATCTTTTAAGAATGTGTCGATCTACAAAGCCACCTCCAAATTTACCTGTTTCCCTAATTGTCATGATAACTGAACTTTGCTTTTACAACCTTAGTGTTCTCTTAGGGAAAGTTCTCCAACACCTTACGTAAAATTTAATATTTCTCCTCTTGCTGACCAGCAGTCTCTCCTTTTTTAGTTGGTTCACCAAAGTACCCATTCAATCACGCTTTTGAACCTTCACAACCTTACAAACAGACGTAACTTTGACTCATTGTCATGTCAGCATGCCAAGCCTTGTTGGCGCAGTAGGCAGCGCGTCAGTCTCATAATCTGAAGGTCGTGAGTTCAAGCCTCACACAGGGCACCTTTTTACTAGTGGCAAACATTGTTTTGCTTTCTAATCACCTATCTTTTTGGAATCTTTCGATTTACGAAGCCTTATTGTTCTTCTAGGGAATGTTCTACAACACCTTATTTAGTTCGTAAAATTGAATATTTTTCCTCTTGCTGACCAGCAGTCTGTCATTTTTTTGTTGGTTCACCAAAGTACCCATTCAATCACGCTTTTAAACCCTTTCACAACCTTACAAACAGACGTACCTTTGACTAATTGTCAGGTCAGCATGCCAAGCCTTGTTGGCGCAGTAGGCAGCGCGTCAGTCTCATAATCTGAAAGTTGTGAGTTCAAGCCTCACACAGGCCAGGTTTATGTTAAGGTCAACATTCATTTTGCTTTCTAGTTGCCTATCTTTTTAGAATGTGTCGATCTACAAAGCCACCTCCAAATTTACCTGTTTCCCTAATAGTCATGATAACTGAACTTTGCTTTTACAACCTTAGTGTTCTCCTAGGGAAAGTTCTCCAACACCTTTTTTGGTTTTTGAAATTGAATATTTTTCCTCTTGCTGACCAGCAATCTGTCATTTTTTTGTTGGTTCACCAAAGTACCCATTCAATCATGCTTTTAAACCCTTTCACCACCTTACAAACAGACGTACCTTTGACTCATTGTCAGCTCAGCACGCCAAGCCTTGTTGGCGCAGTAGGCAGCGCATCAGTCTCATAATCTGAAGGTCGTGAGTTCAAGCCTCACACAGGGCAGGTTTATGTTAAGGTCAACATTCATCTTGCTTTCTAGTTGCCTATCATTTTAGAATGTGTCGATCTACAAAGCCACCTCCAAATTTACCTGTTTCCCTAATAGTCATATTAACTGAACTTTGCTTTTACAACCTTAGTGTTCTCCTAGGGAAAGTTCTCCAACACCTTTTTTGGTTTTTGAAATTGAATATTTTTCCTCTTGCTGACCAGCAATCTGTCATTTTTTTGTTGGTTCACCAAAGTACCCATTCAATCATGCTTTTAAACCCTTTCACCACCTTACAAACAGACGTACCTTTGACTCATTGTCAGCTCAGCACGCCAAGCCTTGTTGGCGCAGTAGGCAGCACATCAGTCTCATAATCTGAAGGTCATGAGTTCAAGCCTCACACAGGGCAGGTTTAAGTTAAGGTCAACATTCATCTTGCTTTCTAGTTGCCTATCATTTTAGAATGTGTCGATCTACGAAGCCACCTCCAAATTTACCTGTTTCCCTAATAGTCATATTAACTGAACTTTGCTTTTACAACCTTAGTGTTCTTCTAGGGAAAGTTCTCCAACACCTTATTTAGTTTCGTAAAATTGAATATTTTTCCTCTTGCTGACCGGCAGTCTGTCATTTTTTTTGTTGGTTCACCAAAGTACCCATTCAATCACGCTTTTAAACCCTTTCACCACCTTACAAACAGACGTACCTTTGACTCATTGTCAGGTCAGCATGCCAAGCCTTATTGGCGCAGTAGGCAGCGCGTCAGTCTCATAATCTGAAGGTCGTGAGTTCAAGCCTCACACAGGGCACCTTTTTACTAGTGGCAAACATTGTTTTGCTTTCGAATCACCTATCTTTTTGGAATCTTTCGATTTACAAAGCCTTATTGTTCTTCTAGGGAATGTTCTACAACACCTTATTTAGTTCGTAAAATTGAATATTTTTCCTCTTGCTGACCAGCAGTCTGTCATTTTTTTGTTGGTTCACCAAAGTACCCATTCAATCACGCTTTTAAACCCTTTCACCATCTTACAAACAGACGTACCTTTGACTCATTGTCAGCTCAGCACACCAAGCCTTGTTGGCGCAGTAGGCAGCGCGTCAGTCTCATAATCTGAAGGTCGTGAGTTCAAGCCTCACACAGGGCAGGTTTATGTTAAGGTCAACATTCATGTTGCTTTCTAGTTCCCCATCTTTTTAGAATGTGTCGATCTACAAAGCCACCTCCAAATTTACCTGTTTCCCTAATACTTTACATTAAAGGCGCCGACGAGGACGGCTGCCTCTTCCAGTAGCTCCGCAGCAATTTCTATAATTTTCTGTTTTTTATTAATTTTTTACTATAATCTTTTTAAATGGATACTTTTGAACATGGAAAGAATCGTCTTGTTTACTCAAGAGAGGATCTACTGTCGCTGAAGTCAATGGCACGGGCTGGAGATCGCCACAAGATCCCGATCGAACTTCAGCGCCGTTACAGAGGCTGTCGGGCAGGGAAGCGGCTAAAGGCTAAGCTAACGGACAATCGGAGACGTCACAGACCAACGATCCCAACGATCACGATGGGGAACGTCAATTCACTGACGAATAAGATGGACGAGCTGTCTGCCCTCAACAACCAGCGGATCTACAGAGAGAGCAGCTTGTTGATCTTCACGGAGACGTGGCTCACTCAGCTGACTCCGGACTCACACGTGGAGCTGCCTGGTTTCAGCACCATCAGAGCGGACAGAGACGCGCGCGCGTGTGGGAAGCGCAGAGGAGGAGGACTGATCATGTACTTGAATAAACGCTGGTGTAGCCCGGGACACGTTACTGTAAAGAAAGTCTCTTGTTGTCAAGATTTAGAACTGTTGGCTGTCAGCATGCGTCCATATTATCTACCGCGTGAGTTCAGTCACGTGATCGCGCTGTGTGTCTACATTCCTCCGAGCGCTGCGGCTGCATCTGCCTGTGAGAAGATCCACACAATGACAGCTCGACTTCAGAATCAAAATCCTGACGCGTTTATCATCATCTCTGGAGACTTTAATCATGCCAACCTGGACTCTACTCTGCCTACTTTCCATCAGGCCGTGGATTGTCCCACCAGGAATAACAGGACAATTGACCTTCTTTATTCCAACTTGAAGGACGCCTACAGAGCCAAACCTCTTCCTCCACTTGGAAGGTCCGATCACAACCTGGTCCACCTTCAGTCACAGTACACTCCTCTGGTGCAGAGACAGACTGTGACCACTAAGACAATCAGAAAGTGGACACCAGCTGTGGAGGACGCCATCAGAGACTGCTTTGAAACAACAGACTGGGATGTGCTGCTGAGGTCTCATGGTGAGGACATCGAGGGACAGACACACTGTCTAACGGATTATTTAAATTTCTGTTTGGACGTTGTCGCCCCTACTAAGACTGTCCGCTGTTACCCTAATAATAAACCGTGGGTAACAAAGGAGGTCAAGGATGTCCTTAACAGGAAGAAAGTGGCATTCAGGAGCAGAGACAGGGACGCCATGAGGTCAGCTCAGCAGGAGGTGAAGCGATGCTTGAAGGAGGCAAAGGACACCTACAGGAGGAGGTTGGAGGAGAAGCTGAGCCGAGAAGAAATAAGAGAGGTCTGGGATGGTGTTAAAACCATCACTGGACACAAGACCAAGGCCTCTCTGACTGCAGTGGACACGGTGGATGAGGCAAATGGACTGAACAACTTTTTCAACAGGTTTGAGCAGGTCACCTCACCCTCACTGCTGCCCGCCTCAGGACCTGCCCCACCTTCTTGTGCCCCCCCCAGCTCCACAGAACCACTTCCCAGCTTCACCTCACTCCAGGTACAGGATGTACTTCGGAGGATTCGTCCAGGGAAGGCTGCTGGTCCTGATAAGGTGTCTGCTCGACTGCTAAAGACCTGCGCTGCTGAACTAGCTGAGCCACTCCAGCATGTCTTCAACCTCAGTCTACGGCTGGGGAAAGTACCAACTCTGTGGAAGACTTCCTGTATCGTTCCAGTCCCTAAAAAGATCCGACCGAGTGTGCTGAACGATTACAGACCGGTGGCACTGACTTCGCAGCTGATGAAGACACTGGAGCGGCTGGTCCTCAAACATCTTACGCCACAAGTCCAGCACGCGCAAGACCCCCTGCAGTTTGCCTACCAGCCAGCAGTTGGTGTGGAAGATGCCATCCTTCACCTCCTGCATCGGACCTACTCCCACTTGGATAAAGGAAGCGGTTCAGTGAGAATCCTGTTCCTGGACTTTTCTAGTGCCTTCAACACTATCCAACCCACTCTGCTGCAGGACAAACTGACTAAGATGCATGTGGACCCTGGTCTGGTCTCCTGGATTACGGACTATCTTACTGATCGACCACAGTATGTCAGGCTGAAGGACATCAAGTCTGACACTATGGTGTGCAGTACAGGAGCACCTCAGGGGACAGTACTGGCCCCTCTCCTCTTCACCATCTACACTTCAGACTTCTGCTACAACTCAGAGCTGAGTCTCGTCCAGAAGTATGCTGACGACACTGCCATTGTTGGATGCATCAGGGACAACAGCGAAGACGAGTACAGGAGTCTGATACGTGACTTTGTGGACTGGAGTGAGAGGAACCACTTGCAGCTGAACACCTCAAAAACCAAGGAGCTGGTCTTGGATTTCGGGAGGTCCAGGACAAAGCCACGTCCAGTGTCCATCAGAGGCGACGAGGTGGAGATAGTGGACAACTATAAGTACCTCGGTGTGTGGATGGACAGTAAACTGGACTGGTCCTGCAACACAGACCATGTGTATAAGAAGGTTCAGAGTAGACTGTACTTTCTGAGGAGGCTTCGTTCATTTAACATCTGCAAGAAGCTCCTCTGCATGTTCTACCAGTCTGTGGTGGCCAGTGTCCTGTTCTATGCTGTGGTGTGTTGGGGTGGAAATGTGTCCAAGAGGAGTGTCAACAGGTTGGACAGGTTGATCAGGAGGGCTGGTTCTGTGGTTGGAATGAAGCTGGACTCACTGGTGACAGTTGCTGAGAGGAGATCATTGAACAAACTACTGTCCATCATGGACGATGACAGTCATCCTCTCAGCACTGTCATCAGTGAGCAGAGAAGCAGAATGAGTGCACGAATGCTCCTACCCAGGTGCAAAACAAATAGACTCAGGGACTCATTCATCCCTCGGGCTATTAAATTGTACAATTCTGAGTTCGGGGGCAGGAGTGGAGTGAGAGTATCTGGATGTTCTGTTCCATGTTAGTCTTTGTATCTTTGTCTTTGTTGTTTTTCTTTCCTTGACCTATGTTCTTTGTCTTTGTCTTTAGACTTAGATTGTGTCATCTTGTTCTTCCTCTTTATGTTCTTCTTATTTTATTTTTTATGTATTATTTTTTATTGTTTATGAAAAATTGCTGGCTATTGTAAAAAAACAATTTCCCAAAGGAGACCTCCTGAGGGATCAATAAAGTTTTACCTTACCTTACCTTACCTTAATAGTCATGATAACTGAACTTTGCTTTTACAACCTTAGTGTTCTCTTAGGGAAAGTTCTCCAACACCTTACGTAAAATTGAATATTTTTCCTCTTTCTGACCAGCAGTCTCTCCTTCTTTAGTTGGTTCACCAAAGTACCCATTCAATCACGCTTTTGAACCCTTTCACAACCTTACAAACAGACGTACCTTTGACTCATTATCAGGTCAGCACACCAAGCCTTGTTGGCGCAGTAGGCAGCGCGTCAGTCTCATAATCTGAAGGTCTTGAGTTCGAACCTCAAACAGGGCACCTTTTTACTAGTGGCAAACATTGTTTTGCTTTCAAATCACCTATCTTTTTGGAATCTTTCGATTTACAAAGCCTTATGTTCTTCTAGGGAATGTTCTACAACACCTTATTTAGTTCGTAAAATTGAATATTTTTCCTCTTGCTGACCAGCAGTCTGTCATTTTTTTTATTGGTTCACCAAAGTACCCATTCAATCACGCTTTTAAACCCTTTCACCACCTTACAAACAGACGTACCTTTGACTCATTGTCGGCTCAGCACGCCAAGCCTTGTTGGCGCAGTAGGCAGCGCGTCAGTCTCATAATCTGAAGGTCGTGAGTTCAAGCCTCACACAGGGCAGGTTTATGTTAAGGTCAACATTCATTTTGCTTTCTAGTTGCCTATCTTTTTAGAATGTGTCGATCTACAAAGCCACCTCCAAATTTACCTGTTTCCCTAATAGTCATGATAACTGAACTTTGCTTTTACAACCTTAGTGTTCTTCTAGGGAAAGTTCTCCAACACCTTTTTTGGTTTGTGAAATTGAATATTTTTCCTCTTACTGACCAGCAGTCTCTCATTTTTTTGTTGGATCACCAAAGTACCCATTCAATCACGCTTTTAAAGCCTTTCACCATCTTACAAACAGACGTATCTTTGACTCATTGTCAGCTCAGCACACCAAGCCTTGTTGGCGCAGTAGGCAGCGCATCAGTCTCATAATCTGAAGGTTGTGAGTTCAAGCCTCACACAGGGCAGGTTTATGTTAAAGTCAACATTCAGGTTGCTTTCTAGTTGCTTGTCTTTTAAGAATGTGTCAATCTACAAAGCCACCTCCAAATTTACCTGTTTCCCTAATAGTCATGATAACTGAACTTTGCTTTTACAACCTTAGTGTTCTTCTAGGGAAAGTTCTCCAACACCTTATTTAGTTCGTGAAATTGAATATTTTTCCTCTTGCTGACCAGCTGTCTGTCATTTTTTAGTTGGTTCACCAAAGTACCCATTCAATCACGCTTTTAAACCTTCACCACCTTACAAACAGACGTACCTTTGACTCATTGTCAGGTCAGCATGCCAAGCCTTGTTGGTGCAGTAGGCAGCGCGTCAGTCTCATAATCTGAAGGTCATGAGTTCAAGCCTCACACAGGGCACCTTTTTACTAGTGGCAAATATTGTTTTGCTTTCGAATCACCTATCTTTTTGGAATCTTTCGATTTACAAAGCCTTATTGTTCTTCTAGGGAATGTTCTACAACACCTTATTTAGTTCGTAAAATTGAATATTTTTCCTCTTGCTGACCAGCAGTCTGTCATTTTTTTTGTTGGTTCACCAAAGTACCCATTCAATCACGCTTTTAAACCCTTTCACCACCTTACAAACAGACGTACCTTTGACTCATTGTCGGCTCAGCACGCCAAGCCTTGTTGGCGCAGTAGGCAGCGCGTCAGTCTCATAATCTGAAGGTCGTGAGTTCAAGCCTCACACAGGGCAGGTTTATGTTAAGGTCAACATTCATTTTGCTTTCTAGTTGCATATCTTTTTAGAATGTGTCGATCTACAAAGCCACCTCCAAATTTACCTGTTTCCCTAATAGTCATGATAACCTAACTTTGCTTTTACAACCTTAGTGTTCTCCTAGGGAAAGTTCTCCAACACCTTTTTTGGTTTGTGAAATTGAATATTTTTCCTCTTGCTGACCAGCTGTCTGTCATTTTTTAGTTGGTTCACCAAAGTACCCATTCAATCACGCTTTTAAACCTACACCACCTTACAAACAGACGTACCTTTGACTCATTGTCAGGTCAGAATGCCAAGCCTTATTGGCGCAGTAGGCAGCGCGTCAGTCTCATAATCTGAAGGTCATGAGTTCAAGCCTCACACAGGGCACCTTTTTACTAGTGGCAAACATTGTTTTGCTTTCGAATCACCTATCTTTTTGGAATCTTTCGATTTACAAAGCCTTATTGTTCTTCTAGGGAATGTTCTACAACACCTTATTTAGTTCGTAAAATTGAATATTTTTCCTCTTGCTGACCAGCAGTCTGTCATTTTTTTTGTTGGTTCACCAAAGTACCCATTCAATCACGCTTTTAAACCCTTTCACCACCTTACAAACAGACGTACCTTTGACTCATTATCAGGTCAGCACACCAAGCCTTGTTGGCGCAGTAGGCAGCGCGTCAGTCTCATAATCTGAAGGTCTTGAGTTCGAACCTCACACAGGGCACCTTTTTACTAGTGGCAAACATTGTTTTGCTTTCGAATCACCTATCTTTTTGGAATCTTTCGATTTACAAAGCCTTATTGTTCTTCTAGGGAAAGTTCTCCAACAGCTTATTTAGTTCGTGAAATTGAATATTTTTCCTCTTGCTGACCAGCAGTCTGTCATTTTTTTTGTTGGTTCACCAAAGTACCCATTCAATCACGCTTTTAAACCCTTTCACCACCTTACAAACAGACGTACCTTTGACTCATTGTCGGCTCAGCACGCCAAGCCTTGTTGGCGCAGTAGGCAGCGCGTCAGTCTCATAATCTGAAGGTCGTGAGTTCAAGCCTCACACAGGGCACCTTTTTACTAGTGGCAAATATTGTTTTGCTTTCGAATCACCAATCTTTTTGGAATCTTTCGATTTACAAAGCCTTATTGTTCTTCTAGGGAATGTTCTACAACACCTTATTTAGTTCGTAAAATTGAATATTTTTCCTCTTGCTGACCAGCAGTCTGTCATTTTTTTTGTTGGTTCACCAAAGTACCCATTCAATCACGCTTTTAAACCTTTCACCACCTTACAAACAGACGTACCTTTGACTCATTGTCAGCTCAGCACGCCAAGCCTTGTTGGCGCAGTAGGCAGCGCGTCAGTCTCATAATCTGAAGGTCGTGAGTTCAAGCCTCACACAGGGCAGGTTTATGTTAAGGTCAACATTCATTTTGCTTTCTAGTTGCCTATCTTTTTAGAATGTGTCGATCTACAAAGCCACCTCCAAATTTACCTGTTTCCCTAATAGTCATGATAACTGAACTTTGCTTTTACAACCTTAGTGTTCTCTTAGGGAAAGTTCTCCAACACCTTACGTAAAATTGAATATTTTTCCTCTTTCTGACCAGCAGTCTCTCCTTTTTTAGTTGGTTCACCAAAGTACCCATTCAATCACGCTTTTAAATCCTTTCACAACCTTACAAACAGACGTAACTTTGACTCATTGTCAGGTCAGCACGCCAAGCCTTGTTGGCGCAGTAGGCAGCGCATCAGTCTCATAATCTGAAGGTTGTGAGTTCAAGCCTCACACAGGGCAGGTTTATGTTAAGGTCAACATTCAGGTTGCTTTCTAGTTGCTTATCTTTTAAGAATGTGTCAATCTACAAAGCCACCTCCAAATTTACCTGTTTCCCTAATAGTCATGATAACTGAACTTTGCTTTTACAACCTTAGTGTTCTTCTAGGGAAAGTTCTCCAACAGCTTATTTAGTTCGTGAAATTGAATATTTTTCCTCTTGCTGACCAGCAGTCTGTCATTTTTTTTGTTGGTTCACCAAAGTACCCATTCAATCACGCTTTTAAACCCTTTCACCACCTTACAAACAGACATACCTTTGACTCATTATCAGGTCAGCACACCAAGCCTTGTTGGCGCAGTAGGCAGCGCGTCAGTCTCATAATCTGAAGGTCTTGAGTTCGAACCTCACACAGGGCACCTTTTTACTAGTGGCAAACATTGTTTTGCTTTCGAATCACCTATCTTTTTGGAATCTTTCGATTTACAAAGCCTTATTGTTCTTCTAGGGAAAGTTCTCCAACAGCTTATTTAGTTCGTGAAATTGAATATTTTTCCTCTTGCTGACCAGCAGTCTGTCATTTTTTTTGTTGGTTCACCAAAGTACCCATTCAATCACGCTTTTAAACCCGTTCACCACCTTACAAACAGACGTACCTTTGACTCATTGTCGGCTCAGCACGCCAAGCCTTGTTGGCGCAGTAGGCAGCGCGTCAGTCTCATAATCTGAAGGTCGTGAGTTCAAGCCTCACACAGGGCACCTTTTTACTAGTGGCAAATATTGTTTTGCTTTCGAATCACCTATCTTTTTGGAATCTTTCGATTTACAAAGCCTTATTGTTCTTCTAGGGAATGTTCTACAACACCTAATTTAGTTCGTAAAATTCAATATTTTTCCTCTTGCTGACCAGCAGTCTGTCCTTTTTTTTGTTGGTTCACCAAAGTAAGTAAGTAAGTAAGTAAGTAAGTAATATTTATTTATATAGCGCTTTTCGAGACCAGGGTCACAAAGCGCTTAAACAATCAAAACAATACTCAAAAAAGTACATACTTTAAAGATCAAGATACCCATTCAATCACGCTTTTAAACCCTTTCACCACCTTACAAACAGACGTACCTTTGACTCATTGTCGGCTCAGCACACCAAGCCTTGTTGGCGCAGTAGGCAGCGCTCAGTCTCATAATTTGAAGGTCGTGAGTTCGAGCCTCACACAGGGCACCTTTTTAGTTATGGCAAACATTGTTTTGCTTTCGAATCACCTATCTTTTTGGAATCTTTCGATTTACAAAGCCTTATTGTTCTACTAGGGAATTTTCTTCAACACCTTATTTAGTTCGTAAAATTGAATATTTTTCCTCTTGCTGACAAGCAGTCTGTCATTTTTTTGTTGGTTCACCAAAGTACCCATTCTATCACGCTTTTAAACCCTTTCACCACCTTACAAACAGAAGTACCTTTGACTAATTGTCAGGTCAGCATGCTAAGCCTTGTTGGCGCAGTAGGCAGCGCGTCAGTCTCATAATCTGAAGGTCGTGAGTTCAAGCCTCACACAGGGCAGGTTTATGTTAAGGTCAACATTCATTTTGCTTTCTAGTTGCCTATCTTTTTAGAATGGATCGATCTACAAAGCCACCTCCAAATTTACCTGTTTCCCTAATAGTCATGATAACTGAACTTTGCTTTTACAACCTTAGTGTTCTTCTAGGGAAAGTTCTCCAACACCTTATTTAGTTTCGTAAAATTGAATATTTTTCCTCTTGTTGACCAGCAGTCTGTCATTTTTTTGTTGGTTCACCAAAGTACCCATTCAATCACGCTTTTAAACCATTTCACCACCTTACAAACAGACATACCTTTGACTCATTGTCAGGTCAGCATGCCAAGCCTTATTGGCGCAGTAGGCAGCGCGTCAGTCTCATAATCTGAAGGTCGTGAGTTCAAGCCTCACACAGGGCACCTTTTTACTAGTGGCAAACATTGTTTTGCTTTCGAATCACCTATCTTTTTGGAATCTTTCGATTTACAAAGCCTTATTGTTCTTCTAGGGAATGTTCTACAACACCTTATTTAGTTCGTAAAATTGAATATTTTTCCTCTTGCTGACCAGCAGTCTGTCATTTTTTTGTTGGTTCACCAAAGTACCCATTCAATCACGCTTTTAAACCCTTTCACCACCTTACAAACAGACGTACCTTTGACTAATTGTCAGGTCAGCATGGCAAGCCTTGTTGGCGCAGTAGGCAGCGCGTCAGTCTCATAATCTGAAGGTCGTGAGTTCAAGCCTCACACAGGGCAAGTTTATGTTAAGGTCAACATTCATTTTGCTTTCTAGTTGCCTATCTTTTTAGAATGTGTCGATCTACAAAGCCACCTCCAAATTTACCTGTTTCCCTAATAGTCATGATAACTGAACTTTGCTTTTACAACCTTAGTGTTCTCTTAGGGAAAGTTCTCCAACACCTTACGTAAAATTGAATATTTTTCCTCTTTCTGACCAGCAGTCTCTCCTTTTTTAGTTGGTTCACCAAAGTACCCATTCAATCACGCTTTTAAATCCTTTCACAACCTTACAAACAGACGTAACTTTGACTCATTGTCAGGTCAGCACGCCAAGCCTTGTTGGCGCAGTAGGCAGCGCATCAGTCTCATAATCTGAAGGTTGTGAGTTCAAGCCTCACACAGGGCAGGTTTATGTTAAGGTCAACATTCAGGTTGCTTTCTAGTTGCTTATCTTTTAAGAATGTGTCAATCTACAAAGCCACCTCCAAATTTACCTGTTTCCCTAATAGTCATGATAACTGAACTTTGCTTTTACAACCTTAGTGTTCTTCTAGGGAAAGTTCTCCAACACCTTATTTAGTTCGTGAAATTTAATATTTTTCCTCTTGCTGACCAGCAGTCTGTCATTTTTTTTGTTGGTTCACCAAAGTACCCATTCAATCACGCTTTTAAACCCTTTCACCATCTTACAAACAGACGTACCTTTGACTCATTGTCAGCTCAACACGCCAAGCCTTGTTGGCGCAGTAGGCAGCGCGTCAGTCTCATAATCTGAAGGTCGTGAGTTCAAGCCTCACACAGGGCAGGTTTATGTTAAGGTCAACATTCATGTTGCTTTCTAGTTCCCCATCTTTTTAGAATGTGTCGATCTACAAAGCCACCTCCAAATTTACCTGTTTCCCTAATAGTCATGATAACTGAACTTTGCTTTTACAACCTTGGTGTTCTCTTAGGGAAAGTTCTCCAACACCTTACGTAAAATTGAATATTTTTCCTCTTTCTGACCAGCAGTCTCTCCTTTTTTAGTTGGTTCACCAAAGTACCCATTCAATCACGCTTTTACATCCTTTCACAACCTTACAAACAGACGTAACTTTGACTCATTGTCAGGTCAGCACGCCAAGCCTTGTTGGCGCAGTAGGCAGCGCATCAGTCTCATAATCTGAAGGTTGTGAGTTCAAGCCTCACACAGGGCAGGTTTAAGTTAAGGTCAACATTCAGGTTGCTTTCTAGTTGCTTATCTTTTAAGAATGTGTCAATCTACAAAGCCACCTCCAAATTTACCTGTTTCCCTAATAGTCATGATAACTGAACTTTGCTTTTACAACCTTAGTGTTCTTCTAGGGAAAGTTCTCCAACACCTTATTTAGTTCGTGAAATTTAATATTTTTCCTCTTGCTGACCAGCAGTCTGTCATTTTTTTTGTTGGTTCACCAAAGTACCCATTCAATCACGCTTTTAAACCCTTTCACCACCTTACAAACAGACATACCTTTGACTCATTATCAGGTCAGCACACCAAGCCTTGTTGGCGCAGTAGGCAGCGCGTCAGTCTCATAATCTGAAGGTCTTGAGTTCAAACCTCACACAGGGCACCTTTTTACTAGTGGCAAACATTGTTTTGCTTTCGAATCACCTATCTTTTTGGAATCTTTCGATTTACAAAGCCTTATTGTTCTTCTAGGGAATGTTCTACAACACCTTATTTAGTTTCGTAAAATTGAATATTTTTCCTCTTGCTGACCAGCAGTCTGTCATATTTTTGTTGGTTCACCAAAGTACCCATTCTATCACGCTTTTAAACCCTTTCACCAACTTACAAACAGACGTACCTTCGCGCGTCAGCCTCATAATCCGAAGGTAGTGAGTTCAAGGCTCACACAGTGCAGTGCTGTGTCTCAAATCGCATACTAGCGTACTCAAAGTTAATATTGTTAGTGCGTCTCAATTCTTAGTATGGGAAATTTAGTGCGCCATGCACACTAAATTGGCGTACTAACACGCCCACAAAACTGAGCATGGTTCGATGGACACTAACCACCCTAAACGGCCGCCATCTTAATGACTTTGACGTTGTGAACGGAAATTACGTCACTACCAGTCAAATGGAAGCGGCAAGAGAGCACGTTGATAGCGACGTCCCCTCGGTCAATTTTTCAACTTTATACCGATGTAAGTTTTTCATTTCATATGTTTGCACTAGTGCTGTTGTATAGAAACGTCAGTAACGTATGTTTATGTGTATTTTGGACCAAAACTAGAATGCTAATGTTATTTCGCTAGCTTGCGAGCGAACAGTCACTAAACATACGTCATGACATGTACGTTACGTTTATTGTGGTATAAGGTGTGTGTTCACAGCCGAAATGCTGAAGCTTGCGTATCAGCACACAGTATATAAACAATATTTTTTTTACTGTTCCAAGTATAGATATTATTGTTTTTATTTTCATTTAAAAATGTATTTATTGTAAAGGGGGCGATGAAGACACAAGGGCCCTCATTGAGTGGCGATCTGCTAACGCCTCCCTTTTTACAGGGAGGCGTAATGCAGCCATCACTGGCTATGAGTAAGTGAATGAACAACATCATTTATCATGCTAACATGAATGACACCTTTCATAACTTACAGATGTGTATACATTGATGTTACTGTAAGGCAGTGCTTCTCAAATAGGGGGGCGCGCGCAGCGATGCCAGGGGGGGCGCGAGTGACCCTGGGGAACATGCTTTTTTTTTTACGTGTCGTATAAGAATAAAGTGTAATTGCGCATCCTCTAAGGTAGGTGGCAGTGGCGCTCTCGTTGTCAGTGTACACAGGGACCATATGCCACACCATAGCAGAGGAGCTGATACTGCCTGCAGCATTAGACATGGTCTCTGTCATGCTGGATGACACAAGTGCTGCAAAATTAAAGACAATCCCTCTGTCCAACGACACTGTCGCCAGACGTATACATGACATTTCTGACGACCTGAAAGAACAGCTGGTAGATCAACTCAAAGACAAACGTTTTGCATTACAGTTTGATGAAGCAACTGATAGCAACAAAGACTGTTTGTTTATTGCTTATGTTCGTTTTGACATGTCAAACTCCCTGTGTGAGGATCTACTTTTTTGTAAATATGTCAGAGACAGAGCCACAGCTGAAGAGCTATTCAAAATACTGGACTGCTTCCTGACTGAGAATGGGCTTAAGTGGGAGAACTGCATTAGTATTTGCAGTGATGGTGCACAGACCATGGCAGGGATGAGAAAGGGACTCAGGGCACTCATCAAGAAGGTCTCACCTAATGTTGAGTGGACACACTGTGTTATACACAGAGAGGCACTGGCATCAAGACACCTTCCCTCTGGTTTAAGTGAGGTTATGACTGACATTGTTAGTGTTATCAATTTTATAAAGACCAGACCATTAAAAACGAGAGTCTTCTCTGCTATCTGTGAGGAAATGGGAGCTGAACACCAAGCTGTGCTGTTTCATAGTGAAGCAAGGTGGCTGTCAAGAGGAAAGGTCTTGTCCAGAGTTTTTGAGCTCAGGGAGCAGATACAAATGTTTTTGCAAAGTATGACCTTGCAGTAAAATTTGGTGATGAGAAATTCCTGGCAAAACTGGCCTACCTGAGTGACATATTTGGAAAGCTAAATGAACTCAATTTACAGCTTCAAGGGAAAGATAAACACCTCCCTCAGGTCACAGACAAGATCAGCTCTTTCACTCGAAAGCTTACAATGTGGGGGAGGCGACTTGATGAAGGAAATACTGATTCGTTCGAGAATCTGCATGACTTTGTTGACACAAGTGACAATGATGCCACCTCTGTGATTCCATGTATTAAGGAGCATATTTCATCACTGATGGGATTCTTTAAAAAGTACTTCCCTGAAAACAGTTCTCAGTATGACTGGGTGATCAATCCTTTCAATGTGCCAGCTCCAACTGGTTTCAGCTCTGCAGAGGAGGACCAGTTCATTGATATGACGTCTGACTCCACATTGAGACTGAGGTTCACATCACAGACACTGAGTGAATTCTGGCTGAGTGTAGAGAGGCAGTATCCACTCTTAGGGCAGAGGGCTATGAGCATTCTTCTTCCTTTTGCAACATCCTATCTTTGTGAGACTGGCTTCTCTGCTGTTGCTGTACTGAAGACCAAGTACAGGTCCCAGCTAAACATTGAGCACGAGCTGAGAGTTGCAGTGTCATGCTTCAAACCCCGCTTCGAAAAGCTGTGCTCTGCAAAACGTGCTCATTGTAGCCATTAAGCTTCCTCACTTCCTCATTTTGATAAAAGAAACAAATCAGCACACATTGTCTTATTCATTTTCGGTTTTTAAGAGTTTAATATTTTATGCTCCTGAGTTGATGTTGCTGATCAATTACAATGTATAAGTATTCAGTATCATAGTGTTTTATATATTGCTGGTTCAAATAGTTTTATATATTGTGCTCCTGAGTTGATTTTTCTGAGCAATTTGAATGTATTATTTATTGATTATAGTCTTTATTTTTCAGTATCAGCTGGTTCAAATTGTTTTATATATTGTGCTCCTGAGTTAATGTTGCTGGTCAATTTTATTTAATTATTATTTATTGATAAGTTTTCTTTCAGTATCCAATGCTCAGAAAATGTTTGCACTAAATGTATGCTCTTTAAGTTTTTTCTACTGTGTTAATAAAGTAATTATTTGTTAAATTGATCCATATTTCTTTATTTAGTCTTCTTTAATGTTAATAAGAATATAATGTTATGCAGCGGTGCAATTTTATTGACAAATGATATTATTTCCGGTGGCAGCGTATATTTGTATATTTGGGGGGGGGCGTGAAATTTGTACTTCTTCTTAGGGGGGGCCTAACAGCAAATAATTGAGAAGCACTGCTGTAAGGAGTGTCATTGCATAGTTGTGTCAACTTGTATTTCAATCAGGGTGTTCATTAATGCCCGGGAGCTTGGGGGGAAGGTGACCCCAGCCTACATCAAAAAGAAGTGGGAAAACCTCAAACAAGCGTACAAGGTTGGTTTTCAAGCTAAGATGTCCTGTTGGCATACACATTACTCAGATCCCAGAAACATTATTATAAGTTAAATGGCTTCATATGACAATAAGGATATAGATGTAAAATATATCATTCCCTCTAATTCTTTCCTTCACAGAAGCTGAAGTGCCCCTCAACTGGGATCAGCAAAGAGGGGGGTGAAGTCACTGCCGCATTCTGGAAGTGGTACACCTCGATGGATGAGGCGATTGTGGCCAAGCCTTCGATAACACCGCATTGCCTCATCGCCTCATCCTCCCAGGACGCGGTTGTGGTTGCAGACCCCACAGCAAAGCGCATCCACAGCATCTACCCAGAAAAGGCGGCGGGATGTTGTGGATGTTGTGGATGCGCTGAATGAGCTCCAAAAAAAAGATGGACACTTTTTGGAGCTCCAGCAAATCAACGCAAGATAGCTTATGGAGAGAGAAGAGAAGAGGAGAAAAGATGACTCGGAGAAAGAGGAGAGGAGGTACAGGGAGAGCGTGGAGAGAAAGGAGCGGAGGTACAGGGAGAGTGTGGAGAGAGAGGAGCGAATGATGAGGGAGATGAGGGAGAGAGAAGAGAGGATCATGATGGAAATGAGGGTGAGGGATGAGAGGGGAGACAAGGAGACTGCTGCCAGGGAGGAGCGTCTCCTTGACATTCTGGCATTATCTTTAAAAAAATTATTTATTTTTATTTTGTGTATTTTTTTTGTAGAAAAAAATAAATGTTCATTTAAGCTATTGTAAGGACATATTCGTGACACATTTTAATAAGGAGTCGTGACTGCTATGTACATTATTTATTATCAGATGTAGTCGTGCTCAGGCGCAACACACAACATTGCCATCCTGTGCCTGTCGTCTGCTCCACAGATGGCACCTGGGGCTGCTGGTTCTGGGTGGTAGTGGTCTCCTGCTGCTCCCTCCACATCAGCATCCTCTGGCTCAAGCTCAACGCAGTTGCTGAGGCAGATGTTGTGCAATATGATGCAGCAAGCGACCACCTCCAAGGCCTTCAGGAAGAGGGACCTCCACCTTGTTTTAAGTATGCCAAAGGCTCTCTTCATAACACATCTGGCTTTTGCCAGGCGGGCGTTGTAGAGGGCCTCAAGATGGTTGTGGTATGGCGTCAACAGGGCGATAGTGATTGAAATCATCGTTAATTAGTAGTAGAAGAAGAAGCTGTCATGTGATTTCCGGTTGGTGTGTAGCAGCAGTGTTTGATTTGAGACATACTATCTGTGGAGAATTTGCGTACTAGTTAGTACGTACACTAAACTGATGCATACTAACTTCTAGCATACTAAGAGTAGTATGCGATTTGAGACACAGCACAGGTTTATGTTAAGTCAACATTCATCTTGCTTTCTCGTTGCCTATCTTTTTAGAATGTGCCACCTCCACATATCCCTGTTTCCCTAATAGTCATGATAACTGAACTTTGCTTTTACAATCTTAGTGTTCTTCTAGGGAAAGTTCTCCAACACCTTATTTAGTTTCGTGAAATTTAATATTTTTCCTCTTGCTGACAAGCAGTTTGTCATTTTTTTTTGTTGGTTCACCAAAGTACCCATTCAATCATGCTTTTAAACCTTCACCACCTAACAAACAAACATACCTTTGACTCATTGTCAGTTTGGCATGCCAAGCCTTGTTTGTGCAATAGGCAGCACATCAGTCTCATAATCTGAATGTCATGAGTTTAAGCCACACCCAGGGCATATTTTTACTAGTGGCACGCTTTGTTTTTCTTTCTAATGAACTATCGTTTTGGAATCTTTCGATTTACAAAGCCTTAGTGTTCTTCTAATCTAGGGGATGCTCTCTAACACCTAATTTAGTTTCCTTAAAGTTCAATATTTTTCCTCTTGCTGACTAGCAGTCTGTCATTTCGTTTGTCGGCTCTCAGAAGTACCCATCCAATAATGCTTCTGAACCCTTTTCACCACCTAACAAACAGACGTACCTTACCTTACGTACTTTGACTCTTTGTTAGGTTTGCAAGTCTAGCCTTGTTGGCGCAGTAAGGAGAGTGTGACAGTCTCATATCTGAAGGTTGAGAGTTCAAGACTTTTACAGGGCACCTTTTTAGTAGGAGCAACATTTATTTTGCTTTCTAGTTGCCTATCTTTTTGTTGATCTACAAAGCCACTTCCACATTTTCCTGTTTCCTTAATAGTCATGAAAACTGAACATTGCTTTTACAGCCTTAGTTTTCTTCTTGGGAATGCTCTTAGAAGTGCCCTTTCATCCCACTTCTGCTTCTTTGGACAGTCTCCATTATACCCCAGACGTGGAGGTTTGCTGGGCTTGGAAGGAAATTCTAAAGGACATGGACTAAAAATCTGATGCGATGGAATTCTGCTTTCCAGATGTTGCACCAGGTGATTTTCCGTTGCAGAACGTTCTCCCATTTAGTCCATGCTCCTTGCTGCCCCATTCCCACCATCCTGCTGGCTGGAACCAGGACGTCATACATGCGAAGCACACGCTCTACCACTGAGCTACATTCCCCTTTTTGTGTTTGCTCAGACTTGTTTCCAGAAAGATTGTAACTACACCAGAGTGTAGGCTACCAGTTGGGGCTATTTTCAAAATATTGAATGTAACTTTGCTTCAATCAGACATCACAGCTTAATTAACTCTTAGTTAAAGTCTTAGTCCAAATATTATGTCCATTAAAATCATTGTCTTTAAACTAGATTATTGTGAAAGCAAGTAGAGACATTGTTAATTCATATATGAAGTGTGTAATACTGTGGTTCATCTACACAACAAAAGATGGGGATGCTGGGAATTGAACTGAGGACCTTCTACAAGGGAAAAAGCACACTTTAGACGGACTAGACGGTTGATACATTCTACACTAAAAGAATACAGACTGAACCAAGAATGTTATACATTCTTTAGAATAGATTCTTGTGAAAACAAGTAGAAACATTGTTCATTCAGATATGAAAGTTTCCATTCTGTGTGTAATAATGTGACTCATCTACACAACGAAAGGGTGGATGCTGAGAGTTGAACCCAGGAACTTCTACATAGAAAGCACAGTTTCTACCACTGAGCAACATATGACTAGCATTTAAACCAAGAATCATCAGTTAGAGCTGTCTAATAATACATTTGTTACATTTTTCACTGAAAAAATATGAGATAGAGACTGGGGATTGAACGAAGAACGTTATACGTTCTTAGCATGCCCTCTACCACTGAGCTACATAAACCTTGTGATTACTAATTTCTTTGACAAAAATCAGAAGTGGAGACGTTGGGGATTGAACCCAGGACCTCATAAATGCTGTACCATTGATTTACATTGCCTTATGTGTTTGCTAAGACATGTTTCCAGAAAGATTGTAACTTTACCAGAGTTGTATTCATTTTTTTGTTTTTCTATAAGAATGAAAACAGTGGTTAGTATGTTTAGAGCATATTGTAGCTGTGTTTATCAATTGTTAATAGGTTTACCATCTTGCTTACATAAACATGTTATTTTAACATATTTGGAGTAGCTTACTCAAACTATTCTTTTTGAATGCTAATTTGTAATAGTGAATTTTCTTCCTCAGAATGGTTCTCTCTCAGTGTACTGCAGAACCCCTGAGTTATTATCATAATCTCAGGTTATACACATTTGTTCTAAGCCCTCTAACCGCTTCATAATTGTTTTTTCCTCGAGTCCCTGCCTCGTCTCTGAGAAAGCTTCTTCATGTCGAGGAGATAGGCTCTAGTGAAGGCTGAGGTGGACGCCCAAGAAGCATCCAAGAAAACACCCCACGAAAGAGGCACTGAAGCTGCCACACCACAGGTGAAATGTGTCCCTAATTCACTAGGAGCAGATCCACCCGCTGCCTGGTAGGCCTGGATAATGGCAGTTCTCACCCAATGAGAGACCTCTGAAGGGAGACCGGCTCACCCAGCAAACATCTACTGCGGCAAATGAACAAGGCATTATAGCGGCCGAATGAGGCTGCGCGTTCTGCTAATAACGCTCTCATAATAAACCACAGAAGAATCATCCATTTCATGTCCTCTTTTGCAATAAATTGTATTTTGTAGAAGGAGGAGATCGCTCATCCACAGCTGCTGCATGATCGGTCTAAAACACTCAGCTGAACTGACACCTGCTGAGCGACATTACTTCCGACGTCTGTGTCCAAGAGGTCCGGCTTGATCATGGGAAAACTCCCACACCGGACCTCTGGGGATATTCCTGAAATCTCAGGAAAAATATGGAAAACTCACCACAGATGTCAATATTTCAGCTGAGCAGAGTCTTGGAACCACCTCCAGCAGAGAATATGCACGCGTCGTCCTGAGGAGGGCAGCTTCTGTGATTCTCCTCTACCTCATCTGCAGTACACTGTAGAAGTGAGCCCATTGAGTGCACTGTAGGAGGGCGGTGTTGTCTGCAAGAGATACTTACGTGGCTCGCCCTTGCATACCTCATTGCCAATCTCCATGCAGCGAACCTGTCGTCCTCCTCGTCGCGGTCTGTTCATGATCGAGGAACAACTCAGCTCGACTCATCAGGGCCCAACCAACCTTCTTCTTCTCATCACGTTGGAACCTGAGCTTGTTGAGTGTACCGCACAGGAACGCCATGTTGTTTGCGAGGGAGACTCTTATCTCTACTCTAATAAACATTGCGTTAACCTGTCTTGATCATAATCATTAAGTCTGAGGCGGCGTTGGTCGAAGCCTCGACCGCTTCCCGTCACTGTCAAGAGACGTGGGAAGCGCTCGGCAGGCCACACAATCGGTCATCGTGTGATTTGGGCCTAAGCAAACGAAGCAGACATGCGTTTCCCACCTCTCCAAGGAGTCTTAGCACTTCACGCACACACATTTGTCCACTTCAAAATTCATTCGCCATCATTACATTCCACTGTCAGGAGCTTTCTGCTGAGTTGTAAAGGAGGAAGTGCAGCAGGTATTTTCAACCTTTATAGGAAGTGGACTGCACCCAGATGGGTGGTGAGTTCATTAAGCTTTCTCAGAGCCGAGGCAGGGCCTCGAGTATAAACCAATAGCGAAGTTGTTAGAGGGCGGAGCAGAAAATGACGTAGAACCAACTTCAATCCTCCATGACTAATTACAGAAAATTGTATGGGAGTAATTTAAAAAATCCCAAAATGTGATCATCTGGGATGGGTTGTTAGTTTTGATGCAGTCTATTGCACAGATGTTTTGCAAGAGCAACTTGAATGGCATTTTGACAACCTACTACTGGATAGTGACTGTAAAAGCAACTATGAAGGACTGCACCATGACAATCCTTGATTGGTGCTTAAGTCACATAATGAAGAATGCAAAGACACTTTGCCGGAAACAGTGAGTTATCTTCTACTATTAAAATAGAAGACAATATATCATATAGATATATGTAATAGTGTCTCATTACTTTCCATTTTCTATAGCATTCACAAACACTACCAGTTTGTTATGCATGTTTTTGGACTGATTACCACTGCAAACAATCTCTGAACTGGATGACATGACAAGTGCAACAGTTGTTATCTCCAGCCCATGTGTAGGGAAAAATGTTGAAAATCATTTTTTAAATCTACAGGCAATGAATCTACTTTTCAATGCCTAATCCTGCAATTACTTTTTTTTTATTATAGAAAGCCACTAACACAGAACATGCAGAGAAAAACAAAACTGCCCTGGCACCTGATATCAAAGAGGTAATACTACATATATATTGTATATTATATATTGTCTATATATTTTATCTGTGGAATATGGCATCCTCCCACAGTCCAAAAACATGAAGTCCCTTTAAAAATTGACTCTTAAAAAGTTTTGGATGACTGAGATGAGATCCTGCAATGGACTAGCAACCTGTCTAGGTGTTAAATGTCTTTCATAAAATGTCCACCTGGGTTAGACTTTTTAAAACTATGTCTGATAAAGTGGTTATAATTTATGGTAACTGTATTTTACTTTTTTAATGTTAATTGTTTTTTTTACATTATTCATTCATATCCTTTCAATGCATGAATGACTAAGTACAGAAGTTTTGTATTCATTCAGGTTGTTCACATAAAAAAAAGGACTGAGCAAAACATCAGACCTCCTAAAAGGTAAAAGAAACGAGAGACAGCAAATAGGTTGAGCACTGCTCAAAGGATCCCTGACATTACTATGGTTTTAAACCAGAATTTCTGGTTGACCAGTGATGAGATCGATTTTGCCTCTTATCAACTGTCACTGAAATACCCAGACATTGATGGATTTCAGTCCTACTTTTTCAAACGGTTGAAAAGGAAGGAATTGAAACTCCAAGGGAGAACATTTGTTCAGGTACTTGACATTGATGGAAACCATTGGGTGACCATGAACAATGAATTCTCTGGAACAAATGAGGTTGCTATTTATGACAGCCAGACCGGACCTGACTACTCTGCGACCGCGAAAAAAAAGATATTGTGGTAGTTGAGGCCATCCTCGGTCTGTCCAGAGGCAAAGGTCTGGGAGCACCTGTGGCCTGTTTGCTCTGGTCTTTGCAGAAGTTATCTGGATTAACCCATAGGACTGTAGGTTCCTTTAAAAGGGAATGAGAGCCACTTTGTTCTCTTCCTTTAAAATCTTAATACAAACTCTGTAAAAAGGACAGAGAAAGCCACTGTACAGTAGAAGTGTACTGTGTGTGCAGAACAGCAAACAGTGGTACAGTGCAATAATTGCAAGGAGTGATACCATCCTTATTCTATGGCTAACCTGAAAAAGCCATCACTTAAGATAAGAGTGGTTCTGTCTGAAGTGCATGGCTATTTAATGTTATCTGGAAGAAAATCTACTTAACATAAATATATTGTTAATGTAAATATAGTGTGTGTGTGTGGGGGTCTGTGTGTGTGTGCGTATTTGTGTCTTTGTAAATACATTTATAGATACCTAGTTATTTGCATTTTTAGTGGCAGTATTAGTGTTTATATATATATATATATATATATATATATATATATATATATAAAAACACTAATATATATATATATATATATATATAATATATTAATATATTAATATGTTAATATATTAACACTATGTATATTCTATGTATATGTGTGTGTGCAAGACCTTGTTCATTAAACAATTTGTAGTGTGCCTGTGATGGGTACATTTGGGCATAGAGTCAGCAACACTATGCCCTCCAAAAAAGGACGGTTTTACCCCTTATATAACTAATAAATGTGAAAAGCTAATGTCCCAATCAACAGTGAAACAACCACATCAACTAAAGTAAGCTACACAACTTACAGGTAAGTACAATTGACACTCACAAGAGGTTAAATCCAAATAAATACAATAAAATGTTTCTAAATTCATTCATATGATAGTTAAAACCTTCATCTTTAATAATACATAGTTATTTTTACAGAGGTTTGGGGATCTGTATTTTATTGCAGATTTGTATTGTATTTAGCCTCACTGCACTGGCTTCCATTGTGTTTTAGAATTCATTTTAAAATTGTAAAGACTACTTTTAAAGCAGCACCCAGGGGGACAGCATCACTTGCATGGGCGGTACATGGTCTCTACGGTAACATGGGTCCGCCCAATGCCTCCGCCGTCCCCCCAACGTGGCCCCGCCCAGTGTGGCCCCCCCCCACCCGGGAAGCCCCCGAAAGACCGACCAACCCGGCCACGAACCCCCAGGACCAAGGGCGACAAACTCCCCGGCACAGCACATGCCACACAGGGCGGGTAGAGGACCACAGCCACCGCTGCAGCAGACACCCACCCCAAGACAGGCCCCCCACCACAGACCAGGCGAAGCCATCGGGGCCGGAAGGCCATCCAGAACACCCGGCCAGCCCCAGCCCCACCCCTAACGGTTCACCCGCCAACCCCGTCAGCGGGACCAGCAACCCCCCAGCCCCAGCACCGCCCCCAGCGCAATGGATTGGATTAAATCTTTAATGTATGTTGGTGCTAGACCATGTAAGGCTTTATAGGTTAGGAGAAGGATTTTAAATTGTATTCTAAATTCTACAGGAAGCCAATGTAGGGAAGACAGTACAGGGGAGCTGCAGAGTTCTGAATGAGCTGAAGAGTTCTGAGAGACTTTTTAGAACAGCCTGACAGAAGAGAGTTACAATAGTCCAGCCTGGAGGTTACAAAAGCATGGATGAGCTTCTCAGCAGCATCTAAAGGAAGGAAGTGCCTAATTTTTTAAATGTTACGAAGGTGGAAGTAAGCAGTCCGTGAGATTTGTTTTATGTGTGAGTTAAATGATAAGTACTCGTCAAAGCATACACCCAGATTCTTTACAGTGGTGCTAGTAGCAGGAGCAAGTCCATTTTGTAAAGCTAGATCATTAGTTAATGATTGTCTGAGATGTTGCGGACCAACTAGTAAAACCTCAGTCTTTTCCGAGTTCAGTAGGAGGAAGTTTTTGGTCATCCATGACTTGATATCTGTGATACAGGACTGTAATTGTGTTAACTGATTTCTTTCATCTGGCTTCATGGACAAGTAAAGTTGGGTGTCATCAGCACAGTGAAAGTTTATAGAGTGTCTTCTAATCAAGTCCCCTAGTGGGAGCATATAGATTGTGAATAGTATTGGACCAAGAACAGAACCTTGTGGGACACCATAGCTGACCTTAGTGTGTGTCGATGAGAGGTGGTTGACATGTACATAGTGCGTTCTATCCGACAGGTAAGATTTAAACCAGTTAAGAGCAGTTCCACGAATGCCTAAATGGTTTTCTAGCCTCTGTAGAAGGATTTGGTGGTCGACAGTGTCAAATGCAGCACTGAGATCTAGAAGAACAAGAACTGAAACATGGCCCTGATCAGAGGCCATCAGTAGGTCGTTACTTACTTTTACCAGGGCGGTCTCTGTGCTGTGGTGTTCCCTAAAACCAGACTGAAACACCTCAAATTGATCATTGTCCTGGAGATAATCACAGAGCTGACTCGTTACCACTTTCTCCAGAAGTTTTGAAATGAATACTAGATTAGAGATAGGCCTATAGTTAGTGAGGACCTCTGGATCGAGAGTGGGTTTTTTAAGCAGAGGTTTGATTACTGCAACTTTAAAAATGTGAGGCACATAGCCGGATGTTATTGACAAGTTAATAATGTCAAGTATGAAAGTGCTAAGTAAGGGGAACAGTTCTTTAAGTAGCCATGTGGGAATAGGATCGAGAAGACATGTTGTGGACTTTGAGGAGGAAACAACCTAGGACAGCTGTCGAGGACTCACTGGTAGAAAGGAGTCAAAGTATGTATCAGTCATAGTGTCTGTGACCGGTGAGGCTGCACTGGTTGTATTAGAAGAATCTAGGAGGTCTTGAATCTTTCCTCTAATAGTTACAATTTTTTCATTAAAAAAGTTCATAAAGTCATTGCTACTAAGATGAGAAGGGATGGACTGCTCAATGGACTGATGGCTCCGTGTCAGCCTGGCTACAGTACTGAATAAGAACTTCGGGTTATTCTTATTTGCTTCTATAAGTGATGAGTAGTAGCTGGCTCTGGCTTTCCAAAGAGATGCCTTGTATATTTTTAACTTATCCTGCCAGTCCTGGTAGAATTCATTATGTTTTGATGAACGCCATTTCTTCTCTAGTCGTCTAGAAACCTGTTTTAATTTACGTGTTTCCTGAGTATACCAGGGAGCAAGACTACTTCTGTTAACAGTCTTTTTAGTTAGTGGTGCGATTAAGTCAAGCGTATTGTGCAACGAGTCTGTAAAACTGCCCACAAAGTTATCAATGTCTGGGTGACTATGGGTAGAGTTTCTTGACACACTGAGGCTAGGCGTTTTACTGAGCACAGAGGGAATTATTTCCATAAACTTGGTAACGACACTTTCAGACAGACATCTTTTGAGAGTGCTCCTGCTCTGTAGACTTGGCTCATTTAAAATGAAGTCAAAGGTTATTAATTGATGGTCGGAAAGAACTGAATTCTGAGGAGAGACAATAACATTTTTAATTTCAAGTCCGTATGCTAGGACAAGGTCTAATGTGTGCTTAAAGCAGTGAGTCGGTTCATGTACATACTGAGAGAAACCAAATGACTCCAGGATAGAGTTAAACCTGTTAGCTAAGCTATCATGGACCATATCAACATGGATGTTAAAGTCATCAACAATAATCACTTTATCTGATTTAAGCACCAGGCTGGTCAAGAACTCAGGGAACTCAGACAAGAATTCAGAATAAGGTCCAGGGGGTCGATAGACTCCAACAAAGAGAAGTGACTGACCTGATCTCAAGGTTGTATTAGATACTCTAGGTATAATACTTTCAAAAGAGTTGAAATCACATTGTGGTCTAGTAAAGGTTGACAGACATGAGTTGATGATGGCTGCGACTCCACCTCCTCGACCAGAGCGTCGAGGGGCGTTAAAGTTAGTGTGGCTGGGTGGTGTTGATTAATTTAAAGATACGTAATCATCTATAGACAGCCAAGTTTCGGTTAAGAATAATAAGTCAACGGTTTTATCTGATATAAGTTCATTAATTAGTGCAGCTTTTGAGGACAGGGATCGGATATTCAACAATCCACACTTAATTCTCCTGTCCTCTACATTGGTAGTATTTATTTGATTTAGATTTATTTGAATTAGATTTTCTTTAATAGCTCTTCTACTGACATTTTTACTTGGTTTTATTAAGCGGGTCAGATTGACCCTCTCTATGTGGTTAGAGGTGGGTGGCTGTTGTGGGAGAAAGGCAGAAGAGTGTGGAAGACTGCAGTTCTGCCTTCTGATTGAATAAAAATGTAATTTAGAATCATTTCACTATATTCTAAATTTCGTGAGAATTGATGTAACACGAGAAAAGGTTTTAGTTTTTAATTTGCATTCAAACTAAATAAAGGATTACTTATTAATATATATTATTTGCTTGAGTTGTGATCTCTCGGACGTTTCTGCCAAGCTGATTTAGTGCTGCCGTAATGTTCTGCCATTACAAGCACTCTAAATTTAGCGTCGGATGACTTGACTGTGATCGTGGAAGCGTCTTATAGCTTTACTGCAGTGAATAACGTGTTGTTTGTCCGGAAGGCGGTCAGAGCTGGAGTTGTGAGTCTGTGGCTGTCGACCTTGACAGAACGCTCAAATTGATCCTGAAAGAAACTGGCAGCCAGTGCAGAGTTTTAAGTATCGGGGAAATGTGAGTTCTCTGACTAGAGCAGGTAAGAACTCTCGCTACAGAGTTTTGTATTAACTGCAGGCAAGACAGCTCCTTGTTGTTATAACACGAAAATAAGCTGTTACAGTAGTCCAAACAAGAAGACAAAAACGCATGTATTATAAGCTCCAGATCATGTTGTGACACCATTTCCTAAGTTAAAGGTTTTTCTCAGTTGAAGGACGATCAAGAAGAGGGTTTCATCTTTCTCAACAGTGCCGATATATCAGCCAGAGTTACAGTGTCAAAGGAGGACCACAGGCTCAGTGACAGCAGGGGTTCCACAAAAAAGGGGAGGGATTATAAATAAAGAAGTTTGAGATGGCATTTGAACTCACAACCAACATGTATCTTATCCCCTTCAGTTGTTATTAGAGAGAGTACTAGATGGGTCAAAGGGGATGTAGCTCAGTGTTGGAGCGCTTGCTTAGCATGTATGAGATCCTGGGTTTAATCCCAAGCATCTTAATCTTATTTTGTTTAGATGAACCACAGTACTACACAAGGTTCCCAAAACCTTTATATTTGAATAAATAATGTCTTTACTTTACTTATTTTTAAAAGAATGTAATCTTATAATAATTCTTTCAAGGATAGAAAAGGTGGACTAAAATAATTTACATTTAATTTAACTATGATGTCCGGTTAAAGCTGAGTTATATTGAATCTTCAATCTTTAAAATGGTCCCAACCACAGATGGAGCTCCTCTTGTGAAGTTAGAACATATGCAAGGGGGTGTAGCTCAGTGGTACAGCACATGCTTAGACTGTATGAGGTCCTGCTTTCAATTCATAACATTGTAATCTTATGTTGTTAAGTTGCAACAATTATCACACGTTTCATTCAACACGTTTGACTGATGACTCCTGGGTTTTAACTCTAGACATCACTTGACTTTCATTCTCCATATACATTTAATGAAATACTCTTTACTGTGATTACTGACAAAACATGTAATCGGTAGCTGCAGATCATGCAAGCACATTTTCTACCACTTCCTCTGGTTTCCTTATTCTGAGTTGTGTTATATTTGTCGAACCTGCTTACAAAAATATTCATATATAGTTACTTTATTGTTGGTGTGTGTGTAGATGCATGAATATACAGTATATGATCCACTCAGGAGAAACTTGTATTTACATTTCATCACTAATATCATCAATAAATTATTCTCAACAACAAAAATAAGATTTAATATTTTTTTATTTATCAAAATATCAGCATCATCGATCAATACTTAAGCTGTGCTCTGGATGCCATTTAAATATGCACATAAATATACATGTGACTACAAGAAAAGTAGATATTAAATACTAGACTTTTAATTAAGCTATATAAGCTGCAACATGAGTTCTGATGGAGAGAAGGGGTTTGGTGTCCGGCCGGAGGACACGCCGTCGGTCATACAAGAAACCTTCCAAGGATGGCATCTGAAATGTCCAATTTGAGTTCCTGCACAAATGTCTTGTCTCTGACTGAGGATCAATGAACCTTCCACAGAGGGCTGTGGTACACATAGCCTTCCCCCTGCATAAGAACACAGACACACACAGGTTAGTTCTTACCAATAAAATACATTTTAATGTTCTCTTGGAGATCACCCTCTGGTTGAGGAAACTTGAGACCTTTCTGTGTGTAGTTTGTATGTTCTCCCTGTGTTGCGTGGTTCTGCTTCTTCACTATTGTTTTATCCTTCTCTCCGTCTCTGAGAAAGCTCAATGAAATCTCCACCCAGCTGGTTGCAGCCTACTTCCTATAAGAGGTAGGGAATGCCAACCGCACTTCCTTCCTTTCACCTCAGCAGAAAGCTCCTTACGGCGTGTGAAAAGATAAGTGATCGACAACGACTCATAAAAGCAGAGTTCACAGCTGTTCACAGACGCATCCCTGGCAGGTTGGGCAGGCACTTTGGGTCAGATCTACACTGGCTAGAGTAAGAAGTAATTCACAATGTCCTGCTTCACCTGTCTCCCCAGCTGTCACAGTCCTTTCAGACAGCTCCATCACCATAGCATATGCATGTGTGTCGCCAGGGCGGAATCAGATCCCCAGCCCTTCTGAGTATGGCAAAGAAGATCGTTTTGTGGGCTGTCACCTTCTTTCTTTCAGAGCTCAGCATGTGCCGGGCGCACTGAATATATATTAAAAGAAAGACTGCAGAGGGGGGCTGTCCAGGACGAATGGGGTCTGTCTTAGTCAGTTCGGGAAGACCTCTTCGCCAGCAAGGAGAACGGGTCGGGAATGTCTTCACCTGTCACTTGCTTCGGGTAGCTGTTTTCAGGCGCTCCGATGCCTTATTCATCTGTCACGGTAGATGTGACAGAAGCAGTTAGGTGAGGCAGTCTCCCCTCAGAGGTACTCTCATTAGGTGAGATCGGCCAATATCCGGGCCTATCAGGTAGCGGCTGGATCTGCTCCTAGCAGCCTCAGGGCACATTCCACCCACGCTGTGACAGCCTCAGTGGCTCTTTTGCGGGGTGTCGCAGCAGAATACATCTGCTAGACCGCTTCTTGGGCGTCCACATGAACCTTTGCCAGAGCTTATCTCCTCGATGTGGTGACAGGCTCAGTAGCTCACACTGTTTTGAGCACTGCTGTGCCCCCCTCAAGGCCCGCGGCTCCAGTGGATCCTGGGCCGGCCGGGCCTTTGTGATGCTGCTGTCAGGAGTGGCGTACATTGATTCCATCGGGCTTCGCCTTGGATTAAACCAATAGCTGGATATGCTTTTACATTGGTTTAGACCAATAGCAAAGCGGTTAGAGGGCGAGCACCAAGAAGTAGAACCCCTGAGTTATTGGCCTAAGGTTCTACGAATGGTGCAAAGCACTCTAACCATGTCTCCCAGCTGACCGCCCTTTCTCAGTTGAGAATTAGAAGGAGGAAGTACGGTGGGCATTCCCCACCTCTTATAGGAAGTGGGCTGCACCCAGCTGGGAGGCGAGTTCATCGCTTTCTCAAAAGGAGGCAGGACCTCGGGGATAAACCAATAGTGAAGCGGTTGGAGGACTTTGCACCAGTCGTAGAACCTGAAGATTTGAAGCCACAGTCCAAAGGTTAAATGTGGTTGAATGGGAACTTGGGGAAATTGTCCGTTGGTATGAGTGTGTGTGTCAATGGTTAAATGTTTTTGTGTACCCTGCGACCTGTATGGGGTGTAACCCGCCTCTCGGCCGAAAGCTGGAATGTTTTCTGTGTATCAATATATAGTATAATAATCTTTACCTCTTTTTTAAAATATTTTGGCTTCCAGTCGGTTTTGTTTGCTGTTCTCATCTTGAGCTCGTTGCGTTGTCGCTCTTCAAGCTGGCGCTTGTGTTCAGTGGCAGCATCCATGTTTCCTGCCTTTAGGGATGATGTTACATGTTGCCAAATACGCCTGGTTGAAAAAATATAAAAGTTAAAATCATAAGAGGTTTCCAATCTATTTTTATTTTATTATTTTGTTGTAGAAGACTTTCTTGGATGGAAACTCAAATGCGTGAGCTTCTTCTCCTTATAGCAAGTCAAACTTGGACCAAATTATAAATTAATATTGCACAAGAGAAATTGGAACTATGAAAGAAGACACAGCGAGAACATTTGACACATTTAACAGCACATTACATATCTGAGTCAGTTGTAAGCTGAAATAAGAGTTACAAAACAAATGGAAGAGTTTCAGATGCATATATGCAATACGGATTTAAACATTTCAGACCAGAACCACAACTCTCTACATATATGGTTTAAACACAGTGTGTGTCTGTGTGTGGTATATTTAAAATGTTATACTATTCATTTGGGTGCAGAAATTAATTTCCTACCTGTAGATTGTAGAAATGTGCAGGAACTAAGCAAATTTGTCCCTTTATGGAAGTAAAACCCAGGTCAATTTGTGATCATCTCACCTGGACTCGTTTTCATTTTGCTTCTGCAGTGGGCGGATCTTTTTCTTGAAGACAGTCAGTTTAGATGTGTCGATGACTCTGCTTTCCCCGCTGCTGTAGGTGAACTCCAGGGTTTTGTTCCATTCTCCCTGAGCTTTGCATACAATGTTCCCTGTGGCGTTGTTCTTTACCTCAGCCGTGACTCTGCAGAGAACATCATGCATTAAAACCAGTACATAGAACTTATAGTAGACGTATAGAAAGTTTTTCTTTTAAAAAATGCGATTTGGTGTAACAAAAAATAAAATAAAATTACAAAAAAAGGTTCAGATCTGGCTAGTTTATTCAATATACCATTTCCGTCCACGTCAGGTGTTCAGAACAGTCAAGATTCCCCAAAGATGGGATTTCAGGGTCTTTGACAAATTCCAGATCTTGAGGAGTATCCTTTCAAAGAGCCGTACAAAGGACTGACATGTTTCTATGGATTATTTGCAGCTCATTAACAGTAAAGTATTGAAAACATGTCAAAATTATCTGGGACTTGATTGAACAAAAATTTCTTTACAGTGTGTAACAAGTTGAAAATGTTATTCACACATGTTATTCACATGACTTTATTCTTACTATAAGAAACTGTAACTAGGGATTGACATCAGTCTGTTGTATTGTTTTCGTTTCCTCATCTACCATGTTTATGCCATGAGGTCATTCTTTTAATATTAAGGAACGTGCGGAGGCATGTGAGGCAGAGCCTCTCAATGCGCAATCCAACACAAATTGGGTTGATACATGCAACGGATAATAATGCTCACAGATCATGCATCATGTGTGCCTTGATTTTCCACATTCTGGCTAATGTCTTTAACCATAAAAGTTTAATGTTTTTAAGAGCTTAATTTAGTTTTGCTGATCGGAAATACAACCGCAGTGAAAAGGCAAAATTTGAGGCACAAACTACTGTGCCGCATCAAACTGCTTCACATCTCCACTGAGGCAGAGAGACTCCTAAGACTAAAGGAAATAAGGTTGAGTTTTGTGAGGCAAAAGACAGGCGTATGGACCTTATCTAAAATAAAGGTTAGACCAGAAACTGTTTTGATTTCAATCTTATAAAAAAAAAAAATAAGACTAAGAAAAATACAGTAGAGTATTTAAAAACTACATTTTGGCCTCAAATAAAGTGCCATTGTTTTTCTCATGCTTATATTGACCAATTTAATACTAAATATTTATCTTTTCACGATAATAAACTATGGTACTTTTTAAATAAATGTAGCCAATCACAGAAGGCACCACACAATATTAGCCAATCAGAAGAAACAAAAGGTGGGTCTATCTTTCATTACAGCATCACTAGTCTAACACAGAAGTCATCTTACCTTGACAACATTTAATACAATTATATCGCTGACAGCATTCTCCTGACAAGCTAACCGTTGCTCGGGATTTTTCACTCTTGAGCCAAATTTAAATCCGGAGAGTCCTCACTAAACTTCAAAGTAAATTCCCCAAACGCTATCCAGTAGGACGATATAAACGTTCGGCTATCAAATTAAGATAATTGAATCAGTTGCGTCTTTCTTGTTATCCTTTATTATCACGGTCATACTTTATACTGTTTAAAATCCACGTTTGCTTATACTTTTTAAATTATTTATTAGTTCATTCCAACTTTTTTCTAATCTATTGATTGTTTTAAACAAATTTAGATTTTCAGCCAATTTAAAAGGTTAAAGATTTTTAATATATCATTTAAAATAAATTGATAATTAAAACATAATATTTCAACTATTAATCTTTGTCAAAGATGACAGGTTTATGAAACTATATATCAATATTTATCCATGATCGATGACTGCTGTCAATATAGACCTTTTGAGAAATTATTTATTAAATCATTCATTTTTAAGCCATATTCATATGACAATTGTAGATGTACCTTACTGTCCTTTGTTTGTTTTTTCACATTAACATTTTCATAATATGGTTATGTTATCTAATACTGACAATGAACCCTGGAAGCTGCCATAATGGTGATTGACTTTTTAAGCAATGAGAAAACAAATACCACTACAAGCTGAAGTTATATTGTGTTTGTAATCCTCTTTTCTTGACTTTGATGAATTGCTTTTTTTTGTATCCATAATTTAAAAATCCATGGAGGATCTAAAAGATAAACGATCCACAAATAATTTTGTTGCATTCACGTGTTTTCACGGCCTACAATCACCACTGAGCACAAGTATTACCACATGAAGGTATTAAAAGACAATCAGTGGGCCTTTCATTCCAGTCTGACATGTGATCCAGACTCAACAAGACTTTACCACTGGCAACCTGCTTGTCAATTAAGTTTGAAACCTCCTATTAAGACCCTTTTTCTAGGAGAAGACTTTAGGGACAATAAAGGTTTTTAAGATGTTAGCTTGAAATAAATTAAGGGAGAACCATTAATGACAGCATGCATGTCCTTTCAGAGAACAGAGAACTCCTCTACATACCTGTGTACCTTCCCACCACAGAAAGGCTTTGTGTGGAAGGTAACAGCAGCAGAGTACCCAGTCTGCGCACAACTAATTGTAACTTTCCCTCCCAACTCCACCCAGGGCACTGCCAGGATGGAACGGGCGTAGGCACATGGTAGTGTGAAAACGTACTTCTCATTGTGCTCAGACAGATAAAGCACACCTGCAAGGTAGACCACATCAAAATTAAAATCAAACAAGTAAATAAAAACATAACATTTTGATGTTTGACCTAGAATGATGAGAGAGGTAAGGGTAAAGTCTTTAGACTCAGCGTTAACCAGTTACCCAAAGAAATGTAGACCTTTCGTCAATTTTATGTAGTAGTTTTTCACACTTGTTTTGGGAGACTGAGTTTTCCTAAACCCTGCTGTCCTAGGTCTGACCTGAGGTTTCTTCCTAACCTGCCAGGGGTGCATCTGTAAACACCTGGGTGAAGTGCAAAAACCATGGTTGAGGAACCATCCACCAGATGGGGGCCTGAAACAGCAGTATTGCAAAGCGGAATCCTGCTGACCAAAATCCCTAAAGGGAGATAAAACCTGCTGGAAAAAACCCTCATCCCCGGTGTTTTCTTTTCTGCTCATCCTATAACTGCCTCCTAACACCATCTAGACACTGATTAAGAGAGATTTAATTTCTACAAACAACACACCTACCAATCTCAATTTATATTTTCTTGCGACATTACTTATAAAATCAGCCTGTTCTGTCGCTGATGTAATTTCCACAACTTTCCTCAATCAATGACAGGTGCCAAAATGTTGGTTGTAAATTAGTTTTCTTTTTTCTAATTAGAACATTTTAATATATTTCTGTGGATTAATTTATGGTTGAACAAGTAAAAGACTGTTCTCAGAGATTATAGATGAAAATCTGGATATTTATGCAAATTATATATATATTATAATATATGCACATTTGATAACATTTGAAGTCAAGTTTTGCTTTAGTGTTTAGTTTGTTATGAAGAAGTCTGAAGGAGGTCAGTGTATCAATATGTCATCATTATATTTGGAATATATATATATTCAAAATAGAGACACCTGAACTGAGCCTCAAAAAATGAAAAGGGAGAGTGATACATTTAGCTATATAGCACTTAAGTTGGGACTCAGACTGGCTCCTTGTGTGACCCTTTGGTTATTCATTTGATTTAATATTTAATTTCTAATCTTACCTTCACCAACCATGGAGACTCCAACTGACATGCCCATGAACTTGCTTTTGGTCCATATATGGGCATTGAGACACATCTTTTTCTCCTTACACTCGCAGTAGAAGCCTGACACAGGTGGGTGATGTGACACCTGTTCTGCCACGAACCAAACGTTATAGCAGTCCGAGCTTCCTCCAGCTTCTGCTGTCCTCTGTGTGGATTCCAGCTTCGGAAAAGTGAAGGATGGTCCTGAGTTTGCAACAGTGGATGAGCTGGTCCAAGGAGATTGCGCCTGCTTTGCAGGTACATGCCAGGAACAACGGAATATCTCGCCCAGGATGGGGTTGTATGGTTTTTTGGCAACAGCGCCCTTTCTGCCCTCATGAAAGGCCGTCAGGTAATATTCCACAAAGCGGATTATGCGCTCCTCTGGGGAGTGACAGCATGAGATGGACAGGAAAATGTCAGGGTGGGCCATGAAATTGGCAAACATCTCTAGTAGGGAGCGTTTCTCCAAGATGAAGGTTGGGAGGGTCACCTGAAAAAAGAAACCAAAATGTAAAAAAAGACCAATCACAATCAACATGAATGACCTGGTCTAATAGGTGCTCACAAAGTGCACAGAGAGAAAATACCCACCCTTGTGAGATCCATTCCAAGTTTAAGCTGGGAAAGCAGATGCTGAATGAGACTTTGCTGATCATCTAATCCTGCCAAGTCTTCCTCTTCATTGTCCTCCATGTCAGTGCACTCATCAGAAGGATTTAAGGTGTCTGGAACAGTGGTCAGCTGCTGCTGGGCATGTTGGTGAGAACAGCACAAGTGTTTAATCACTCCCCAGTGTCTCCGTTTCCTTTGAAACAACAAATTCTATCAGTGTTTCATATCACCTTTTTTTGGTACTGCGGGGACTTTAAGGGGAGAGGTGATGATCCAGGTTGAACATCTGCAAGGCATTTCGATAGTATTAAGAAGAATTTTTTTCCTTTTCATAGTGCATCACATGTTTTTACCAAGTTTATACCAGATGTGTTTAGACCTGCATGTCCTCAGCTGGAGACATGTGAGTCTTGGAGAGAAGAGATCCTAGAGCCAATTACTTTCTCAGCAGCTTTCACAATTCACTGCAATCTTTTCTAGTCCCTTGTATTAGCACCAATGTAGCACCATGCTAATGTTACCTTAATAGAAAATCATCATCTGACTTCAGTGTATGTATAGCCTACACTGGGAAGTCCAGTATATTATAGGTAGAAAATTAAAAAATCAGTGTCCTTGCTGACTTCACTGGGATTTACTGAAACCACAAGCAACAGCTTCTTTTGTTAATGTTTTTTTACTATCAAACTATTTAGGTGGTTTAGGGAATCAACAATACATACCATGTGTATCTTTTTTTTATATAAAGAAATGTTGAGATAGCTTATTCTGTCATTTCAATTGTGCATAAAATCATGTTAGGATAATTATTACTTACTGACTATTTTAATTTGAAAGTTCATTTTCCAGTTTCTTTTTAACCTCTTGAGGAGATATATGATGAAGCAGAGAGAGTCTAGTCAATGATCTGTTCATGTTCCTATGTTTTGATAGTGAAAAACTTTTATTAATTTACAACAAAGTTCACATAATCATTTTCCACCAGAAAAACAACTCCAGGTCATCACTTATAAAGTGCTACGTCTGCTTTTACCTTTTAAGAAGCATATTTTTTAGTTGTTTTCAAACAATTTCTGAAAAAAATAGTAAGTAAAAAAAACAATTTCCAAACTCACCATGAATTACACAGGAAAGAGTATTTTGTTGAGAAGTCACTTGATCTCTGTCTGTTCTCCCATTCAAACTGCTGTGTTTGGTGCTGCTACCAGGACTATCAGGGTCTATTTGGTTTGTGTTGGATTTGAGCTGCAGATTCTCTGATTTGGGCTGAGGACTTGCAGAATTCAGGATAATAGTCGGCTGAGGACTGTCGTTTTGGTTGTGCTGGCGCGAACTGAGACAATCGCTCAGGCAACTCAACATGACAGAGGCAGCCTTAAAAAGAAATGGCATAGTTAATTATATATGAAAAAATCAAATAATATATAGATATAAGTTAAGTTTGATGAAATTTCATCTTAACCTAGATAATAATGTGTAAGGACAATGTCTGTGAATAGAAGTAATTTACTACTAAAACTACACAAAATGCTTCTTCAGAGATTTGCTCAGAAAACAGTGTTAAAAAGTCATTCAAGGGGCTAATATGAAAATACTTTTCTACTGCACCTGAGTCTCTTCTCAAGACCAGAAGGCTCACAGTTTTTCTTTTCACTGCTTGAAGCCAAACTCTACCAAACTTTTCCACTGCTAAGCATTATGTGTTTGGATGGTACGCCAGTCAGACTCTGTTTGTCTAAGACTGCTTCTAAAAATGATCATGGTTGTTCATTTACTGTCTCATGCCTTGGTAGCTGCTGGCCAATGAAAGTTACGAGTTCTAAAATACCATCTTCCTCCATCTTCACACAGCTTAGGTGAATAATCCAACCAGTGTTCAACCTGTTGTAATCCAATAGATCCTGTTGGTACTAAAGAAAAACAAATCCCTATAGCTAGCCTTGTCTGTTTTGAGACACTTCCTACCTCATCTGAAGGAGTGACCACTTCATTTTGGCAAGTCTGGTTGTTAGTAGAGTTCCCCAGGTTTCTCAGTTGCTCTGGACTCTCGCTCGTCACCTGTACAAAGGCATACAAATATTCACAGTCATTAACTAGTTTGTATATGGTTCCCCTGCACATATCATCAAGGATGTATGCTAGGATCCCATTGGGTTTTGGGTCTTTCAACCTTGCTTCCATCTTGTCCAGATTTCCTGCTGTCACATTCCCACCATCAGTCAAGTTTGTTTCTCATTAACTCCTTCCTCGACCACCTTGGCTGAGCCTTGCAATAGTGTGGTGCAAATATACAAATATTTTCTGACATAAATGTGATTTTTACCTTGACTCTTTTCTCAAAAGAACCCCTGGAACACACCTGTAGCTGGCTCATCCAAAGATGTTGCTCCTCTGGCCCAAGGGCTACAGATTTTGTTTCAGAAAGGAAATATTATTTATTATGTGTTTTCCTAAAACATCAGACAAATTACCATTTACACATGGGGAAACTTTCATCACAACTGGCAATAATATAACATTTAATTCTCCAGCTTGCAGCAGTGCATTGAGTGTGTTGATGTTATTAACCAATTTGGGGAATAACGGCTATGCTGCAGGGCTGCATTGGAACAGACCAATGGGGCTGTCTTACAGCAAATTACAGTTCAGGAACTCTGCAGCATGTGCTAATGTTGATGGTGGAGTATGAAATATGGTAGGTAATGTGAGCAGATTTCTTATGTTGTATCTGTCTCTTTTGTTGTCATGTTGCTGTATCAGCAGTTTTTGAATGGACTAACAATAGAAAATCTTGAATACTTTCCCCATTTCTTCTACTAATTTAAAAACACTCCCTACAACATTAAAAATGCTTCTTTAGGTGTTATAGGTTGGAAAGCCTGCAAAATATATGAGTAACAGCTGACTCTTACAGAAAATATCAGGAGGAATGGATGGTAATTATTCATATTGTTTCTCTGGTTTTGAGCTTTTGTATATACTGATGAACATACATTTGAACACATCGCTAATGATTTCACTCACTCTTACCTCTGAGCTTGTAGGAAGCACCAACAGTGGGATGAACTGTAAACGTCTGTGGATAACAACTAGTGACCACAGTGGCTCCTTGGAGAGAAAGAGATCCCCGTGGTGGTCTATCTAATCTGCTGGCTTCATTCAAATAATAGTGGAGTTGTCTCAGGTCCTTGTCAAGTACAAAGAATCTGCAGAGAAGCACAGAAACTGTTTTTGCTTTAGATCACAAAAACGTTCTATACTTCTTAGGGGTTGTTGGTTGATCTACAAAACCACTCCAAACCACACAACTTCAAATATACTAAAAGGGAAAAACCACAATGTGAAAAAAAGGTTACTCATCAAGCGAACAACATTACTTAAGCCAGATGTGGTCACTACGGCTGGCTGATTATCGCACTCATCCACACGTGCAGAAACAGAACCAGTCCCATGATTTCCAACCTGACCTAGTTTCTTAAATGTGGATGCATGTTAACACTGCTTGAAATCCTATCTAATATGTATGTAGAGAGAACAAAAACCTTCACTCGTGTATGGCTTTGTCAATACTTTGACAGATGGACAGTTTGACATTTCCAATCAAATTGCAACAACTGACCAAATTCCTTGGTAAAGACCAACCTTCATTAGTGAAAGACAAGGGGTAAGCAGACAATGTTAAAATGTAATGAGTAAAATACATGTGCGGGTCTTAATCATTAAAGGGGATATTCTTTTAATTTATTCATACAAATGTGTTATACGTGCTATGCTTATATAACTGCAATACTATGCAACATTATGTTTTCTGGAAAACTACTGAGGTGAACAAACACACGAACATTGCCACTCAGCCCCGACACTGCACCGAAGGATCCGAGGTCAGCGAGAGGAACCTCCCTGTTTCACAACCATCGGCATGTCAGTTGATAACGGTACCCTGGTAACCGTCAGAACAGGAACATAATAATTAGACTTGGGGCCTGCCACCGACAGACACCGATGGACCCACCCGTAAGGGGGAGCAACGGCGAAGGAAGGATCCAAGTGCTCCAACCAGGCCGCGTATCGCTAAACAACGCCCGCCTGCATCTTTGATTTTGACCAATGTTTGGTTTCAGCTCTCTCTGCACAGGTTTCCAGAGCCCTGGTGAAGGAACCAGCTGAACCAGAACATCGGGTCAAAATAGGTGACTGGGTCAGGGTCAAGGTCCACAAGAGAAAGTGTTCGGACCCCAGGTGGACTGGACCATTCGAAGTAAAAGAGGTGTTCCTCTCTCTTTGCGCTTGATGGAGTCTACTGACTCCTTTAAGAAACACCTTAAGACGTTTCTATTTGTGCAGGCTTTTCCTTGAATTTCTCGAACTCCTGTGTTGTTCTCGGTGTTGTCTTGATCTTTGAAGTATGTACTTATTGAGTATTGTTTTGATTGTTAAAGCGCTTTGTGACCCTGGTCTCGAAAAGCGCTATATAAATATATATTACTTACTTACTTACATCACACTCGGTCCAGGTCAGAGGTAAATCAGGCGCACCCTGGCACCACCTGACACATTGTGCCCCAGCACCTAACCCAACCAGAACACTTTCAGAAGTAAGAGCCGATTTGGCAAACTTAGAATCTCCAATTCGGAACAAAGATGAATGTGAACAGAGTCCTGCGGAGATTGATGGGGACTCCACCCCCAATAAATGAGGATGGGGGCCGCCGTCATTTCTCATGGAAAGATCACTTCCCTTGTGGAAAAATGTAATTATGTCTTTAGGAGTTTCTATCGCTGTCTTTCCTTGTTACATGTGGATGCTGTTGTATCCCGTGCATCCGGACGCTGTCCAGCCGCCTGATCGTCACTGCCGTGTCCAAGGAGAAGCCCACCGACCCACCTGGTGGCCTATTTCCTTTACTCCCTCAGAACTCTGATGGGGATGCTGACAACAGTGACGCTGAGAGCAGTGATGTGTCCACCATTGACAGGGCGTTCCTTACCATCGATGGAGTGGTTGTCTACCCACCCCCTGAACGCCTACCGTATGATGGATCAGACATAGAACCTGAACCCATGCATGACAGCACTTATGACAATGGATGGCATTAATTTCATATATTTTTTGACTCACATACTTAGCGCTGGTAGCGTTTATTCACAGATATGTATTTTTTGACTCACATACTTAGCGCTGGTAACGTTTATTCACAGATATGTATTTTTGACTCACATACTTAGCGCTGGTAACATTTATTCACAGATATGTATTTTGACTCACATACTTAAGCGCGGGTAGCATTTAGTCACACCAAGTAGGTGTGAAAAGGGGGATTTAATGAGTAAAATACATGTGCGGGTCTTAATCATTAAAGGGGATATTCTTTTAATTTATTCATACAAATGTGTTATACGTGCTATGCTTATATAACTGCAATACTATGCAACATTATGTTTTCTGGAAAACTACTGAGGTGAACAAACACACGAACATTGCCACTCAGCCCCGACACTGCACCGAAGGATCCGAGGTCAGCGAGAGGAACCTCCCTGTTTCACAACCATCGGCATGTCAGTTGATAACGGTACCCTGGTAACCGTCAGAACAGGAACATAATAATTAGACTTGGGGCCTGCCACCGACAGACACCAATGGACCCACCCGTAAGGGGGAGCAACGGCGAAGGAAGGATCCAAGTGCTCCAACCAGGCCGCGTATCGCTAAACAACGCCCGCCTGCATCTTTGATTTTGACCAATGTTAATCTCAAGATTCTCGTACAAAACGAGTCTGCGCACTCTGCTTAGGTATCCTTTTTGGAACATCAGCTCACCTGAGAGGTTGTTCCGCTTAGGTCCGTGCACGTTGGACTGCCGGCATATATCTGCTCTTAAGCTTGAAATAAAGCATTATGTTTTTAAACTTTTAAAATTCTCCGACTGCCTGATTTCCATATTCACAACAAATGCGTAATGTCTGACTCATCCATTACTTGGAATTTTATTTTTTTTACTATATTTTTGGTTTTCATTTAAATTAGAATACGTTTAATGTAAAGCATTACATTTCTGCCTGAATTATTTTCAGATAAGGTTCTAGAAAGGAAATTGCCACACTCCTACAAGGTGAAGGTATTTTTTTTTTGTAAATGTTGTATGTGAACAACATTCTGATGTTGGAAAAGAAATGACACCTTGTTTCAATAGTTTTCGTAGACTACAAGGGAAGCTTATCTCCAGGTATAAATGTCAGAAATGAAGTGGTCAAATGTGTATAACAAGCAAACACCTTCTTTGCTCTTGTGTGATATTTTACCTTAAATTCAAAATTCACTCATTTTCTACTAACCGAAGGGTTGGGATTATTTTTTGGGATTAGTAATGCTTTCCTTTTAAGAGTTAAAGGAAAAATGTACATCTATTTTAATGAAACAACTACAGCTCAGGTTTTTTGTCTTGATCTTTGTCCAAAATAAAGTACTAAAAACATCCAAATAACTGCATGGGCAAAAAGTACAAATGAGTGAAATTGGATTTTTGGATTAACTCTTTAATGCCTGAACCACTTTAATTTATTATATAAGTCATTTAATTTTTGGTAAAAAATAATATGTATTCTTCTTATTATTATTATTATTATTATACTATTAGTACTTTGAAAAAAATGGAGCTACATTTGAGCCATTTCTACTTTGTTACTCAACGATAAGTTACATAGTACTCACACTACACTTTTAATTTAAGAAACACATGACCCCCAAAAAAGATTCCCCACCTGGGGAATACATCTTCTATCATCCTTCTATTGTGACCCTGACTAATTTCAGACATAATACGTACAGTATATAGCTTAAGATTTAATTTTGTTTTATTTTTCTGAAAAATACATTAGTTGTTTGATTTGAGATTTTATTCATTTTAATGGTTCTCTTGTTGGTACATTTTACCTCAGAATGACTACGAGCTAGGTCAGCAATTATACTATTAAGCTTGAAAAATCCTGTCACTTAGTGATTAGCATTTTGGGTAAAAAATTATATTTGTCTAATACATGCTACCAGGCTATATACGCTTAACAGACCATAACTACCAAAGAAAGCAAATGTATCATATCAAAGTATGCAGGGCCTGCTTTAGATCTCAGGTTTGTCAGTCTTAATAGGCATTGCATTCATGTATCTATAAAATAAGACCTTAATTGAAATAAAAATGTCTTTAATAACAATTTCAAAAGTCTGTAAAATCTAAATACATTTAGATTGTAGGGCTTTTCCCTGATTTTCTGGGACTGTGTTTTTATTTATGTGTCTTGGCCTTTTAAAGTACATATTCTAACTGTGTATTGTTTTTGTTTGGTAAAGCGCTTTGTGACCCGTATTTAGAAAGGCGCTTTACAAATAAGTATTACGAACTTACTTACTTACTCACAATATGAAAACAAACAAAACTATTAAGCGGTTGCATAGCAGATGCACATCAGCTTATACTTTAACTCTGTGTATGTAGCAACTCCAGAAAGAGACGTTTGCCTTGTGGAGACATGGAAAAGTGTAAATTCAATGAGAATTAGCATTTTTCATCATGGCCAAAGTGGTATCACTACAGTGGGATTTAATGAACATTTTTCAGTGGACTAAAAACTTATGTTTATTTTTAAAAAAAATGTTTTAATTTAAATTAAACATTATGGGAAAATGGGTAAAATAAATCGCTAAACCTATGAAGTTCCCATTTTGTTTGATATTGATTTAGTCAATATTTAATTTTAAATTGTATTCAAATGTAAAATTCCTCCTTTCAGTCAAAATAGCATGTCGATGTATTTCAAAAATAAAAGAAAGGGCTGTACATAATAATTTAATAATAATAGATGGGGTAGAGTTTAAAATAACATATAAACATGTATTATGTAATTCACAACACGTTTTTTCTGTTAATAACGCCACACGTTTATATGGGCTTAACTTGCATTTCCCTTCCAAACATTTGCTCGAGAAAACGTTATTTGTCATCATGTTGTTCATCGTCGTGCAGAAAGTTTTAAACGACGATGCAAAATGGGCGGAGCCTCGAGGGGTGTGCAGGAAAGGAGGGCGGGAGGATGGCAGCAGGGATGTCCTGGATCTGGATGACTCATTCTATAGTTTCCGTAACACACACCCACGTACATCGCAATATAAGGATGAGTTAACAGTGATGCGGTGGAATAGTTGTTGGTGCATATTTTTAAGAAAAACACAGCAAAGGTTGACAAGACTATGATCCGCTGCTCTCACTCACCGGCTCTGCCATCCATGGAGCAGGTTTGTATATTTCTTCAGGACACCCTCCAGTTGCCTGTCATGGGCTTTGGGTTCGGACATAGCGTCTCTCATCCGAGTCTCATCCGCGCTCCTTCGCATCCGGTCCTCTCCGCCGCCGGGACACGGTGTCGGCGTGAACCGCTTCATGCTGCAGCTTCTGCGGCGCGAGTCTCGGTGATGCTGGACGAACTGTGGTCCAGACTCCGAGGATCAGCGACTCGAAGGCGGGAGGGATGTGCAAACTACTGTACAGTGCACCTTGTCATCTTTTGTCGATGACGTCACGGTGCGTGTGTGTTGTTTTTTTTTTTTTTTTTTTGGAAATCCCGGGTTGGTCACACACCCCCGCCTCCCTTGGATCCTCCTACGTCAGCTGCTTCACTCGATCTATAATGCAGTAGAAAAGAGAGAAGCCGATTCCTGAACGCCCATCGCACTGGATGGAGGGATGGATTGATGGATGGATGGATGGATGGATGGATGGATGGATGGATGGATGGATGGATGGATGGATGGATGGATGGATGGATGGATGGATGGATGGATGGATGGATGGATGGATGGATGGATGGATGGATGGATGGATGGATGGACAGATTATGGTGTGTTTTTTAAAGGTCACTGGATGCCACTCTCTGCTCAATAATCTTTTGTGCATCACTTGTTCTATTAAATCCCAAATCAATCACCAATTCCAAAATACATGTCATTAACAGATAGCGAACAATCCTTTAGAGATTAATTAATTATTATCTGTAATTAATTGATATAAGTAATCTTCTTTCTTTAATATCAACTAAAATTACACTGGCAACCCATCAGTTTGGTTAATTAATTATCCTCAGATGAGGTTACTTCATAAGGTCATTTATTGATGAATGTGTTGCTGGAAATCAACCATTGTTTTCAAACCAACAACTTAAGTACAAGTAGGGCACTCTCATTTCTAATCATAAAGAATAAAGTTAGTGATAAAAATGAAAACAAATAAATAGTAATGCGCTCTGTATATTATTTGGTTGGTAAAGTCCTTGCAGCCAAGCTAGATGTGCATACATCAAAATATCTTAGTTCAATATTTGGCTGCTGTTATGGCTGAAAGACGAGGAATTATCTTCCTGGTCCGAGAAGAACATACCTTAAAAAATCTATTGTGAAATTAGAAAAGTTACACATTGTGTGATAAGGTCAGCTGTTCACACCACTTTAGATTTGTCCTTCTTAATTGCCCCTGAGTGACTTTTAAGATTTTTATAAAAGGACACGCTATAAATGTAATTGTTTGTTCTGGAGGTTTGTTGGGAAAAACAATAGGTAATTTATTATAAAAAAAATATTCCAGGAACAATACTGAGCCTGGGATCTTGAAATACGGTTACTGTACTTTACAAAAAAAAACATACACTTTATCGAGACTCTATTTTTTTTTTTACGACAAACAAAAACATTGTCTGTGAGTTAAAGCTGACAGCATCATGCCCAAGAATGGAGTCACGCTTAAGAACAGATGGATGTGATATATGATAGGAAAATAGTTATCAGATCATTGATTTAGGCAGGAATTCAAGCTTGTTGATTTAACTTTGTTTTGCATGTGAATTATTGAGATCACTTCACTGGAGCACCCAAAGAAACGGGATCACATATGTCAGGCATCAATTTGGTTAACAGAAAATCAGGAGACTAAAAAAAACAGGTAAAATCTTTATATAATAGATTGGAAAAAAACAAACTATTTAGAATAATTTCATTCTTTTATTTTGGTCTCTTCTGTGCTGTCCTTAATAGTTAGATATTTGTCGGCATGATACTATAGCAGCACTTGCTATTGCGCCATACAGCGGACACATTGGAAATTGCAGATACTGTAATTTCTAAATTTTATTTTAGATCAATCGTTTCAAGGAAACAGTTGATGTAAAACATGTATTTTGGTTAAAAAAAAACTGTGAGACATTAAATATATCTTCTTAATGCTCTTAGCAGTATAGTATAAACAATGTAATACTATAGTAATAATAGTGACAGTACAAATGACATGATTAAAAAATGTGCATGCACCTGGTACGTACTAAAATCATATTTAGCTAAAGGGTGAGTGCTATAGAAGAATGTATTATGTTATTGGGATAAAACGCAGATTTGATGATCCGTTTGAATACAGAAAGTGGATCCAAAAAAGAATGTGCAACACTACCAAGAGAACCTGAGACGAACATTGTCATTTTTATTGAAATTGAATGCTCATCGTATTCATAAAGTTCACTAAAATAAGTCAAAGTGCAATAGAGTTATTCTTAAACATTATTATAAAATCACTGTTTGACATTTGCTCCTCGTGTTACATTACATTCGATGAAAAAGGAAAGTGCTTCAATATTACAAGATCCACAGTAGAACAGAACCCAGCGCTGCCCTCGAAGAGAATACATGGACACAATGTTCCTAAGAAAAAAGGTGATACTGGACCAAATAAACAAATAGTTTTAACAATAAGACACAGGGATAAATCAATAATGATTGTTTTTTTCTTTGGTAACATCCAGAGCACAAATCTGTAAATTCAAAGTAAAGTAGATGTTGGTAAATAGTTTAGTTTTATTTTTACCGAAAAATGTGATATATCTTTTTTACAATGGTCTGATCGAAAATACATTCATTGATCATAACTTTATTGCTCATTGTATCAATTTCCCACAATTTGTGGTGTAATCTCAGCATTTGGGTGGAGACTAGGCGACCCCTAGACAAGTCAACAATTCAAATGGACTAACTTCTAACAGTCTTTCTGGCCTTGGGTCAGTAGGTAATCATGACTTTGTAGAATTGTACAAAATGGATCAATAGCTTAGTAATATTTGCTGATGGAAAATGGGATGTGTGTGTGTCCACAGTAATTTGGCACCATTGAAAGTAAGTTTGAATCCAGTAGTTGGACAGCTGTCACAGGTCCTTGCTCATCTGCTGATGTTGAATAGCACCAAAGGCACTGGTTGCTATGGAGAAGAAGAAAATCAGCCGTCGAATCCTTCACAGTAGAAAATTCAGCACAGCTGTCACATGACAGTTTTGGATTCGTGGGTGCTCACAGTGATAAGTCTCCAGCACCCCCTTTAGTCAACATTCAGATATCACTTAAGCCTCAGGGTAACCTGCCAAATAAACAACAGAATTGTTAAAGTCGAAACATTTAAAAGTACACATCACACAGTTATACAAATAAGGGAACAAACGTCAGACTCACCTGAAACAGCCAGTGCAATTAAAGCTTTAATGGGACGGATGTTCTGGACACGACCTGTTGACGTCAAACCATTGGTCAATGCAGCTGTAAAAAGAAAGAAAAGGTCACAAATAAAATTTTAGATATACGTAATGGATCCTCATTAAACACAGATCAAAAATAAAATTAAATAAAATTCTCAGCTAACATTTTTTGGTTTTAATATTTCCAAATGAAACAGTGAATGGAGCACTAGAGCATGGTGTCAAACGAGGTAAGGTAAAACTTTATTAATCAAATTAAAAATTGTTTATTTCCCGATTTAGCAAATAAACAACATTCTCATTGTACAGTATAATGACTGCATAGACTTCTTCTTTATTTGGTATTTCCCATTAGGGTTTGCCAGATCAAGTCATTTTGCATGCCATGAACGCTCCAGGTTGTCTTCCTTTTATTATTTAAATTGTCTTTCTAATCATCAGCTAACATATCCACTGTCTCTGACCTTCCCAACTGTGAGGGCTTTCATACTGCCTGTGTGTCTGTTTGGCAAAAAAAACATTGGCTGCCCAGGGATATTATAATTAGGTTTCTGCACCATGAGTAAGATATCATTTATCTGAGAGCTATGGCACCTTGGGGCTGAAACAAGGAAGTGGAAGTTGCCTCTGTCCTCCACATAGTTAAACATGCATTATCAATTAAACTTATTGTCTTCTGTCACATATAACAACTGCCATTTTTCTGCATCCTGTTGCACCCTGCCAGCACTCACTTCTTCACCTGAGATTATATACGTCCATTACTCCAACTGAATCAATAAAATGCACCAGCCAACAATAACCACAAAATAAAGAATGAGTCGAGAGCTGAGCCCTGATGTAGTCCTCCTTTCACATTGAACCCTTGTGTCACTCCTACAGCACACCTCACCTCTGTATCACTAAATAACATTTGTAGGACTGATTTTTCTTAAGTAGTTTATCTTTGTTCTTAACACAATAAAATACCTATAATAATATTTGTATTGACTATAAAATTATATCAACATAAAAAAACGAACAAATGCAAACCACTGAAAATGAAAGCATGTAAACAAAGATATTAGATTTAACGTATGTTCTTGAAGGTGTTGATGATTTCTATCTCAGAGACCACTTAATATTAGTCACCATTCGAAAAACATTCAGCTCACATCAATTTCGTATAAATTTTGTTTTAAAACTAAAATGCTTTTTTGCTTGATTGTAATTAATTGAATACCTCTGCCAAAGAGTTTAAAATGTTGTTGGTCATTCAAAAGTGAAATTTATATATTGTTTTAATTGTATGCTGTTTTTTATAAAGTCATTAAAAATTGGCAGACGTAGTCTCATTCTCACACTCGTAAGTCTCTAAACGCCCAAGAGTTGCACTCCCCTTCACTGAGTGGTCCATTTACTTTTCAACAATCCTGCATGGATGCCCAGAAATCATCAATGATATGCGTTCAGACAGTGCTTTCTAATGCCAAATGGAATATAGCATTAGTACATTTTGTGATAGATGCACAGGCAAGGCAGCCTAGCGATGGTATCTCCTTGCTCCAGCTCATCCAGGCAGATGGCACATTCTCCGGTATCCTTGTTTAGGACGTCCTCTGCAGGATGAGACAGGTATAACAAGAGTGTTACAGATGTTTGTGAAAAGCTGCTGACAAGAAACCAATACATGCAGGAACAAATATCACCTCACATTCAACACCCTTGAATTAAGAGAGGATGTCGGGGGACGGATTGGCAAATATGGATAGTACATGTACAGTATATGTACATTCTAATCCAGTGGTCCCTAACCTGTAAAACATGTGTTACCGGGCCGCACAGATAAAAAAAAAAATCTATTTATTATTACTGCCTAAAAGGTGTTTCATTTAGAAAAAGAAAATAAATTATTTCTGAAATACCATATTCCATATGAATAACCCTTTTTTTGTATGTTTCCTTTATTAATAAGCTTGCTGATTCAGCTCATTCTATGCCAAGATGTTTTTTTTGTGCTCTTACTTGTAGTTTTTTGCAGGTCATGCTGTCGTATTTTTACTTTTTTCCACTGAACATCAGTTCACAAATTTTATCCTGACATTTAACATTTTTTGCAGTGCATAAAATATCAGAATCAAAAAACTTTTTTTGCCAGTGTTGTAAACACGGCATGAGATATTTTTGTGGTGACATTAAAGAATAAAAAAAAGAAAAAAAAAAGATTGGCTCAGCGACTGGGACAGCGTAAAAATATTACCGTGTCGCTTCTTGATAGATGTCAGTAGAGATCATTTAGTGAGTGGTGAGTGTTGTATTGTACATATGAGATGAAAATGAGCTATTGTGCTAACTTCGGCATACTTACTCTCTATGCTGACATGTTGATGAGTATGCATTGTCCTATTTTAAATAAATAAATAATATATATATATTCTGCATCCACCTAGTTTTTATTTATAAATATATAAACAGGCCACATCTTTAAATAAACTGCAGGTGTACAGGTTGTAACATGAAAAATAAGTACCAGAACTGTTATTATCAAGTTCATCTTTCTTGTTCCATTGAGTCAGTTCTTCATGCTCCTGTCTCGTACATTTTATAATCGATTCACTGATGCCAAATGTGTGTGCAGCATCTATAATTCAATCTTCAGATCAATCACGTGCATGATGCACAAACTGAAAATCTTCTTCTGTACCTTACTTGTTTCGTCTCTCTCTAAGAAATCTATTTATTCGACACATTATTTATTTTGTGACGGTGAAAAAAGTAGCAGCTTAGAGTCCGGATATTACAGGATTTTTTTTTATTTTCAATGTAATTCCGGAGGGACACAAGGGAGCGTATTAAGAAGGTTTTTTAGAAAACAGATTTCTTTCCTTTCTCTTTGTCTATGTGTTTTGACAAGTCTTTTACAATCAGCAACTAAATAATGACTCGCCAGAAATCACTCTGCAGGGCAAAAACGACTCTTTGAGTTATTACAATCAGTGGTAATTATTTGTCTTCATGCTGCTTCTCTCACAGATCTCAAACTGTCAGATAAACAACAAATCTGATGATGTACATGCAGAGGTGGAGGGTATTGAACATTAAACAAATTTCCATTGGTTTTGTACTATTATTTGAAAAGAAAAAATAATACAAAAACCCTTACTTTCACCTAAACCACTTTTTTTTCATTTAACGTTTTATATTAAAAACTACTGTGTATTTTTGAAAATGTATTTTGTTTTAAATTAATTGTCTTCCTTAACCTAACCCTTGTAATATTGTTGAAGAGGGAACAAAGTTTATCAAATGAATCCAATAAAGAAATAAAAGTAGACCAGTGATACGGTGAGTCATGGCTGAACCTAACCCAACTCTGTCATTTCACATTCTTAGGAAATCTGCCACTGTCAGACTTAAAGACAAATGAAACAGCAACACAGCAAGAGTTTTCATGGTCACTGTAAGTCTATTTCACTATGTTTGTATAGAACCTAGAACCTATAGAACTTACAACCTCCATTCTAAACATGTATTTAAATTGTAAATTCTTGTAAAAGAAACCGCGACAGCTGAACAATCATTGACTAGAAGTCAGTAAATGATTGTCAGTAAGTCTCTTACTCACCATTATATGTAATTCTGGGCTTTGTTAAACACAGGACGAGGTGAAGGTCCATGTCGTCTGAAGACACGAACTTTGAGCAGACAGGGCACTTGAAGCCTGAGAAGACAAAATGCACCACAGGCGGAAATAATGTTAACAGAATGAAAGCTGATGTTTTGACACATTTAGGTCTCAAAATAAAAAATGAAGGCAGTAAAAACTTCATCAAGAGTCATGTGTTCTGTAAAAGACCAGAGTCTAGTATTACTCAGGCATCAGGCGGTATCGTACCACCAGATTTGTGCTAAAACAATAATAATGTGCCTTCCATTCGTACCCACAGTTAACCAGGAAACTTATGAAAATATATTTAAAGATACCATTGCGGAAATAAAGAATATTATTTATGTATAGTTATATGACAAAGGACAGGTTAAAGCTCGGCATCAAGCGTTGCCAGACTCAAACAGACACACACAAGAGGTTAATTACCTATTTAGACAATAGGGAGGTCAGAAAGTTAGTTTAGAGTGAGTTTCTAAAAGTTGGAGAAAAAAGGCCTACAGAACTTTAGAAATGTATCTGGAGACTTGCAAACTGAGTAGCAGATATTTTAAAAGCTAAGACATCAAATCACATCCCTCAACCATTGAGCGTGTGTGGGCGGGGCATCCCTCCGGATCAGCAGTATTGCACGCTGGGCAAAAAAAAAAAGGCAAACTAAAATTTGCTTGTTTTGTTTTGAGTTGAACTAAAATAGTTTTCACCTACGGTGCTGAACAGAGCCGGCAGGGGATTTGGCTGAATATTGACTTTGTCAACTATAGACACGTGGAGGAGAGAAGCCTCCCAGATCTGTAACAACAAGGGTCAACCGCGGGCTATATCCAAGATAATCTTGACTTGGACACGTGAGATGATGCACTACCTTATACAATGTTTGGCACAAAAATACGTTTTGTTAAGAAGGCCAAGGATGAAGCCTGAAATGTCATTGACGATGGGAATGTTCATGTCCTCTTCCCAGACATGTTTAATCTTATGTGTTGGAGTTGGTCTGAATTGAATTGAATCAGCGGGTTGTATATAGTGGATATCAAATGATTCCCAGATGAGTGTAGAACAAGAATGTCATCCACCACGATTTCTTAGGAGCAGTAGGGAAATTTAGAATTTTAGATTGAATGAAATTTCTAATTTGCAATAATCTGATTTTTTTTTTTTTTTTAAATCTATAAAGACACGTTTAAAATGTTGTTTACATGCCATTTCTGATTCTAATTGGGTGACACACTACAGAGTGACCAATAGGTTACGTAGTGGACCAGGTAGGGATTAGGAAAAGAGAGTTGGCAGGGCTAAATTGTTTACACAGTTCAACCCCATCCTTAGGAGGCATTCCTCATCAAGTTTTGACCTGAATGTAATGTAATGTATGATTAGTTACCCAGTTATAAAAACTGAAATTTGGGAATCCCATTGCTTGTGGTCTTTTGGCTTTCTATATACAATGGATATGATGGAGTCCATGTGAGAAGTATAATATATGTTTTTTGATAAAGCCAGTCTGATCGCCACACTGCAACTGCCGGATCAGGACTATTTTAAAACTATTTTTGGCAATACACTGAAAATCTGTTCCTGGACACAGATAAGACTACAATGTCTTAAACTATTTTATATTTTTATTTTAACAAAACAAATATGATTATTTCTGTTTGTTTATTAAGGAGTGAATACTTGTGGAATCGTCTCCACATCAGGCTCTCCCAAAAAAGAAGACAAGATCAAAAAATATATATTTGGCTTTTTTTCTACAAGTTAACCACGACACTGAATCAAGATAATAGCTTTGAGTTGTTATGGGGATGCTTTACTTCTAACGCCGAATATGGGTCAATTTGTTATTTGGACAGACATGGTCTGAGGAGCAGGAAGAAGCCAGGAGAAACAGTGTATGGAGCATGGAGGTAATGAATAATGTCAAAGGAAGGTGAAGAAGACAATGCTACTACATACCAAGCTCTCTCTATGTCTCTCTTTCAGAATCCGAAACATCTATTGCCAATACTGTAAACAAAACATGGGATTTCTTTGTGGTTTCTGAATCACCTCCTTTTACTGTTGTCCTTTAATTTTAATTGTTTGTGTTTTATTTAAAAGACATTAGCTAGTTTTGCGCTCTGGTCAGTTCCTCTTGCACTGTGTTCTGTATTGTTTTGTTTTTTTTGTATATGTTTTACCTTCATAAGGGTTCTCTGTTGTTGTTTCAGAGCTGCTGTTTTATGTTTATACACAAGATCAAGGCTTGGTGACACTTGCTTTCTTGATCCACCTGAAATTCACCTGCAGGATGGCAAGTTTGCAAGTTAAGTGGGCGTCAGGCCCACGTAACAGCTAGCAGCTTAATAGATATGAGTTGATATATAACTGCAAATCTGCAGATTGGCAATAAAAAACAGAATTAGAAAACACAAAAGACAGGTTAGGAGTCAACAGAACTGTCAAAAGAAGATCAGACGGTGTGTTTATAGTTGAGTGAAAAATGTTCTTATTAAAACACGTAAATTTCGAAATATGTGTAAACTCTCTGTACCAAACATCACTAACTGTAGCATAGTGTTTGTTCAAGGACATTCTTCATGGTGTTCCTGAAACTGTTCCCAGTGTCCAGGGTAGGACACACATCTATGGTTGCTACAGTTCTGAGAGTCCCAAAAAAAATATATATGCAAGTAATATACACATATTTATAATAAAAAAAAAAGAGAGAAAACCGCAGCATGCTGAAACACAACATTTTTGACCCACATTGACAGATGACACACAGTTGTAAGTTTTCATTGCACCGTAGCCTGGCTGGCACAGAGTCGTGCGTCTTTGAAATTACTTTAATCAATTGTGGATTTGATATGTTCTCTGACTGACAGGGAAATCAAAACAGCTCAGCTGGCTGCCAAAGATGTCATCTTGCAAGGTAAAAATTTAAAACAACACTAATCTAAAGTTTACTTTTAACTGAATATCATGTCTTTAAGAAGATATAAAAAACTTTTGTATTGACTTTAATTCCAGGTCAAGGTAAGTTTAATAGACGAATAAGTTAATAAATGTCATGACATATCCAGAATGTGTTTATTTGTTTTGTCAGGTATCTGTCAACAAAAAAGAAGGTAGGGTAAAGCAAATCTGTTTTTCAGAAACCTGTGAGACATTGAGGCTGACACTCAGGTCGAGAGCAGGGATAGAGATTAGGAGGTTAGGTAGCCACCGCTTTATCTCATTAGGCCAGATTACAGCTAACATAGAATGACACTGTCTCCTTCAGCAACAAGGTCAAGGCAGTGATGACTGATTTATCCTTTACTGACTCAAAATTGATGGTTTCTAAAAAGCATTAGCAGATAAAAAACAAAAAACTTGACTATCTAACTGCACATCATAGAGAAATGGGAGGTATTGATCGATCAAATATAAAGTCTCCATTGTAAAGGTCATTTTATTTTGATTAAGGGATATTTTCGTTTCCGCTGGAAAAACAGTTGTCTGAGTGTAACTAAGTTGTTTGGGTTGCTATAAGGTTGGTGTAGCTTTTCAGAATCATGGATGAAAAGATATATCTTTCCTTGTTTAAAGCCTGATGTGGAGACGATTCCACAATTATTCACTCCTTAATAAACAAACAGAAATAATCATATTTGTTTTGTTAAAATAAAAATATAAAATAGTTTAAGACATTGTAGTCTTATCTGTGTCCAGGAACAGATTTTCAGTGTATTGCCAAAAATAGTTTTAAAATAGTCCTGATCCGGCAGTTGCAGTTGTTTTTTTTTAACAACAATAATATGTGGCGATCAGACTGGCTTTATCAAAAAACATATATTATACTTCTCACATGGACTCCATCATATCCATTGTATATAGAAAGCCAAAAGACCACAAGCAATGGGATTCCCAAATTTCAGTTTTTATAACTGGGTAACTAATCATACATTACATTACATTCAGTTTAAACTAAAAAAGTGTCTTGAGATAACTCAAATATAATGTGACCCTAAATAAAATCGAGTTCAAATCGAGCACCAATTCAGGCAGGTAACATCCCTCCTTGATAATTATCATATAATAAAAATTACTTTTGTTCATTTTCTTTGCCAATCTAGTAGGAACTGCACTAGCTTTTCATCAGCACTTCCATCTTCATGTTCTACCCAGAAAATATGCATGTACAAGCTTTGAACAGCCAACACCAAACTTTTGCTAGCATGATAGTACATACAACCAGTGCAAAGTGCAAATGGCTCTTGTTCAGGTGCTGAAGGGATCTTCTACCCCTTTTACAATCATGTAATTATTGAATATCTCATCATAATCTTAATCTAGTCAACTATCCCACAAACATTCGATAGATTGGGAACATCAAGGTTGAACTGTGATCTGGAAAATGATACACTTTAAATGATATATTAAGCTTAAATAAGGTTTACAAATTGACTGCTGATTCTAAATATAATGACTACATTAAAACACGACATGAAAATCCTTCCTGAATGGATTTTAACAGAGTCAGTAAAATGATGCTGAATTGTGTTGAATAAGTTAACTTAAATATATAATGAACCTTGTTTTTAATTCATACTTTATATTCCTTTTGATAAGGAAGTTAAAGGATCCAAATGTTGGTGTCCCATTTAATCCCTGGTATGAAGTAATATTTGTCTGTTCCAACGCTTACCTCCGAACATGTGAGGAGACAGGTGAGCGGGCAGCGAGCCTACCATGAGGCGGGGTCCAGCTGCCTCTGCCCGGTCACTCTCCGCACTGTCCTCCGGGGTGCTGGCACTGGTCTCGGGGGAGCTGAAGGGACCACTGCTGCCCGGGATGCTGATGCCGAAATGGCTCCTGGACTCGGACCGCACCACCGAGCTCGTCCTCCCGCCTATGTTCTGGCTGGTGCTGGAGGTGACTCCAGGGTGTCCCGAGCCATGGTTTGGGTGATGCCTGGTCGGTGCGGTGGTCCTTCGCGACCCGTCGCCCACGGAGGTGCTGGAGGGCAGGTCCGAGCCGGAGTAGGCTCTGGTGCGTCCGTTGGCAGCAGCAGAGGGCGAGCTGCTCTGCTTCGCCCCCATGTCGTGTCCTGTCGCCGGGATTAAAGGGACTCAAGTGGCGCTTTTGTAGAAGCTGCGCCGGATCTATGCCTGTGTCCGGTCCAGTGAGCGGAACCAGCGCGCAGACATGAGGGTCAGTCAGTGTGAAGTTCGCCAGCCGCCGACGTCCACTAGGAAGCACAGGTCCGTGAAACTTGTGATCGTCAGACACGCTTATTCACCGCAGAAGAGTTGACATGACGCGAGTCCTTCCTCCTGCTGGTACAGAAGCTCTCGTCCGAACATGTCCCCCCAGTCCTCCGCCTGCCATCACTCCAGAGGGACACACGGATCCCTGACCTCGTCTGGACCGGCCTGCCACACGGGATATGAGGATAAAGTCTGCTCGGAAACCTGCATCCGCTACGTTAAAGCAGTGAGGACGCGCTATCGAACACCACTTCCGGTCGTACGTTTCAAAGTAAAGGCAGAGTAACGCCTTCCATGTCCCAAGCTCCAAAAGTACCAAATTGATTCAAACGCATGCATTTCTTGTGTTAAGTAACAATTTGGATAGCTATGCTATGATGTAAGTTATGATTTAGCGCATGTAGGAAACTACATACCTGTTTTGCTTTCGTACTATTTTGTTACATTTATTCACACTCTGGCGAAACAGCGGTTTGTTTATGTTTTTTAATTTGTCTTTACTATGTCTAAGTTACCTTTGTTTTATCACATGCTTTTATTCATTTTCCATAATGTCGCAAGTGTTTAACAAATGTAAGTAATTATATGGTAGTTAATATTAGGATGAGGCAGGAAGGGAGAGTACTGATTAAATTAGGCCAGTTATAGTAAACATTTCAATACAATGTAAGGTCATCCATGGCTACCATTGTGTCATTAAACAATACGAGTAGTTTTTTTCACGTTTTGTTATTTTTTACAAAATGTTTAAAATATTTACTTCTTCTGCGTTGTAATGTATTGTCTACGTTTTCATTTTTTTCTGTTTATTACCATTATTTTTTATTGTTGGTCATGAGTTACAGTCATATCCACACACACTTGCATTTTTCATTTTAATTAGTATGTATTTCATTTTTTGTTCTTTTTTTCCCTCTTCATTATAGTTGTAAGTCACCATTATTTTTATTATTTTGTTCATGTTATATTGTGCTTTTTTAAATTAGATTCTAACATTAATATTATTATAAGGTGAAGGCATCAGAAATTGCTTGTCCTTTCACTGTTTCATTATTTTCTATTATGTTTTATTTTGTTTTATTTTAAATTGTGCAAAAATAATAAGTCTAAAACAAGTCTAACATTGCTATATTAATTAATGTTATTTTTTACAGACATGATCGACATGTAAGAGCTTGTAAATACCAGGACCAAGTACTCCCACTTACATTTTTTATCTATGTTGTTTTACTGAAGATTGATCTTAATGAATTTGATATACTGTTTACACATTATTAGTTGTTCGATATATAAACAGGAAAAGAATGAAACATACAATATGTTTGTTTAATGTGAATGTCAATGACATCTGGTCATTTGCATGGGTTACAGTAAATCTGTTATTTATATTTAATTTTGACTTTGTTTTGCAAATATCATACACAAACAAACGTACTTAACTGTAAACTGTCAAACAAGACAAACAAAATTTTACAGATTTATATGGTCATGTATTAACATTATTCTTTCACACTTTTCATTCAATTTCACTGAACAGAATATAGACTGCATATTTAATTTTTATCAATATTTTAATGATAATTCTCAAATGACTTTATCTGTACCATGTTATCTTTGTTACTAATTGTAGTATCATGTGATCCGTTATTTTGTTATAAATGGTTCATCCAAATTCTCTCTCCATGCTTATTATGTAATTACTTGTTTTTCTTATAATTAGTGTCATTGATCTATGATAACTGATCTGTGAATGTATAACATATCAAGTGAACTACCCTTTACGCCTGTTTTCATCTTCATCAGGTGTAAGTTCAGGTAGCAGTGTTTTCTGGCTGTGTACATTATTATAGCAACAGTGTCATGTTTATCTACTAATTTGTGTCATTTCGTTTATCCTACTTTTACAAACAGATCATTTGTGTGTTCTCTGGCTTCTACTTTATGTGTTACTCTTGAAGCCACTTTGATGGCCATATTTCCATTCCACACCATATATCAAATGTGGAAGAACCAACAAGCAATCCAAACTTCTTAATAGTCTTTCATTTAAGAAGTACTAAGGGCATTTTATTAACATTATTTCTTGACACTTGAGATTCATTCGGAAGTAATCCCTTTTATATGATCATTGTTCAAACCTCACAAAAAACAAAATATATTGTATATATATTGTAATTTTTTTGACTATGGTAATTTGATGAATCTTTGGAATATGTGAAGCGTCCTTTCCTTTTAAAGTAGTCTACCACTTGGCAGATCTCTTTCAAGGTACCACATTGCAAAAAAAAATCTGAGCAAGTTGGCAAAAAAATACATTTAAAGATTTGTATTCTCTGTAAGTGTTTACTCTTTTAAAAAATAATGTATTTTACCTAACAACTAGGAGAATCGAATTTAAATGTATTCTAGCAACATGGCAACATTGTCTTTTCTATTTTAAGACAGTTTCACAGCTTCAAGTCCTTTTTGATATGATGCCACAAGCTTAGCTCTAGAGCCACTGCTTAAAGATCGTGGGTGTGTGCTGACAGCCAATGTCCTGCAGAAAAAATTAACCATGATCCCAATCTAGGGGTCAAGAACGCCCTGGAGCAGTTTTTCATCCAGGATGACTCTATACATTGCTGCAATCATCTTTCTCATTGAGACCAATAGATGACACTCTCTGCTATATAATCTTCGTGAACCAATTTTATCTAATCAAACTTTAGATCATAGTTAAACTGATAGCGCCACCTACTGTATAACTTCATTAGCTGTATATAAAAACCTCATCAACCCATCACCACTGTTTAATGCAACTTGAGGGGGGAAGTGGAGCTGGGTGACTTTGTCACGAAGAAGTTTATAGATACAAAATTATAAAATAATTAATAAAATAAAATTAGATGTAACATATTTTCTAAAATATCTAAAACACCATCATTCATTTAGACATCTCGGTGAGCAATTCAAGCAGTTATATTTCTTGCATTCTAGTCCTCTTCATTGATCACTGATCACACCGGTGAATACTCTAGCCATTGCATTTTTGTCAGAGTACATTAATCAAGTTGTATCCTTTTTTTAAATTTTGTATCCTTTGTCTTTTTTATTTTTCTTTGATCTATGTTCTTTATCTTTAGATTGTATCATCTTCTTCTTTCTCTTTATTTCTCTTTGTTCTTGTTCTTATTTTATTTTGATTTATTTTTTATGAAAAAATGCTGTATTTTCTGTGGCTATTGGGAAAAAAAAAAAATTCCCGAAGGAGACCTCCTGAGGGATCAATAAAGTTTTACTTTACCTTACCTTGCAACTTTTAACCAGGTTCCCGAGTTGACTCTTTATATCCACTAGATGGCGGCAAACACCAGCAATCCCAATTTCGCGGCGTGCGCCGGATTATCTTTGTATGCGGTATAGTTCACCCGTCACAATTTTAAACCCAAATGGGTTATTTCATGTTTATGAAATAATTTATGTGATGTGTTATGTCAGCAGTTATCCAGCCAGCTTCTTGAAATGCAATATACCGACTCATACTAAATACTTCCATTGTGGAAACAGCATTGTAACCGGATACTACTGGTCCACTGAGTCCACTAGATGGCTGTCCTGCTCTATTTCCCTTTGTTTTGAACAACTGTTCTAATGAAACATCACATCATTTTTAAAGTGATGGCGCCACCTACTGGCCTCCAAAAGGATGATGGTTTATGAAGCTTCACTAGCACATCACTTCAGGAAACTCAAGAAATATCCAGGATTTTAATGAAAGATGTACAACTGAAAATGATTTTCCGTATCTAAACACATTTTAGTTTACTTAGTTTACTTACTTTAACTATTTCCTGTAAGCCATCGTTGGAAATCCCCACAAAATAAATTTTAATTTTAATTTTAATTTAATTCCACTATTTTACTTTGGACATGCCTAGAACACCAGTAGCCATCCTATACATGTGCTTGAGCCACTACAATTAGCTTCTCTTAATGTTGAAGAGTGACAGTTCTACTTACAGGCAAATAATTGTTCTTAAAACAAACTTGTCATTTAACATGATTTTAAGAAATAAAAAATGATATCTTTTGCAATTTTTAATTGACATGTACCAGCAAAAAGAGACCTCAAGTGTAGAACAACCACTTAAATTTATGGTGCAAAATACAACATTTAAACATTATACCAGAGGAACCTTTTAATCCACTGAAGCATGCTGGGATGCTCCGACTTATTCACCATCTGAAAAATCTTGCCACCTTAAGCAAAAGCTAAACATACTGTATCTACTTGTAATTATTTCGACTTCACGTTATCAAGGAGATTTAGAAACTACTTACTGTATATGCATTTGTTGTTTAAAGGTTTTTTCATGACCAGGGTTTACAGTGGGCACAATAATGTTACCACTTCTGCTGTGCTGTGTGAAAGAATGTAAGACATATCAAAGTGATACTGAACCAACACCAAGAAACAAAATGATAAAATAATATAAGGTTAAAAATAATAAATCAATAATGTCATCTATTTAATCCAATAATAAACTTTGACTATGAGGAAATCCACTTTTTAAGTTGCCAGGAAAGCAAGGATGAGGGGCAAATATGAATAGTTTTCTACTCTTCTTCTTTCTGTAAATAATGATTAAATAATGAAATTAGTGTGGGATACTACTTTTGGTGATTGTTACCATGAGTCTGGGATTGTATTTGTTTGCAGATATTACAAGTCAATGGAGCGAGACAGCAGTGATGCAACACGTTGGTCTGGGCCAATCGTTGAGCTGCAACTCTGCAATATTTATTGACTGACAGATACACATTTCAAACCAACATGTAAGGAAAATGTTGAATGTTGCTGAAAATAAAGATGCTAAAGTAGAAAGTAACACATATTTTGCTTCAGGTCTTTTTTGCTCCCATTGATAACCTACATGTAGAAAGTTGTTTGAATCCTGACCCAGCTGCTCGAAACAACTGTTGACAGGTAAATTATTCTTCAGATTCTTCTGACTGATAAAGGGAAGGTAGTTTTTAGAGGTCAGTCAGTGTGCTTGACATCATTTGGAGTGTCGTCCAACAGACAACAGTTCAGCACTGTGCCTCAATGGAGCTTGACTATGATACTTAGAGGTAGAAATGTAATTTGACCTCTCAGAATTTGAGGAGGCGTTGATCTTTTGACCTGAGAAAATGTAGTTTTAGCAGCACTCGTTGTATATGACAAGGAGATGTAGTTTGGCATGAAAACATGACTGTTCATGAGTATAAAGACACTTGAACTCAAGTAGCCCTGAATCATGAGATTCCTCATTCATATCTTGGATCTATTACCATACACTTGACACACCTGAAGCTTCCTTTGTGTCAATAACCCATGACTCTGGTAGGGACACACAAGATATATGTCGAATTAATACAAGACCGGAATGTTTACTTGTAAAATCATCAGGATAGTAATCATATCTGAAAAAAATGTTTTTTTCAGAGATTGATATGTGTCAGACACATATTTTAAATGTCTTTTCTATTAAACTGATAAAAACTTTGGTATCTTCCAAAGTTACTCTTCTAAAAGAATGGGCTGTTTCTGTTCAGATAAATCATAACTGATTTTAACAAGACATGACTTTAAAAAAATTAAAAAAGATCTTTATTGCATGGCGTCGGTTTTGTTGTTTTTTGAGAACAAAAAGTATTTAGACATGTGTTTTTCGAAAAAGATTTTCACTCTTTAGTGTTTCAAATCCTAAGTACAACGATTCCTGAGTCTGTGTGCGACTGGCCTCATTATCGCAAACACGGCCCTCCCTCAGCAATTATGTAAAGAGCTCATTCTTTTACCACAGTCGGCTAACAGAGAACATGTCTGCATATCTTTCTCTTTTCACACACTATTACTCATCCTGCTCTCTTTGTGTCAATAGATCAAGACAAACCTTTTTTTGTAGCTTCATGACTTGACAAGTGTAAATCCAAGTCATATTGGCAGGTATTTGGTAACAAGGGTGAATAAAAGTAGGTAGAAATATGCGGTTCAATTTATAATATCAAATAGCAAAATTAAATCAAGCTCCTTTATTACGTCAGCCAAGGAGTGGCAGAGGTTTTGTTATAGTCATGTTTATGATGATGGTCGGAGACCAGAGAGAATTAATGACAAAAAAGAGGAAAAACCCAAGCTACAGCCTAATGAGAAAAGAAAAGTAGATCTAAAAGTGATCAACTCATTCTTAAGTCCAAAGTCTAAGTCCAAGAACAGGATTGAGAAGAATCATGGATCGCTAGAAGAAAAAATAGAGTTAATAGTTAGAAGAATGAGAAGCAAATACACCGCTGCGGCAATAAAGGAAGGAAAAATACTGGTGAAAAACAGTCAGTAGAGAGATCAGGAATGAGAGGAGTTAGAGGTGCTGTAAAAGATGACACATGCTGTAGACGGCCTTGTACGCGCAGCAGACCATCATCAGGGAGATATGGAACATCTGCAGATCGAGCCTCACAATGTCAAGGCGAAGAAAAAAAGGAGGGGAAATAACTCTGCAAAATGAAACCCTGATAACCCTTCTAGATTCTTAAAAAAATGTCTAAAATAATATAATAAAATCATGTAAAATAGGACGAGTTGTCTTGGAGCTTTATATGGATTTAAAAACAATTAAAGCGTTAATTTGAGATCATATAAATATACAAAATCATTGCAGCTCCAAAGGTGAGGGATTTCCAACATACATGTGAAAATAACAGCTCCTTCACCCTTGTGTGCATGTTTCATTCTGTTTCCGGACCCTCAAGAAATCACTTGAATAATAAAATGTGAGAAAGTGGTCCCAAAAGCAAAATAACTTATTTTTTTATCTTGGCACTGACAGTGTTCTTCCTCTATGAAATGTGATAAGCCAAGAGTACAGTCCCTTTTATGACGCTTGAACTCTCCCTCCTCTCACGTCTCAATGTCAAAGGCACACTGATATGTATAATTACACGTGTTAATGCTCACAAAAACTATAATTATGGAGCAATTATTGTCCAAGATACTTATTATGGGCCTAGAGCTCTAAGTACTCACTTCCTTCCTCTAGAGCAGCGAAGAGTGCAAAGGAAACATTAAAACAGATGACAAACTGTCGGTCTTTAATTAAATCTGACATGTGATGTCCAGAGCGGCCGGGTAAACAATGGCAGGAAAGGTCTTAAGGTCACTGTGAGGAAACTGAAATAAGACCACAATCGCTAAAAGTCTCTTTGTATGGATGATTAGCTGGTGTTTACACTGCAATATTAGCACACATGATCACCTCTGTTTACACAGAAAAAACGGCTGCATCAGCAGTTTTCAAAACATTTAAAAATTATTCTAGCAAAAACAAAATATTTACTTGTTTATTTAAAAGAAGGGATGATAACTATGAAAAAGGGTGTCCCAAAAAAACCCTCAAGTGCCTTATGGCATTAATGGTTGGAATGACAGATTTAGTCGACACATTTCGACTTTAACCTCCAAATAATATATGAATATAATAATATATTAAACTTTAATCTTGAAAAATAGCATAATCTAGGACATGAATCTCATAATAAGCTTAATATATATGACTTTGTGTTAAAAATATGTCACTTTATTCTGGTAATGATAAACATTTTTTGAGTGGCTCGAGTATGCTGAAGTTGAGCCCTGAGTTGTGTGATGATGTTGTGCACATGTTCAAAATCAAACCTGCGTCATGTATTGTATTGTAAGGAGAATAAAAACTGAGACAAGAGGACTGAGAACTTGTGTAACTATATTATATCAATCATGTGTTCTGAACGATCAGACATTACACAGTTGTATTGTAAAATATTCTTAAACAACAAACATTCCACGTGGAAGTACACATCAATGTAAATGTTTAATACACATTCTGTTTAGTTTATTACTTTGTATATTTAAGAAGTTTACACTGGATCTGTGCTGTGGTATTAAAATGTGTTTTTACAATGTTTTGTTAAGTTTTCATTTATATATATTGCTTAAAAGTCCATTATTTATTTAAAGCATCTGGATAGAAAGACGTTTACTTTCCAGTCTCTAACAGTTTTATAGGTAAAAGCTGTTAACTTGGATTTATGTACTCTGCTAAGTACACACGTTTAGGGGCTTGCATACACACACACACACACACACACACACACACACACACACCCACACACAAGCACACATACACACATAAATATCCGCTAGCTTTGGGGAACTCGTGGGGGATTATCAACATCAAAGTCAATGGAAATGTCAGCCGGGCTATCTTTGGAGATGGCAGCAACCGTTTGCATATCCACACACACAAGCAATGCTACGTACACGCAGCAATATGCACTGAGACACACCTGCCTCCAGCAGAGGAGGTGATTAAAGATGCTCTGCTGAGTACGGCTTTTGATCTTTAAATATATTGAAAGGCACTTAAAGGCAAAGCTCACAGAAACCGATAACCTTGTGACCATGAGTCCGCAGTGCGAAGCAAGTCATATAGAAGATCAACTGAATAGGCAGTTAGCAAGTCCAGGAATTGAATATTTTTTAAGCTCACTTTGAAATTAATCAATGATAACATTAAAAATGATATTTTATATATATTATCATTGGGTTCTAATATTTACATGTTATCTTGTTGTCAGGTAGAAAACAACATAAACAACAAACAACAAAGATACCACAGGTACATTTCTTTAAGAGCCACATTGTACAGGGTTTCAGAAACGCACAAAATATTGGTAAACAATGAATTTATTAAATTGTATGACATTTTCTAAATGTGCAGGATTTTACAAATATAATTTTAATGTTCTCAAAGTGGCTAAGATTGTAACCAATTGATGGTACAGACACAATTAATTTCTTTCCTCTTTATCTTTCATCAAATTGATGCTTTGAGACTCGAACAGACGTTATCTTTATAAATAAAGTTGTGCATTTTGAATGCCACCTCTGTACAAATGGATCACTGATTCCCCAGACTTTGTCACATGTCTCAAATGTTAAAGTCTTCCTCTCCAAATGCAGTAGGTCCCTCATAATGATGATGTTTTCAAGTTATTCCTTTATAAAGATATCCACCGTCTGAAGTCTGGCGACGTTACGAGAGTGGAGCCCATTATTACATAATAATGGCTTCACTCCTCCTCCCGGGATTGAATGAAGTGCAAGAAAATGACCCCCATTTTTTGATCAGTTCTAAAGTAGAACGTTTTCAGAATAGCACCGATCAATCTGATTTTTGTTACCATCATGAAGTCAATTGTCTGTTCCAAGGTTTTAGGAAGAACAATACCAATAGGCCAGAAGCTTTTCTTTGTTGTTCCCACTGGTTTCAACACAAAGCTGATGTGACACCTGACCTGTTGCTCACTCATTCACATGTCGACTGGTAACTGAGAACTTAGTTCCTCCCTCTACCATGGGACCATCATTGCCTCAAGCTGTAAAACGAAACACAGATCCTCTCCCACGTCTCTCCTGCAGCTGCCTGTGAAACCCCTAGACCATGGAATAGAAGGAGAACTAAAAGAGAACAAAACAAGCTTTGCAAATAAACAACAAGTTAAACTGCATTTATTATTCTTTATTCTTCTGTGTGGGGAGCCAGAGTTCCAGGATTAACCAGCTATTGATGTAGACCTGGTGCCACGGTTAAATTAATGAAGAGAAAAAGTCAGAAAGAAGGAAGGATTGAGGATGTAGATGTGGTAAGAGGTGAGATCAGAAGAAAGAAAACCTAATTGATTCAACAACAAAAACTTAAAATACTTAAAGGATCAATGAGAGATTCATGAAAACGTCTGATTTTCTTTCAATTTTGTGTAATTGCCATTGTCATCTCAAATATCACATCTGCGTTTATATGTGTGTGTTAGTGACAAAATAATTTCAAATCTAAGGTTCCAATTGAAACGCCTTTGTCAGCTATAAAAAGAACCGTCTGGGACTTAAGTAACAAGCCAAGGGAAAGAAAAGAATTGCAACACAAATGAAAATGAAGGCTTGAGTGTGTTATGTGCAGCCAGTACCACTGGTATGTTTCTATCCTGCCTCTCCTCGCAGGAGGTATGATGGCCTCATTTCTGACCGAGATCTGCAAACAAGACGCTGCAATTAAAAAAAACACTGGTTCCATTGCGGAATCTTTTCTCTCTTTCTAAAAATGGATTAAAGCAGCAACATGTAACATTTTGACTATATTTTTTTCTGATTTTCATGGTTGGATGACTCGTGTATTAGAAGGCAATGATAAATAATGCTCCTCAACTGAAAATGTACCACATAAATTAGGTTTGACTGACACCCGTAGGAACCATGAACACCACTTTAAATACTACATATTATCCCTTTAAGGCAGGGATCCCCGACATTCTTTGCACCTCTGACTGTTTTAATGCCTGCCTTATTTAACAGACAGCAGATATACAATGGCATTACCTTCAAAAACCAAATGTTAAGTCTATGTAAATACAAATAAATCACGATAATGCTGAATCAGCAGGATCCTTGAGATGTTTTTTGTGCAACAAGATGGTCTCATATAGAGTTTGTGTTCAATTCATGTTCTGTACTTGAATGATCTTTTGAGTAAATTTGACCACAATAGTGTCTTGACATGTCAACAGTCACATGCTAATATGACTTGAGAAAATCTTTAAGCAGATCTGGGTAGTTTTGGGTACCTTCATATTTTTGTACTAAAATAACTTGTGATGACACATAGACCGTGACTTGAGGTGTTTTGTGTGATTTTTAATTTCATTGTAAAAGTTCTTGGGGATGGTGTGAACATGCTACAACAACACACTTGTTGTGTTGGGGGTAGAGGGGCGAATTACGGTACAAAAACAAAGTTAAAGTTATGTTATTTACAAAGCCGTCATAACGCATATCATATTTCATTATCCACAGTATGATTTATTACCTCATCGATTGTCTTCATTCAGACAATGGAAGTCAGGAAACAGAAACTTTGTCCCAACTGCTGCAAACTGGGAAATGGCAACTTTTGCGACGTTTAGTGAGTGCTCATGGGAAATGTGGTCTCCCGTCGGGGCTAAACACTACCACTTTAGTCCACTTGCGTTGCTCGACTAAAAGTCTTAATTCTTAAAAACATTATTAATAACACCTTAATAATAACCAATAATACATAAATGAAATAATTTGTTTTCTTTTTCTATGAATTTAACTTGAACAGATTATGCTTAACCGAAGATATAACGCATAATATTTGAGGGCTTTTTTATGTGGAACAATTATTAGTGATTGTTGTTTAATTAGCGTTATTATAAATATTTATATTTTTGGCCTTGAAAATAACATTGCCTAATGAAGACAATAAATGGTCATAAAAAGAAAAAAGAAACTGATCCGGCTTAAACATTAGATCAAACATTGTTTTGTAAACTTTAGGTACACACAACATGCTGACTAAGAGATTGTTGTATTGGTCATTTAAATAGACACATAATTACACTTGTTATTAAATTAAATCATGTTTTCTCTGCTGCATCAAATTACTCGCTGCATGGTTCCACCGCTTTAAGGTGTGCAGCTCAATGAAAATTGCAATGTTGCAGTACAATATGAAGTCTGACATTGTAGGGGATAAATAAATATAGACTGAAGATTCTCTTGCGCCTCGTCCTCACTCACCTGCTTTTTCTGCCGTCTCTTCTTCTTTCAAAAATGTTCAGGATAGCGTGAGCATGGGTCTTTATGACCCTTCGATGACCTTTTGTTCTAATATGTCAAAAAAATAGTGGCAGATACATTTTCTTTGTACTACAACTTTTACCAAATAATAAATAGATGTTGTTTCTAGAAGAGAATCTTTGATTCTTCCATGGCTCACAATAGACACCTAATGAGGACGGCGTGACACAACAACATCTGAGTTCACGTTGTTCATGCAAGAGCAGGCGTGCAGCAGCTGCAAAGTGGTGCCAGGAGGCAGAGATTGACATAGAGATAACAGTGGCAGGTGAAAGACAGGGATCTGACGGCACGGTGACACATGTGGGTGTAGAGGTGACAGATGATATCTGAGATTCTATCACTCACCCACCAGACTGGAGATCATGACGTGAGGCTGCTGTCTAAATGAGGAAGCATTCGGTCGGACAATGGATTCTAACATATCACGCTCATATATGGTCTTTTGATCACTCTCGCACTCTTTTTTTTTACTATTATTTTATAGTCTGTTAATAAGAGAAATTATATGAATTATGAATTAAACTATAACCGAAGATATAACACTTTATTCATTTAGGTTAGTTTTGTGGAACAATTTCTAGGTATTGTTGTTTTATTATCACTATTTGACATATTGTTGGCCTTGAAACAACATTGCTTGCTAAAGAATAGAGCTTCACCCATCATTAGTTTGATCAAAATAAGTTGAAAACAAAAAGAAAGTATAAACATGATAATCAAACTGTTGATTATTTTAAAAACGTTTCCTGCATTAAACAGGTCAAAATGAAATGTTATAAAAACTCAGGTCGCTGTTATAGACACTTAGTTGCACAGTAAACATCTCAGTCAGGGTCTTGTACTTTCTGGCCAGTAAACAGAATTTTATTTTATATTTTTTTTGCAACTTCAGCATTAAACCAGGAGCTGGAGGAGCAGAACTACACACCAGTGAGAACCTTCATGATTAAAACATGCGACCACACCACTGTGCTCCTTTCAATTGTGCTTTATTTTGAAAAGGAATGTTTTAAGTCAGAAGCCTGAGGTGCAGACCACAACCATCTGTCAGGGACACACAATCATGACCTGAGCGCTTACTCCAGAGCGCGCGCACACACACACACACACACACACACACACACACACACACACACACACACACACACACACACACACACATACACAAACAGGCAACTGCTGCTCAGTAATGCAGCAGACACACAAGTTCAGCTGCCTAATGAGCATAAGAGGGAGCCTCGAGGAAGCACATAGGTTTCATGGGACTCTGCTTAGGATGGAGAGAGCTCACACGCCGAGTGATCAAAGACACACCAGCTAAATTAAATCTTCACAGGGGTGTCCACTGTAAGTGAGGTCACGAGACCCTGCAGTCCAGTAAAAAAAAAAAATATTTTCATCTTTAAATACAAATATAAACATACAAAATATCTGTACAGTAAAAATGCTCAATGAACAGGTGATAAAAAAGGGTCATTCAGGACTGTCCCTAAGTCAGATCTTACACTGTTGTCTCACCCTGTTTACTCTTGGCCATCCTTGAGTAAAACCTCCTCCAGGAATTGAAGGTCTTTCCTGACCAGATCCAGAAACCAGACGTGATCCCCACAATAAGAGTCATGAGATACTTGATCATGAAGACAGTGAAGTCCGGGTTCATGTTGGGGTGGTTCTGGACCGGGCATGGAGCGGCGTACGCTTTACACGTCCGGGTGATCCACGTCTTCTCCCACTGCTCCCTGAAGGCCTGCTCATAGAAGTAGCAGGCGATGACGATGGTGGCGGGGACGGTGTAGAGCACGCTGAAAATCCCAATACGCACCATCAGCTTCTCCAGCTTCTCTGTTTTGGTCCCGTCGTGCTTCATGATGGTCCTGATGCGGAACAGAGACACGAAGCCCGCCAACAGGAAGGAGGTGCCGATGAACAGGTAGACGAACAGGGGGGCGAGAACAAAGCCCCGAAGAGCATCCACGTTGCTGATGCCCACGAAGCAGACTCCACTGAGCACGTCGCCGTCCACCTGTCCGACGGCGAGGATGGTGATGGTCTTGATGGCGGGCACTGCCCAGGCCACGAGGTGGAAGTACTGGGAGTTGGCCTCGATGGCTTCGTGGCCCCATTTCATCCCCGCCGCCAGGAACCAGGTGAGGGCCAGGATGACCCACCAGATGGAGCTGGCCATGCTGAAGAAGTAGAGCATCATGAAGAGGATGGTGCAGCCCTCCTTCTTGGTCCCTTGCACCACCGTCCGGAAGTCGTTGTCGAACCTGTCGTTGCACACCACCTTGTCCTCCAGGAAGAACCCGGTGATGTAGGCGATGGACACCATGGTGTAGCAGCCGGACAGGAACACAATGGGTCGCTCGGGGTAGCTGAACCTCTTCATGTCCACTAAATAGGTCAGGACTGTAAATAAAGTGGAAGCACAGCACAGCACCGACCAGATCACGATCCATATTCTGGCGAATTTCATCTCTGCCTCGTTGAAGTACATCAAGCCATGAGGTCGCTTGGGCTCACAGGGGGCAGCACAGTTCTCCTGTCCAAGGAAGCGGTAGTTGAGGTACGGTGGTACCCCCAGGGAGGCGGGGCACCTGAAGTACCCGTTCCAGAGGTCCGGGGGGGTGCGCTCCGTGTGGTACGGCCCCGGGCTGTCCGACTCGGTTCGGTCCGACATGTTCTGGCCCACGCAGAGCTCCCCCGCGCCGTGCACCGGGAAGGACTCGCAGGCCAGGCTGTCGGGCCACTGGAAGCCGAACTTGTTCATGAGCGCCTCGCAGCCGAGCCGAGCCCGCTCGCACAGGGACCTGCAGGGCGGCAGCGCCTGCTCCAGCACCGTGCACACCGGCGCGTACATGGAGCACAGGAAGAACTTCAGATCCGGGGAGCACTGGACCTTCACCAGCGGGTAGAACTGGTGGACCTCCAGACCCGCGTCCTCCTGGTTGGTGTGGCCCAGCAGGTTGGGCATGATGGTCTCGTTGTAGGCGATGTCCGTGCACAGGGGGATGGAGATGGGCTGGCAGAAGCCGTGCTCCGGCACCGACATCCCCCGCTCCCCGCCTCCATACTGACCCCACGCGGGACACATCCACGGCGCCAGGATCAGGGCGCAAACGGTCCAGGGAACACGAGCCAGCTTCAGGATCATTGTTTGGGAAAGTCTTTCTTTGGTTGAGACGCCTTCACTGAACCTCCCTCTGGTGATCGTGCACAGATCCGGTTTTGACGAACATCTCACTTCCAGATCCGAACTACAGGGCAGATCCACTTGCTCGTCGGCGCGAGGCAGGAGACGCGGAACCCTCCACGCAGAAAGCAGCTTCAGTCTGCGCTGCGTGATCGCTGAATCTGTCATCAAGTTCACAGGCATATATGAAAAAAAATCCGTCCTGAACCTTCAGAATAAAAGCCCAGGGTCCAATCTTCACAATAAAGCCTGGCAACAGAAGCATGTGGGTGGAAATAATTCAGACGTCAAATATGTATTCGTTGTGTTGAGTGTTAGTATTTGATCTAAGAGACGCATTCACGCAACATTGCTTTGTTTATTAAACTAAACATCGCTTTCCCTTTATTTGTGGCTGATTGTATGACGTGTTTCCGGCTCGCTCCGACCATTTTACGCATCTGTCGCTCTCAGAGGCTTCCTCCCCCCCCTCCCTGCTCCCTCCCCTTCTATTTGCAGGGGTTCATTTCAGTTAACTTCTGTTCTGCTGCTGGCATAAAAAGATGGTGTGCTACTGCTGCCAAATCTCTCAGAGGACTAAACTGCTATTTTTCCACAGAAAGACGGGAGGCTTGAATTATTTATTAGCCGAGCTTGTTTGCCATGGTAATTAAAAAATAAGCGCAACATTAATTCTCTGTATTTAATGCATTGTATATCTTATGAAGAGCATCATTTTAATGATGAAATGAAAATACTTGAAGTATAAAATACAACTAACTAAAGACCAATATATATCTATTCAATCTGTAATGTGAGTATGGATGCTTATGAGAGAAATAGAACCATTTTTAAATCAGAGATGTTATAATGATTTTTTTATTTCAGCATGAAACATTAACAACATTTACAGAAGGACATTATATCTTCCATAATTACATCTATAGGGTGTAACAAATCATGTGACTGCTATTCTATTGTAAATCATACTTGTATATTGTTTCATAAGTCGGAGCGATCTCCTGTGATAATGACATTCTTCAGTGCAAAAAAGACAAAAAAAACAGAGTGAGAGAGAGAAACATTTCCATATCACACAATTTGCATTACATCTACTGGACTTTGAATACCGTTGAATACGTTGGCATTGACACTATTTGTTCTTTCCTATCGCAGTACCTTATCACAGTCATTTGCAACTTCATAACTAGTTTTCTCTTTTACTGGACTTTTATTCTAGTTGAAAATAATAAAAACATCTGCTGAGATAACAAAAATATGTAACTCTACAACTGTGCTGAATCCCTTGAAGATACAAAAGCCTGAGTGATTTTTTTTTAAGCATCATGCTATTAACCCTCTTCTGTCACGGCTGTTTGCGTCACTCGTCCACCTCAACCATCCATCAGTGAGTTCTGTCTCTTGGGTGAGGCTTGAAAACTGGGAGACGTTTACAATTAAAGGCTGGAACATCAAACAAGAGCAAATATATTCACATATAGTAACAGATGTCGCTAAGAAGGGAGAAGCGAGTGCTTGGCAAGCTGGAATGTAGCACTGACATACTGTCTTTAAAGTGCTTGAAATGCTGTTGATAAGTGCGTCCATGTTCATCTCTCTCCTCGTCTTCACTCGCACCACAAGGAAACAAAAAGAGAGAAAACACGTCATGTTTCTCGGTTATTTGTCCTAAATTATGTTTCAAACTTCAACTATTTCCTATAACATTAGCAATAACAACAACACAAGGTAGCATTTGTTGATGATTGTTTTGAGTATTTTTAAATAAGCTGCAAAAAGACAGAGGCCAGATTAAATATTGCATTTATATGAGGATTGCTTCTGCATCAGTACATATGATGTTGTACCATTGAGTGTGTCATGATCAGTGCAATAGCTCGATAAAGATAGTTAAATAGCCGCTCTTGAAACTTGCTAGCCTGCGTGTTAGCCACAGCTGTTGTCAGGAGGTAAGATAAATAATCCTTATGGTTATAAAGAGCTGTTTGTTGATTATGAAAATGATAAAAAAGTATGTGTGATGATTGAAGTGTTCAGTATTGGTTGGTCAAACTACTGGGGTCTTAAAAATAAAATAAAAAATATTTGACTCCTGACATGCTCTTGAGACACATATCCTGGTTTTAATGCCAAAATTCTGTTTTTTGATCTATCAAGCGATGTAAATATTATTATTATTGACAACTAATCAGAAGCCTGCGCCAGGGCTTATTTAGTCTAAATGTTTCGCAAATACTTTTATATCAATCAACCAATAAAATGAAGACATTTTTTAAGTACCATCACGTTTTTCAGAAGAGCTTTACAAGGTCCATGGTCAAGTAAAGTTGACTTCATGTGAAACTCAAGCAACATGTAATCACGGATTGAACACTAGCCTTAAACAGTACTGCCATCTAAGTAATCAGCTGCAATCGTGGTTCAGCTCCCGACTCGCAAACAAGTTCTAGTGCACACGATCTAGTTAGTACACAGTAGCGGGAATGAACCTTAATGTCTGGACATAAGGACGCCGCAAGGACTTGATCTTTGTTACAATGAAATGTATATAAGTGTTGCAGTAAAGCATTATGGGTTGTGTTATTCTCCACATTTGTCTTATTGCTTCATGTCTTGCTGAATATAAACGACTGGAACAATTATACGATTATACTCATGCTTTAAAGCCAGACAATATATATATTTTTTTCACATAAAACAGATGAAGCATGATGCTGGGTATCTTCTCCATCATGGTGTTGACAATCCAGGCAACACCTACACACACCAACAGTGTGTAACTCAGGATGCTTTGTCAGGGTCACAGTTGGTGGATTAATTGACCTTAATATAAAAAAGGGAAGCACCAGTTCTCATCTATTGCCTGTTTAAATACAACCTCACACACATGTATTAATTGTTGTATTGAGTCAATCTTGCTGTGTTCACAAAGACAAGTACAATTGTGTGAGGAACTGTTGGGGGTAAATCGAAACGACTTTGAAGTTTTTTGGAATGGTGAAAAGTTAACTGTAAAGTAAATGTATGGAATTAGCTCATGTTCAAATGTTTCATTTGTGTGTAAATCAACATTATTACCACAACATCAGTAGGAAGAACACGAGAGCTTTTAATCTAAACCTCCTTTCTCTCCTGTTTTTTGTAGTAGGTTGGTCTCATTGTGAGAGTTGACTTTAAAAGCGGCTCCTTCATCAACATTGATACTTTATACTTATGGTGTGAGAGGTGTGAGGACGGACGTAGAGGAGGTCCCATGTAGACATGGTCCTCTTTTAGCCTGGATGTGGAATGGAAGACCCTTTTTGTGTCTGAGGTGTTTCCAGCATTTGGGGTTACAGCCCAGCTTCAGCATTCAGGACCATCCAAGGAAGAACGCCTATTGCGTCAGACATCAGTTTCCTCCAGATTGATTGCTCAAAGAAGAAAAAAAACAACAACTTTTGTTCATATAAGATTTCTCATCAACTCTACTATGTAGTTATCACTGAACGCTCCATCACGCCATTACGATAACAGCACACATATATAAAATGTATACGGAACATTTACGCTCCCTTAATCTTTAGAAGCAACAAAAACAACCACAGATTCAGAAGATTTTCCTAGCGTTCTATCTGAAAAAACTGGATGATCTAATTAACAGTTCATTGCCTAAGCTGGGAGCTTTGTTTGAGGAAGATTTGATTCTTTTCTCCATAATTGATCAACTGAATGTGTTGTATCAACATTTGTTTTCATTTTAATTGCAGCGCAAAATAGTTGTTTTAAACCTGCAGATCCTCATTTTTTAGCACGGGCCGAAACAAACTGTATGTTAACTGAAATTCTCTTCAGTACGAGTCTGATGTGATCTTGTTATTCTTGGCTTCATTTTATCTGAATGATCTCTTCAATTGTCAGTGTCTGACATCAGTTTTACTCTTATTGGAAGTCTGTTTAATTTATTCCTTACCTTATCTTAATCACAGGACTCTTTATAGGTCACCATATCATCATGAACATTAATCTACTTTTAAAGCCAACCTTACGGCAGGCCACATTGGCAGGCCTTGAGTTTGACACCTACATTATCTTTGACTCCCAAAATTGTCTGACGTGTGAATGGATTAATGCTGTGTGGTTAGAAGCAATTAAAAAACGGTCCTTTACATTGTTAATATATGATTATAGGTTACATATAAATGTGCATTCTTTAGGAGTCTAGTTCAAAACACAAAACACAATGCAGAATATTAATTCATCTTTCTACTGTCAGATCTCTTAGAAAAATGAAACTAAATCTCTAAAAGAAGATCTTCGGTAACCAAATGCAGCCATTCACCCATTTCTTTTGACTGTCATGCACTCACAAACACACACACGCACACATTGTGGAGATAATAAATAATTTGAAAGACTTCATTAATATCTTTGCTTCTTCTTTTCCTTTGTGTTCTTCGTCTGTAACAGCAGCAACCTGGAAGACACAGGCAGAGACAGTCAGCAGTGGAACACAAGCATTATCAGGTCATCCACAATCAAACCTCATTTTCTCAGTGCAACACAACGATTAGATCATCAACACCAGACACAAAAGTTCCGCATGGTCAATGTACTGCATTGTTTTTTAATTTCTATTTTTCGGAGAGCTCCTTACACTGTGGTTGCTACAATAATGCATCTAATTGGTAGTTCTAACAGGTTAACGGCCTGAGGGAAGCTCTTTAGCAGGAGACATAATGCACATACCCTTGTGATGGGCGAACTCCTAAAAAAGGAAAAGGCTTTTACATTTCATTTGATTTAATGAATGTAGCTGTTGCGGAAGGAGATTCTGCAGGTAACTTGGCATCTAAAATATTGAGACGTGAGAGGTTGTTGAGACAGCAGTGTAAAGAACTGACTCAATGCAGAATGACTTTCAGAGGTAATGAAGTTAGGTTAGTTGTTACAAGCGCTTCTAGGGAAAAAAAGCATTTATTTAAATAAAGACCTAATTGCATACCAGTCTTCCAGCTTACAGTAAGCTCTTCCAGATTCATTACAAGGCCTTAAGATGTCTTTTAATTTTTAATTTTTTTTAACTTGATTCTCTCAATGTTAAGTAAAAAGACTTTCATTCCTTTGTTTTACCTAGTTTTTCTGTGAGTTTCATTTGTTCCACGCTCTTGAATGCACCTTTGCCACTCCTACGTAATATTAAAGTCCAGAGTGTGCAATTTTATTAATTCCAAAAACAGTTATTGTCACACGACCAGCGTTTGCGTTTCACATGAAAAAGGCATAGTGACGACAATTCAGCCATAAAGGAGACTTTAAGGCTGATCAGGATAACTAAAGACAACAAAAATACGCCAAAAAGGACCACTAATATTTTGAGATGTTATATAATTTCACACTTGTTAATCATGTGTTATACAGCCTTACTTTTGTCAAATATCTCGACATGTAACATTTGAGATCAAGTTCCACAGGCTTTAAAACATACATTATGAAATAAATAAATGTGTCAAGGATATCTGCATATGGTTGGCAGAGTAAATACACAGGGAAACACAAGCACATTGGCAGAGGAAGAGAAGTGTGAGTTAAATGAGACAGTCTTGGCACCCTGCTGGGCGCTCAGTAAACATTACTAAAGCTTGATGTGCTGCCGGGCTTCACACCATCCTGTTCTGAGGAGACTCGTTATGGCAGTTAATGGGGAGAGAAAGTGGGCTAATAAACTCTCCCCTAACCTAGTATCCTATCGTGTGCCCACTCCAAGCACTCTTGAAGTCCATCTTACAGGTAACACACTGCTGTCGAGGGAACGCACACACACTTAGTGAGAGGCCCTGCTGTGCAGGAAGCAAAAGCCCTTGTCAGCCAACAACCAGGCATGAAATCACTGCACTGTACTCCCAAAGTGCTCGTGTGTGTGTGTGTGTGTTTGCGTGCATGTGTGTGTGTGCTTTCTGGATATCCTCCAGGTCATGCAGCGCTCCATCATTCAGTGGATTTTCTGCCTTTTGTTCAGAGACGACTCTCAGTCAGTTGGAACACACACTTCACACTGTGAAACCAAAGAAGGCACTTTCACACACACACACACACACACACACACTCACTCACACACTCACACACTCACCCACACCCACACACGCACACAGGCATGATAGTAGGAACACAAAGGTCTTCACAAAGGAGTTACCATTAGTGGGGACAAAAAAGTTTTAAAGGACTATTAAAATTCACATACTTCTAAATCCACAGAGATTCAAATGATTATTTTTAATAACCACATTGCTTTTTCTAACTATATTTAAAAATCAATACAGTTTGAATGATAAAAATGCTATAGTCAAAAATGTCTATATAAATTTGAATTAAACCTTATTTGGTCAGATATGTACTAAACAACAAGGTTAATAAGTGAATATCTACTTTTATAGTAGAATAAAAAGGTTTTTTCTTTATATAAAGAGTAAAGGTATTTTGATAAATTACTTTTTGTGCTCTGAAAAAAAAACGTTTTGGCCAGGCCCTAGACAAACATGATAAAGGAGTAACAACATTTCCTAAGGGGCCACATTCTATACAGTGACTGTTGTGAAGGGCCATCCAGCCAAGAGAAAAAAGACACAAAGGAAAAAATACTGAATTAAGTAAAGAAAATCAACTGAAAACAATGAATACATTTAATTTAATTTACAATTTGTTTTGAGGGATAAGAAATATTTACAAAATGGACAAATAAAAGCGAGCACAGATGACATGATCAAAGTTAGGGACGCATCGATTCAGTCGAAGCACCACATGTGGCCCCCGGGCCGCACTTTGCCCAGGTCGGTTCCAGAAAGAAGGCTTACCAACCGACAAAAACAAAGCTTGAACATTTCCTCACAGCCATCTTCTTTTTCCTCCTGAAATGGGTGGATTTGGAGTGCAGCGCTGCACCTTCCCGCACAGTATTCACAAGGCTTTATGCTAATGTGGACGGCGAAGTGGGAGGGGTGAGGGGAGGCTTTGATAAGTCGAGCATGGTGAACATGAATGAGGCAGTGACAGGCGAGGCAAAACACACATTCATCCTCTTCACAATGCTGAGCAGCACTTTTAATTAAACCTTATCCAACATGATGAATAATGCAAGGGCTGCCTCGCAATCCTTCGCCTCTTTTCTCTTGTTCCCCTCGCGGAGTTCAACCATCTCTGCCGCTCGCACGCATACATTATGATGCTGAACCACCACACGGCGTTAAGATCGCGCCATTTCTACTAATTCTTTTCAAAAAATAGATGATATGGCAGTTTTCCTCCGACGATCCGGAGAATGTTGTCTTTCCAACACATGGAGCATTAGCATGATCCATCAGACTTAACGCTCTCTCAAAGGGCAGAGAGGTGGAAGAGGGTGAGGGGATAAGAGAAAGAAAAGGGGAGGGTTCAGTGCAGCTCTGGGATAAAAAGAGCAGAAAAGGCAAATACATGCAATGAGGAGTGAAGGAATTGTATTGGAGGGGGGATCCGCCCGCTCTGGGCATGGGAAGACCGAGGGAGACATGTTGGGCGGAGCTGGCTGTTCTCACAACAGAGTTGGGTTAGTTCAGGGTGCTCTGTGACCACACCGCCATGCCAAAATCCTCAATACATCTTCTAAAGTCTAGCTTTCATTTAAAGGGACATTCCAACAAATGGAGGAGGCCCTTATCTTTGAATGGTATTTTTACAAAATTTCCAAAATACTGACATTCAGTGAGTGTTTGAGGTTTTCTATATGTGTGTGTTAAACAATGTCGTTGGTTCTATAAGATTAATATGGAGTACAGGAGCATCGTAGGAGGTGCATAAGGTAATAATTACCTTATCATAATTATTTAGAAAATGTCGATACAGTTACAACATTTTTTTTAATCACAATATTGTAATAATATATTTGACAGCATGGTATCGAAATAAAAAAAAAATTCCTTCATGGTTTGCAGTTCAATTAAGTGTGTTTAAAAAATGCATTTTTTGGTTTTGCAGTTAAACATCCAGTCATTACGTCCTCCAGATCTATAGGAACAATACGATCCTATAAGATCCTAGAGGTGACTGAGGACAAGAGGATACAGTTGACTCAAGTAGCTTGATGTTGGGAAATATTTTGATTTTCAAATGAAAGCAACCTCATCAAGAGTCATGCAGTCTGTCATTTCTGCACGCCAGAGTCAAGTACTGCAATACAGCAAATATATGGTTGTTTCTAGAGTAAAACAAATATGTCTTGTTCTGTTTTTTTAATGCTTATTTTGGCTGTTCTCTACGATTCCTATATGGTGTTCTCTTGGTTTTCTTAAAGGGCACCTAATGTGAAAACCCAACTCTACTGACTTATTCACATGTTTTAAATGTTGAACTCGTCCTCTTCAAAATGCAGTAGGTCATTCATCATGACGTTGCTCTATTTTGAAGTTATTACTTAATAAAGTTCTCGCCAGTCTGAAATCTCGCCAAACGAGACTACGGTTTAAATTAAACATCCTGACGTCACACTGGTGGAGGTGTTCTCCCCTAGAAGCCCTAAATCAGTTAAGTACCTACATGTTAATCGTGAAACAAAATAAATATTTATGTAAACATGGTGAGAGAGTTACTTCTGCCTTTAGGTGTTTTTGTAATGAGGACATTAGGCAGCAAACTTCTGCCTTTAGGTGTTTTTGTAATGAGGACATTAGGGAGCAAAAGTATGAAATTTACGTGAGACCTTGAATGCAACTCGTGTTTTGTGACAAATCAGAGCAGAGTGGGCGTGGTTGCTTGGATGAGACATCTTCTCCAGCCAAAACGGCGCATTTTAAGTGGGCGGGGCTTAAGCGTATTTTCTAATGTAAATATCTTTATTAAATGAGAGTTTTGTGCAGAAAGAAACATACTGATGAGTATAATAGAGGTCCTACAACAATTTAAGAGACACTTTAATCGGGTTAGGTGCCCTTTAACAGCTAATATCTAAATCGAAATCGATTCTTAAGAATTTGTGAAAGCGAGACACCAGTCAAGAAAAATGTAATCAAGCTTTGTTTGCATCTTTAGAAGGAGAGGAGGAAGTAGAATGGACTCGAGTCAACTTTCTTCCGCAGTCACTCGTCCACTTGTCGGTGATGAGAAGCTGAGCATTGAAATGGGAGATGCAAAGTCATTAGCATTCTTAGTGTGACACTCCCAAGACTGAGCTGAAGCTTCAGAGCTGCTTCACATAAGAAGGAATTAATTTCTCTGGCTTTTTGGATGATGCTAAAAAAGGAAGGCGGCACATGAGCAACACTCATTAGGGAGAGCCATATGGCAGAAAGATAGGAGAAGCAGAAAATGCTAGTGTATCTCTCATAGATCTGCTCGAGCATTGAAGAACTCATCATTTTCCCTAGTGTTTACCAAGGCAGTCCTCCATCAAGAGTCGCTGGCATTAGAATAATGTTATTCATCTGTAGAACATTCTAGGTCTGGGGTACTTCTCACCATGTAATTGATTCTCACTGTAAACATTTCTGTGTCTAGAACATTTTAAACGCTTTTTTAAGCTTTCCTTTCACATAAAGTATGTTTTAAACAAGAAATGCTATTTCTAATGTAAATATTTCAATTAAAAGGGGGTTTTGTGCAAAAAGACACATACTGATGAGTACAATAGAACTCAATTCAAGGGACACTCAAATCAACACTTTAGTTGCCCTTTAATTGTTTTAGGGTTTGCTAAATCAAACTGCTACACGTCGTTGCACCATTATTGCATTATTAATGTTAATGTCATTTACATCTCAAGAAGCGGCCCTGTCATGTGACCCTGGGTAGTAGTAGTTGCCTACCTTTCGCCCCAAGTTGCATCAGTTCATCTGTTGAATAATGCAAGATCATGAATAAACAGAGCTGTGCAGCGCAGTAGAGAAACTGAGCATGCCCCCCATTTCTGCTCTGACCTTGCTTTCCAATCCAATCATTGGCATTTTTTCTGCACAAACTACACCCAGCATTGGACTCCCACATGTCTTTTTTTATTCTCTCTGGCCACAGCACTGACAGATATTGTGATGCTTAACTTCGGCCTCCACGTTCACAAACTGGGTTTTCTCAAAGGCGGCGATCCAGCCAGCACAAAGCCTGCCCATTGGGAATAGACCGACAAAGGGGAAAGTGGCTGCCCGCCATCTCTGCTCAACTCCATCTGGAGCTGCCTGCCTTCACGAGCTCACATAAATAATACAATGCTGGTGAACACAAAGAAACCTACCCTGATCCTAAGACACGCCCACTTCTCTCTTCCAGTTGAGCTGGTTTCTATAGTGGGAATGTCTAAAGTAAGTTGGATTGATCAAGCAATTTTTTCTTTCATTAGTCAGTGAGTTAGTTACTTAAATTGATAGTTTACTCCAATTTCACTCACTTTCTACCCATCTTCATGTCGATTAAGGGTTGGGAATATTTTCAGAGTAATCCTTACCTTCTTAGAGTGATTAGGAAACGAGTATGTTCATTTTAATGCAGTGACTGGAGTTCAGTTGTCATTTTCTTCATCTTAGTTCAAAATGACACTTAAAAACATCTATATACCTCCACCGTGCTCGTCTGAAATGTCCATCTTGTATTAAAGCCTCCACATGAGGAATTGTTCCCAAAAACGTATTTTAATCTTGGTTGAAGTGGATCAATCTCAGAGTCAGTGCTCATGCGTTGGATCTAGGCTGCCAGCAGCGTCCGCTAAAAAGAAGCTTAAAATATAAACACTTATTCAACTCTTTTTAAGAACAGTCCCTTGTTCAATATAAGATGGACATTATAGACGAGCACCATGGAGATGGACAAACATTGTTGCCTATAACTTTAGAAAGGTACAGATTAGAAAATCTGAACGCTTAAATGAGTGAAGTTAGAATTCTGGCTGAAGCATCAATTTAATGTAATGTAATATTTAAGTTGGAAAACAAATGACTAAACCTGTGACCCTGAAACAAACAAAGTGTAAGAATGTATTGATATATTACAAAATCAATATTCAACAGTGCTGTATTGATTTTTTTTTTTTTTGTGGGGGGGGGGGCTTGAAATCACATTTCATTTTTATCATAGTTCATGGCTTATATTATTATTATTATTGAATGAGGACGAGAGGATACAGACAGATTTTAAAGCGGATATTTGGACATAACTTGGTTTCAAAACAAATAAAAGCAGTTAAGATTATGTCAAGAGTCATGCGGTTACAAATCTGTGTTCCTATAGTATCACAATATATCGTAACGTTTCCACTGGATCGTGATACTTAATATATCGCCAGATTATTGCCAATACACACCCATAGTAACAAAACATTGTCAGGTTCTTGAACAGGTCTGCAACTAAGAAAGAAATTTAGATAATAAATGTACATTCTGAAGTGAAACCACTCAATATAAAATACTTATTTTAAAGAAGGATGAACACCTGAGGAAACCACACAGAGCTTGAGGAACATTTCCGTCTTTATATGTGAGGTACATGTCACTTTTCATTTGAAATTACCAGCTGCAAGTTTGTTTGTAGATCAAAAAAAATTCTACACATCGCAAAAAGATGAGCCACGATAAACAATTATCAAATAAAATGTTCAAAATAAAACACAACTTTTAAATCTTAACCCTTTTTAATGTTTAAAGTAGTTGAATGATACAAAATATGAATAGAGTTTGTCGAGCATGTTAACCCACAATTTTTACAATTCATTTAATACTTTGGTACATTTGTACGACCTCTATGTTCCATAGGATGAAGCTGAAAGAAGTAATTAATGACAATCGTGTGTCTGTTTTGGATTGTATTGAGAAAATAGTCTGAAGTAAGGCAAAGAGCATAAAGGAAACACAATAGTAAGAATATAAACTCAGGACTTGTGAGGCTCTAACTAATTACAACGCCAGCGTTTTCTCTTGCCTATAGATGTGAGTGTGTGTTGTGTTAGAGGCCGATCCATTTGGACTTATCTGTCCGTGCATTAATGACAATATATGCAGGAGGATTAGCCGGATCTAATTCAGGCGCTTCCATCAGCCCGTCAGCAGGGACAAAGAGGACGATTCCAATTCAAATGCAGAAGCGGAGGGGACACGGCGCTCTCAGTTGGGTGACTTCCACACTCCACACGCAAATAAATGGCCACACACTCAGACATTCAGACGTGAATTAAACAGAACTCTCTCATCTTCACTTCATGTCTACGCTGAGAAAACTTGAGATGAGGCTGGACCGGCTCAGCTTTGCACCTGTCTGTAATTACAGATGTAATCTAGTTCACAGCGCCGGGTGGTTTCTCACCACTAGACCAAGGATTACTCCTGGCTCACGTTATCTGTGCACTTGTCACATGTTAACAGCTCAGATTCATCTGAACAAAGAACAAAAAATGACACCCCAGTGTTACACAAAGCAAGATAGTGACTCAGACAGAGACTGCAATTTCAGGCTAATAGTAACCCAAATTAAAAAAATAAATCCTCATCCTGATGAAAATGATGTCTTATTGAGACATAAACTACTTCACAATTCCTTTTTTTTAAAACAAATCAAGCGCCTTTGATCATTTGCACACAACAAAAAAAGTGATTATGACCCCCATTTGTGAGCTGACTCCCTTCCTGGTTGAATCCTCTAGTCACTGACTTTTCTTATCTTTTATATTTGCTTTTCCGGCACTATAAGCGGATACTTTTTTCAAAGACGTCTCTGGATTTTTACAGGTTAACGGCCTCCATGAGGTGCGCCAGCAGGAAGCACAAGAGCGAGACAGACATGAGAAAGAGATAATGCGCCAAGAAAGATGAGGTTGAAACAAGAGGTGGCAGTCACAACCAAAGACATACTAAAAAATACGAATGATGCAGCTTTTCAATAGAAGGAGTTCCATCTAAATTTGAATCATAAACAAGCATTTATTTAATTAATAATTATCTTTCTGTGTAAATACTTCATGTTACAACATGGATACTTGCATCTTATATTTGTAGAAATTATATTTTCTTTTTAATTGTTTTTAATTTTATGTGTCAACTTAAATTGAGTTGCACTATTGTATGTATGTTACAGTGTTTTTGGCCAATTTTTACATAATACAAATATTGCAACCAGCAAATAGTTCCTATTAAACCATCTGTGTCTTGTTGGCAAACTAGATTCTGAGAAATGACAAGCAATAGCTGTAAGTTAATTGGAATACCACTAAGCTGTGAGAAATGTGTCATGAGTCTGGAAGCAGGTAATAAAAAAAATGAGCAGGAGGAGCATTTTGGAGAGCATCAAACACAGATTCTCACATAGTTGTGAATTGGATCACACATAGGTCTGGTACAGGAAGTTTAATTTGCACGTACCGCCAACTCGGTGGCCAGGTTGATCCCTAAGGTCATTGTTTGCAGCCGGAAGAAGCCTTCCCTTGACTGTTCCTGCGCGCGCACACCTGAATGCTGTCCCCGCTCTCTGTCTGCAGCTTGATGTTTGGTATGGTGAAGATAGAAGACACTGTGGAGGGACAAGAGAACAGCAGACAGATTCAGACTCACTGTCCATTTAGACGGTGAACAGATTGAAGATCAGGCAGAGGAAATTGGTAAATTGGTCCGAAAGAGAAAAACGATTCCTAACAAAGGGGCTTTCACACGTCTGCCCTGGTGGCTGCCCTATTTTTGCAATACTCCCTCTGGCCAGCAACTCTTAAAAGTCCAGAGACACATAGCGTCGGTCTCTTATGAGAGTTTTATAAGTAAGTAAGTCATTTATATTTGTAAAGTGCTTTTCCAGACCAGGGTCACAAAGTGCTTAAACAATCAAAACAATACTCAATTGTCACTTTATTGGAGTCAGTAGACTCCATCAAGCTTATGAGCAACTGCCTGGAAGGACCTCAGAGCCTGAGCTGGGGTGTAAGGCTGGATCAGATCAGTGATGTAAGGAGGAGCCTGACCATGTATAGCTATGAAAGTAAGAACCAGAATTTTAAAGTTGATCCTGAAAGAAACTGGCTGCCAGTGAAGAGATTTAAGGATCGGAGAAATGTGAGTTCTTCTACTAGAGCAGGTCAGAGTTCTCGCTGCAGAGTTCTGTATCAACTGCAGGTGAGACACCTCCTTCTTGTTAAGACATGAAAACAAACTGTTACAAGTGAGAGATATAACACCTCCTCATCCAGTCTCAGCGTTTATTTGTGTACGTACTGTCCTGCAGCTCACAGAGCCGCGGTGGAAGGTTGCTGAAGTATTCATGGTTAAGGGCGGCTTGGGCGGACAATCGATTCTTTGGGAAGCACTGGAGGAACCTAAATGCTAACTCCTCAGCATGGTCCACATAGCCCAACCTGAAACACAAACACAGGTCAGCTCTCGAAAGAGTTTCTGACAAGATACAACATGAGGATCAATATCTATGTAAAAATGAATGAAGTGTCAACAAAGGAATAAATAATTCATGTAGAAAAAGGAAGCAATCATGTAAGTGTCTTTTTATTCCTCATACATACATTTTAATAAAATGATATGATAGTTGAAGCAGTTGATAAAAAAACATGAGAGTAATTACAAAATAATTTTCAAGTTAGTTAGTTTTGAAGCAAGTAGTTTCATTACAGAGTGTATTTAGTTGATTTGTTTTACTTTTTGGATAATGAATTAAAACGGAAACACATGTGGGAATGAAGGAATGAAAATCATTATTTGTACAATGTGATTCAAATAGTGATACAGAGGTTCGGATTTATCAAACAAAATGTGAAGAAGAAAGAGCATATTGCTGAAGGGTGTAGCTACTCACTTATTCCAGGCCTGTCTGAGCTTCTTTGCGCTGTAGACAGTAAATCTATCTGAAATCGGAAGAACACTGAAGGTTATCTCGAGGTCAAACTTGTTTCAGATTATGAACTTCCAAATCTAGGTATTAATAGAATATTTTTTTTAAGAAAATACCATGGCGATTACCATGAAGAAACACCACTTAAAACAAATTAACTAAACTTCGAAACAAAAAATGAAAAGAAAAATAGTAAAAGAAAAAAAAAAATCAAGATTTTAAATATGAGTCTCTTGAAAAAATATCTATATCTCAATGAAATGTTAATCTTTAGGTGCTATATATTTTATTTCTGAAAAATGTATATAAAAATATAGATGACTCAATTTTTTTTGCAGTGTACTTGTGCTTGTTTGGTTGAAACAATTGTTTGAACTGAAATATTGGGAATTAACTGAATAAGAATTATCTTTATTGTCATTGTACTAGTACAACTAAATTAACAGTACAATCCCTTAAAGTGCACTAAACAATCTAACAAACACTTTAAAAAGGACTAGATCTAACAAATACAAGGTTATCAGGCTTAAAACAAAAATAAATGAAATACTCATTAAAGTCTTCTGGAGTCTTGGATGCATTTAAGGATCGGAGGGTGTCGCAGCAAAATGAAAAGGAGTATTTTTTAAAGTTCACTTCAGACTAAGCATGCAATGAAAACAATCAGGATATTGGCAACGAAGCAACGCTGCCACCTGCTGGCAGACATCGCGCACACCATCTTCTATTCAATTCTACTGCGACATTCATGCTTGTTATAATGGCATAAAGTAAACGAGAATTCTTATGAACATTAGTGCTTTCAGATTATTTTTGTAGTGACCTAGCATGAAGTCAATAACTAGCCTACTGTACAGAACATGGTCAATTAATTTACCTTGAAAGCCAAAACCATTCGTCCAGTCCTGAAACTCATTCAGTAGTTGAGCATTTTTATCTAGAATTTTCAACCCTCGGTCTTCCTTTATATTTATGAAATAGAACATTATTACTTTAAGCGGTTTACCAGAGCAGTGATTCAGATATGTTGGTAGAATCTTTTCCCAGAGGAGTGACCAAGTCCTTTTAAAAATATAAATCTTTAGCTGAGATTATTTAAACTCACAGAGGGCAGAAGATATTTTGAGTTATTCTTAACCCTGAAGGGTCGGAGCACGCACTTAGTAGACCAAGTAAAACAAGATAGATAGATAGATAGATACAACTTTATTGATCCCTCTGGAGGTCTTTTTCAGGAAATTGTTAAGTTAGTTATTATATTAGTTATAAATGTTAGTAGCAATAGTTGTACAAAAAACTGACAGGATTAACATTGTGCATATCTTTGTTGTGTTATCAGAAGTGTAGAAGAAACTGATATGTAAGTAGGTCATGTGTAAATGCAGCCACAAAAAGAAAGAAATGGAGACTTTGGCTACCGTGGAATACAAGCAAAATGATGGATAGACTGATGCTTCAAGTGTGTGAAAGTGTGTGTGTTTTGTATGTCTTTCAGGTAAATTATGTATATTTTAGTATATTATTTAAGTATGTATTATTTACATATTAATTAACTTACTTATAAAACAATTTCCTCTAGAACAAAAGTTAATTTGTGTATGAGCTGCTAATTAAAGGCATTATTATATGTTTTTTCATCCTTTTTCACAGCTCATCCATGCTGCTAGATTCATTATTTTCCCGCCCCAAATCTGCTTCTCCCATCAGCATCACTAATCTCCATCCTTCTCTTCATGCACTAATGAGCTCCCAGAGCTCTGCTTCCTGGCAGAGCCTCCACTCCCACTCTTCACTCCCGCTGAAAGCAAGAGGAACTTTTCATCCCTTCTTTATGATATAATTATAGTGTAGAGGTGACGAACATCTACAACCAGAGCTGTTTTTTTTTTATTCAGTGAGTGACTGCATGTTAACACAATTACTTCCACTTTTATTTGATCTTACCTGGTTTGAAATGAGGCAGCGAGTTGACGCCAGGCCAGTTCTCTTCAGATGGAGTCCCCAGTACCTGAAACACACCACAGAATATTCTTCCTATTAAACGCCCATTATTTAATGCAAACACAAACACCTTAGCACAAATTTCCAACTTACTTAAAAAAATCAGATATTGTTCTGATGAAAGGAAAATTATAGAAAAATATCCAGTAGTGGCTAAATAAGAATCCAAGTCTAAATTACATTTGCGATCGCAAATCATGGCTATCATTATCAACAGTAGAAGATATTTTAAGAGTTAATGCTAATAGTTAACATCAAATGTGACTTTCTCTAATTAAAATGCATGCTATAGACAAAGTATTTTTAAATGTATTGTTTAAGTCCTTTATTAACACCTTCTTTGATCTCATGCTTCTTATCCAAAAACTAAATCTGCAAAAATGTTTTTTAAAAAGCCAACATAGAAACTGACAAATACGAACAGCAGGGGGCAGCAAAGACTATTGCCTCTGCCTCAACGTGCCTCGCCATTTAACTCTAAAAAATATATATTCTCTGGACATAATTGGCGTTTTATTGTTGTTAACATGTCTAAGATTGAAACATTTTTCATCACAACCAAAGCTTTAACTGAGTTTGGACTGCATCGAAATCACATAAAAAGAAAATAACTAGTTCTCGGTTATGATAAATGATAAGATTAATGTGATGCTACTTCCTCCCCAGTCTGCTTTAGATCATGTGTCCGCTTCTGCCAGGAAGGAACTCCTCCTGATTCTTTTCTGGCAGTATTTTTTTAGCTCCTCTTTTGACTTCAAAATATAATTAAGTTACTGTATAGACACCACATGGTCTGGGAACCATGATCGCTGTGAGTTTGAAGTGAGTAAGAATGAATAAATTTGATTGAACTAGCTTTCTGTAACTGTGTCTATGCTGCCAAGAACCCTTAAAGCAGGGGTCTCCAAACTGGTCCTCAAAGGGTCGGGGTGGTGCAGGTTTTTGTTCCAACCAATCAAGCATGTACAGTTTAACCAATGAGGTTTCAGCTGAAATAAGCTACACCATAATGACCATAGACATATATGTAATAGACACTGCATCGATTGTAGGCGGATGTGCATAAAGCGCTGCCATCTTGGTAAAGTGCCATCAGAGGCAGCTGCGCATTAACAACTACAGGGAAAGAGATACTTCTCAATCCTAAAATACAATTATTCGCTGAATTCTGGACCGATTTTCAAACAGTTTGGTCCGTTCAAATTGTCATACATGTAGCTATAATACAGGGTGTTTGGATGTTTAAAAAAAATGCTGGTTTTACTACTCATTTTGTCAGCAGACGAGCAACTGTAAGAAGTTCCCGGACTTCTGTGCCGCTTATGGATGCTCTAGAGAGCGGAATATACGAACTAGATCTCGTGGGATCACTTTTCACAGGTAAAATGTAATTAAGGGCTAACATAGTATGGGTTGGTTGTTATTAAATAATTGATTATTAATAATGTTTAGCTCTTTTGTAATAAATTGTTTTTGTAAATGTATTGTCCCAAGTCCAGTTGCATCAGAAGGGGTAGTAACGTGTGTCAAATTAGTTTAATTTCTAAGAGGGTTTTATTTAAAAATCTTTTACTGAGGTAGTATTAACACTGTACTTTTTATTACATTGCAGTGATCCTAATCATAATTTTATTCCACCTTTTCTCAATAGAATATTTCATTTTAAAACACTAATATTGTGACATTATCCTCAGAATACCTTTCATATTTGTTTCATCTATTACTTCAAAATGTTTTTTTATATAGTAAAATATTCCTTCTAATAATATCTGTCTATCTGGTCTGAGGTTTGAAAAACAAACCACGTGAAAAAAGCTTGACAAATGAGCGAATTATGATCATTTTTATATTGTAAAAACATCATTCCTCTGTAGACGTAATGCACTGTACCAAGATGGCCGCCCTGTATACAGATTGCTCTAGTTGGCGGTGGCAGTCGATGCAGCGTTTATGTATACATGTCTATGAGACCCCTGTATTACAGCAACAAGTTAGGCTTAGCAATTTCATTCAACACTAATCTTGAGCTACTTCTTTGAATTTGTTTCAGTGTCAGAATAGTGTAAAAGTAATGTAGCAAATTGTTTCGTTTTTTTTCATTGATTTTGCCTTGTTTTGTTGTTTTTATTGCAGAAAATAATGTGGGTTTGACACAGGCAACTGTCTCTTAGTTCTGGCAAGGCAATCCTGCTCAATGGCCGTTTATAATTAAGTACCCAAACTAGAATATTATAAACATCTGTAATCATTTATTATGTAGTGACAAACGTTATTTAAATAATAACTACAGAGTTCTACAACATGAGTCATGACCGATGAAAATTAAAGCAATTATTACAAAAAAATTATTTGGTGAATCATATGTTGTTGCTTTGAATTCTTAAATTCACATTAATTTTCAATACCCGGCAATCACCCCCCAAAGACCAGCAACTAAAACTCAATTTGACATTTAAATGTGATGCAGAAATAGGATTATTTAGCATGGTTGACGGTACCAGACTGTTCTATAGGGATTATCATAAACTCTTGAGTTAGTAACTGTCCAGTAATTGTGTGGAGGAAAATATGACAATAGAAGAATATAAAATGTTCTCATAAGTCTCATGCATTTGGGCAGAATTGGGTGAGTATCGTCACTGGTCCTTATTACCATGGGTTGTGTGGAGCTGGAGATTGACGTCATAGATGTGCAGTCGAAAAATCTGCACCTACAACTTGATGGTATTATATCAACATGGACATCTTGTAGAATAACAAGTTAACTTTTTCTTCTGTACGTAACATATCAACTGTTTTAATTTCCACATTAAATTCAATATCAGTCTGCTGCATCCCTGTGTAAATTAGTTCACAATAGAAAGGTAAAAGTAACTTTGTTTCCAGCTAAGCCAGCGTTTTCATGTCTGTGACAGTAACGGGAGTTGACCTTTTCCTGCCTCCCTTCAAACAGAACAGGAAGCCTAAGATGGTACATTATTCATGAACGTGGACTTCACCAGCAGAACAAAGGTTGTGCATCCAAACTCCATCCTGAGTGACAGCTGGCAGCACGCCGACATAAATGTCAATCATAATTCGATCAGAACAATCACCCGTCACAGTCATGGTGTTTGTTTACCGATGAGCTCATCTGGATTGATCACGTCAAGATTTGGGTCAGTGATCGTGAGACAGATAGAGACGGGATGTGATCCCACCAAGAAGGCAAAGTGAAGATGATAATTTAGCACATATTTGTGTTATTCTGGTCATTCGGAGTGAAAAATGTTCCTGTTCTGTTTGGAAAATCATCACCATAGAGGTTTAACAGTCTTGAAACAAACTTTTTTTTCTTAACACTAGTGAAATTCTCTGTAGGGAGAGCATTTATGCAGCTGAGCCTCATCAGCAGTCAGTCCGGTAGACGCTATCATCCCATCACCATCCTCTTTTTGTCTGCAGGGTCAGTGAGATTACAAATGTGTGCCAAACACCCCAACATTGCCTTTGGCATTAAAGGAAAATATATTTTTCACTTTGTTCTGTGACCCCGCTCCTCAAGGCTTCCACTCCCCCCTTTTCCACCAAAACCATCCAGCACTCAATGCATAATTTTAGACTGCAGCCTCGGGGGGGTAACTACAGTGAGAGAGACGATCCTCTCGACTTGACTTCTTCCCCTGGTCAACCTCTTCGTGCCCTCATTTCTGTCATCTTCAAAATGAATGATTCATGAACATTCATGTGCTGCTCAGCTATGCTCCAGAGAACCTGCTAGACCAGAACGGATCACATTTGTTGGGGAGTTATTTAAGAATTCATGAGACATCACGTTATAAAGAAAGATTCCCATGAGTCTTCAGGCGCACGATTACACCGTGTCCACTAATCTGATGTTGACATCTCATCTCCATAATCACTTCATACCATCACAGATGATTAGACTTTAAATATTCTCTGCAATAATGTACAGTGTACGTGTAGGGCTGCCAACTCATGCGCTGCTGAAAAGCTCATTTTCATAGGAGGATTAGAGGGAAGCATGTGAGGAATCAGTCGAGTGACTGGGGTCACAGTGATTAGATGATTATAGTATGTGGGTGCAGCGGCAATTGTTTGAATACACTTGCACGTTCCAGTGTTTACAGATATATAACTAGTTAAAATTTTCTTCAAAATACATTTCAAAAGCAAATGACCCCCAAAAGAATTCTGCAGCGACAGAGCAGTATATTCAGGCAGATTACAGGCCTTTCAAGGAGCTGAATTTATGGATCTTTATTTCCTATATATTAAAGGCTTTAAATCAAATTGGTGCCAATTCAATATTTAATTTGAATTCCCTTGTGTCACCTTAATTTGTGTCCCCTGATTGGAAAATTAGCTGAATTTCTGTACATCATGTCTATGTATTACATATTTTTTTAATGTCACAAAAATGGGATGTATTTTAATTTTTCATGTTGATCTTGAAAGAGAAAGAGAGAGAGTTTGTTAACTCTTACTATCATCACCACCTCAAGAAAAAAAAACCTCATCAACAAGTGCCACCTGGTACCCCCAAACTGTACCTTTGATACAGCTAAGAAATAAAAAAAAATGTCTTTGAACTCACCAGGAATATCCTCTCTAGTTGGTCCTGGATGTCCTTCATCCCAGGAAAGGCAGCTACTCCTTGGATCATTTCGATAAAAATACAACCCACACCCCTAAAAAAACACAAACATAGAGGTATTATGATGAGGAATAGGAGAAGGCTGGAGAGAAGAACTTAGAGTCAGAGACTGAGACGCTCAATAACTCCATAATTGTACTATAAGGACAAAAAGGCAACATATGGTAACAGATGATTGGTTATTAATTACTGTGGCAGATGGGTTTCAGGCAAAGTGCGGGTCAAACCCGAAAAAAATCCATGTATAATTCACTGATGGAAAATGAAGAAAAACAAAGTCAATGTTTAAATATAATGTTTTGAAAACATTTCAGCTATTTTTTAGGATAACTAAGACACACAAAGAAAAATAATTTTGAAAACACAAATATAATTGTCAGATATAAAGTCATTAGATTAATAACAATTACAATAATAGTTGAAGATAATAGCTTAACATAGGAATGCAATAACAGAATATATGCTTATGTTTTATGTGAATTACCTCAAGTATATTGTTTTATTTAAATGAGTAGAATGTTACTGAGTTGTTCCTTTTACTATTTAGAACAAAAAGCAAAGACAGCAACTGGTTGTGAACGAGGAAGAACTCACCACATGTCCAGACAAGTGGAGTAGTCCGTGGATCCCAGCAGGACATCTGGTGGACGGTACCAGAGGGTGACCACTTCATTGGAGTAGGTGTGACTGGGCACTGACTTGGCTCTGGCCAGTCCTGTTGAGAACAAAGATTGGAAGTTTTGGTCCACAGTAACTTCACTAATATATTAAAAATGTATGCATAACTACGTTTTATGTATGTAGGTGTAAAGAATACATAGCATAAAGGAGAAAGTAGGAAAAGGGAGGATGTACAAATATATCTTTTGACCACTGCTCCTCTTTCATTTAATTACTTCCCGTTGTAATTTTATCAGGATGTGTGATGTGTCACATCAAATATTTGAAACTATATCATAATATATGAAACTTAATTCATTCTATCAATAGATTATTGCATTTCCTGTCTGCTAAGGCGCAAAAAAAGGTTTAATTCCACCAATAATATGAGTATATGTCACAGCATCATGACTAGTACGAAAAACTTTCTCTGACAAAAAGCCCATCTCTTTCAGGTCAATCGAAATTTGATTTGCGTGTCAAAATTGAATTGAGTGGGGTGAAAAGGAAGGAGTCATAGATGCCTACATCTGCACCTAATTCCGCTTTCATTGGGATGTACAGGCTTGAAAGTACAACAATGTTGTTTATGCTGTTGATTCCTCGCAGAGCTAAGATCATCTGAGGTTTTGAATCAAATAGAAGAGTGTTACCGAATGCACACACAAAGAAAAGACAAGTTTTAATCAGGTTTGTGTCTCCCACTGTAGACACCCTTTTTAATTAAAGTTTGAAGTTCAGTAAACAACTTCCTGTCCTGCTGCTGCACAATGTTGTCGAGTGGCCAGAGGCGATAAGAGAAGCAGCACCGGTAGTTAACATCGGTGTGCCTGTTAGAGTATGTGTTTTTCACAAACACACTAAAATACTAGAATCGAAGTCAATATAATAGTAAAAAGTACATTAAGAAGTCCAGTTAACAACAGTTTTTATCTCAGCTTTTAAGAAGTAAAAACACAAAAGTATGGTTAAAACTAGTGATGCAGCTTCATGAAACTGTCATGTCGTTTAGAGGTCAGAAGGTGGTGCCAACAGTTTCAAATGATGTGATGCTTCATTAGAACGGTTGTTTAAAAGAAAGGAAAATACTGCAGAGACTGGGATCAGAGACCGGCTCTGAAAATAATGACACTGCTTCATGAAGCTTCATCAGACCATCACTAGCTAAAATCAAGTTGGTTAACAAAGTAAAATATAAAGAGTGCTGTTTGAGCTGCACCGCCTCAGAGGTAAGTAAGTAAGTAAGTAAGTAATATTTATTTATATAGCGCTTTTCGAGACCAGGTTAAACAATCAAAACAATACTCAAAAAAGTACTTTAAAGATCAAGATAATACTGAGAACAACACAGGATTTCGAGAAAATCAAGGAAAAGCCTGAACAAATAGAAACGTCTTAAGATGTTTCTTAAAGGAGTCAGTAGACTCCTCGCAACCAGAGCCTGAGTGCTCAGTGGTGGGCTCATTAAAACTTGAATACTCTCCACCACTTACAGTCTGACGCAATCACATATGAAAACGACAAATTGTGATCTTTATATGTGATGTCTATGTCATTATTTGTATTGTTGACATTCCTGAGGCCAAAAAAGCATCCAAGATATATTTTATGTTACAAATGTTACCCCTAACAATTAACCCAGTGTTTCTGGATTTATTAATTTGAACTTTTGGTGTCAAAAGTTTTACACCATCAGTTTCTTTGACTGTTTCTATGCTATTCTAATTGTACCTTCCCAAATGGATCCCATTTATTCCTTAAGTTTCTACCATCATTTTTAGCCAACTTTTACTGATTTTGGCCTCAGATTTCAGGCACTTAGAGAAACCGACCAAAGGGAAGGAAAAGGCTTGATATTTAATCAAATATTGGATGTAACATTAGTCAATTTTATCATGCAGAGTCAAAAAATTCTAAAATCATGATGAAAATAAGTTAATTACTTTATTTCTACCACTGAAACCGTTAGCGGTGTGGGCGAGGGTCACGCTAAAAAGGTCGAAAAGTCTTTCACAATTTAGAGTTCTTAATCAACTTCATGTTTTTAAGAATAACTCGGAAAACAAATCCATCTTCATGATAAATGTAAATTATTTCAAAATCTTGTGAAACCTTTTTTTAATTTACATGAGACAATGATTTGAAATTCATTCCTCGTGCTATTAGACTTTATAACTTTGGGGGGAGGAGGAGAGTGAAGGGATGATGTATAATATTCTATGTTATTCTTTGTATCCTTTTAAGATATTTGTGTTTTTCTCCTTTGATCTATGATCTTTGCACTTTGTTATCTCTTTGGACTTTGTTCTTTTTATTTGAACTTTGTTCTTGTTCTTGCGTTCATAAAACTTCTGTAGCTGTGCTGTAACTGATGTGCACTGGAAACCTAATTTCTCCAGAGGGATTAATAAAGTCAATCTAATCTAATCTAATCTAATTTAATCTTAAAAGCAAGCTTTATTGTGAAAGATACTACAGTAGCTTCTGCTTAACCTACCAAAATCGGCCAATTTGAGCTCTCCGGTGTCACTGATCAGCAGGTTCTGAGGCTTCAGGTCCCGGTGCAGGATGTACCTCTGGTGGATGTAGGACAGTCCTCGTAGCAGTTGGAACAAGAACAGCTGGAATGAAACAAGCAGTTTCCAGCAAATTTTCACACAAAAAAGTAAAAATCTGACGATTCACAATGTTGCCCTATCAATATCAATCTTCTTCATGAAGTAGTGGCTTGTTCTTACGTTCATTCGGGAATGAATTGATGCCAAAACAACTGTTCATAGAAAAACTTCCCTTATAATATGTTAAATAAAGGCATTTTACTCTGGTATTTTCTACTTATGGCTAGTTACATTTATACACCTGAGTCAGCGTACGATTGAAGCGTCTATTGACTTGCTTTTCTAGGAGGTTCATTCCGACTTCATTTTAATGTGTTTGGCCTCCTTCCCCGAAACATTTGTATAAAATTCCTTTCCTTTGACACTGATAGATAGTGTTTGACACCTGTGAAGAGTCAGTGTGGGAGCTGATACAAACCTTGACGTTGTCTGGATGAAGACCACCCGGGTGTCTGTCCATGTACTGACACAAGTCTGTGTGCTGCCAAAGAGAAAGAGAATGCGATCACATTTGGAATTACAAAACATTTCTAAACTTTTAAGAAAAAAAACTCCACCCAACGTCCACGTCTTCAAGACGGAATTATTGTAAATAATATATCATATTGACAAGGAGATGGTGGGATTATTATATTAGTATTATTATTTTCTTTTTTCTATTAGCATAACTTTACCAGTTACAACCAGATAAGAAATAAAAATAAAAATCACATGGTATATTGTGTATTGTGTTCATCCTTTGGTGAAGCATCCATTGTCCAACAAAAGTTTTCCATTTTTAAAAATAACCTTTACTTACTTACCATAAAGAGCAAATTTAAGCTTAGTTGTTGTTGTGGTTCATTAAATATTGGAAATGATAGGACCAGAGCTGCACAGCCTACATGTATAAGTGTTTAAGTGAGTAATATTTGTATTTTACAAAGATTTAATTAATATTATTTTCCGTATTTTCCGCACTATTAGGCGCAACGGATTATAAGGTGCACCATCAATGAATGGCCTATTTTAGAACTCTTTTCATAAATAGGGCGCACCGGGTTATAAGGCGCATAGAATAAAAGATACAGTCAAACATTTGACTAGGGTTGCGTTATGCATCCACTAGATAAAGCTGTGCTACAGGGAATGTCAAC